>NC_141697.1:542072390-542381134 GCF_964263255.1 Lissotriton vulgaris
TGGTATGGCTTTATCAAAACATGTCGAGTAAGGTGTCATACGAATTGGAATACTAACCCCTCGCCAATTCTGGCGACGGGGTTAGCATTCCACCCTTCTAGAGGGACACGACATGGATGTGACTGTGAACCCCGGTTAAAGTTAACTCGAGCCTCAGCATCACAAAATGGATGCTGCCACCACAGACACAAGTCTGACCTCCTGCTGCTGGGAGTCCTTCCAGCGAGGAGAGCTTGGACAAAGGGTTTCCTGTCAGGGGCGGTGCTAGCACCATCCCAGACAGGGTTTTGTGTATCCCAGGTAGGCAGGGCTGAGAAGGAAGGTGACTGCAAGTGGCACCCCGGTGCTCACTATGCATCTGCCGGTTTAAACCAGTTCCAGGGGCACAGCAGCCCCTGAGCTGGTAAAAGTCCGGACAAGGGAGAGGGGTGTAACCACCCCCCTCCTGGTCCCACCCATGGGCAGGACCTAGTCGCGTGCCAGCCCCTTTCTTTAGTATAAAGGTAGGAGCGGGCCCCCTTCCCAAATTAGATAATTCTGAATCTTGATGACTTTCCACGAAAGAACTCTTGAACCTTTCTGAAGACTCTCCCTTGTGGCTAAGGAGTAGCCACCCTGCACCAGCGGGCACCATCTAAGCGCATGCAGTTTGCTGTAAGTCCATCCTCCGGATCAAGACTGCCCAGCTCGACGAGACCCGGATTCCCTGGCACCTCTGACCTCTACCTGCATCATCAGCCACGCTGAGATTCGTGGGTGTGACGAGACCTCGAGGGACCGGCCATCTTCAAGACTGCACGACGCTTATCCAGCACGACCGCCGAGGGATCCTCGAGTGAGTGCTTTGGGGTCTGAGAAGCCCTAACCCTGAGCAGCTCCAGCACCGAAGTCCAGCCCCCCCAGCATCCACGAGATCTGCGTGGGGCCCTTCTGCTCTTTGCTGCTCACCGCGTTGTCCAGCTACTTGCCTGCTGGCTTGTGGCCCTCCTTACGACGAACCACGACACTTCCATTGCTGGTCTGGTTGCTCCAGACTGGCCCTGACTCCCCTCCAACAGAGGAGTACCCCGGACCCTCCTGGTCCACTCCAGACGCCATTTTGAGTCCACCGCGTGGGCTTGCATTTGCCAAGAGATGTTGCCCCAATCCTGGGTCCCTGGCAAGGAGACAGGTGAATGAAAATGAATATAGACTCAGTCAGTTCTATATTGGTGAAGACATGCCCAGCCGGGCAGCGGTCCTCAAAGTTTATATTTAGATCAAGGTATGTAGAAAACAATAACACCTTCAACAGTTCACGTACGGGGGGCACAAGCCTGTACCCAACCACACGAATTCACAGACAAGGACATACACAAAGGGCTTGCAAGGCAAAATCAACAGTCTCTGCAGAATTCCAATTTTAAACAGAGAATCTCTTGTAGGTACCATTACACAGTATTGTATAGTCAATCATTCCACAAGTATATGGTACACAGTGAGTCGACGACGTTTCGGACCCCCTTACTAGATGATGGGGTCCATCATCAGGACAAAACAATAGTTGCCTTTTAAATTATAAGCCTCTTTAGCCAAAGGGGCATATAGTATGCAAGCTCACATCAGAGCGCGCAGGCGAGTGGGTGAGACAGGACCAGTTTAGACTTTTTACCCGAATTTTCGGTTTGTCAGTTAATCAAGAAAAATAGTCCATGGGTCCAAGGGCGGGGGAGAATAATTTCCGTTTCCGCAGTACCTTGTCGGCCGGATAATACCGGTGGCGCAGTGTCGCGCTGGGGTCCTGGAACCAGGATAGCCGGGTCAGTCGGCAACACTCGATTTCCTGGACTATTTTTCTTGATTAACTGACAAACCGAAAATTCGGGTAAAAAGTCTAAACTGGTCCTGTCTCACGGCTGGGCATGTCTTCACCAATATAGAACTGACTGAGTCTATATTCATTTTCATTCACCTGTCTCCTTGCCAGGGACCATTGTTGTTTCCTTATAATTGAGCTCCCCGAGGTCCCTCGTTGATACTAATTGGGGTCCCCTTGTTGTTTAAAATAGATACCAATCCTGGGTCCAGCATCGCCGACAGCAGATACCTTCGTGGGACAGCTCGCACCTCCATCCTGGTCGCCAACAACGCCTCCTGGTCCGAGAGACTGCAGAGCCCAGCGTCGCCCACTCACCTGGTCGAGGTGACTTCATCCGGTGCCATCCTGGTGCCCATCTGATCACTGGCTAGTGATTAAGAACTGAGTCCCCTCTGCTTTCAGGTCGTCTCCATCTTCGATCCAGGCTTGGATCACTCCGGACATCATCACTGGTCGCCTGCCAGCAACTTTCAGGCTCCATAGACTGTAACGAGGATTCCCGACGTCTTTTGAACCCTATGCAGCCGCAGCCCCTGGGCTAGGTAACTTGAGCATTTCGGTGCTCCAACGTAGGTTCACTATCTAAGTGTCCAGATCCTTTTTCGTTTTCAGCCTAAATAGTCGGATTGATCCGATAACACTAACTTTACGAAATCTAGCATCCATAGACTTTGTCTAGCATCCCGCGTGAGAGTGCACACTCTGCACCCGATCTCCCTAGGCCTCCTGCTCCTAACCTGAAGGTTCTGTAGTGTAGTCCTAGCGATCCTAAAGCCTCTGGATCCAGTTACTTACCTGCTAGTATTTTGCATTCCACTTTTGTAGTATATGGTTTTTCGTGCCCCTCGGGTATTTGTGTAAATTGTGCAACTTAAAGTATTTTCGTAAGAGTTTTGTTGTGTGCTTAGCTCCCTGACTCATAAAGAGATCAGGCTAGACTTGTTATAAATAAATATCCTTCTATTTTCATAACAACTTGTGTGGTGTCCTTTCACTTGGTGTTCAAGAGGTATATGTGATGGTATAACAGCTGGCTTAACACGCCCTGTAGAGTTTAGCCTAAAGACTGCTCTTGTCCATGCTACTAGGATAGCTGGTCTATAAGGTTGACTTACAACCAATCATCAATAAGGGTCGTTTGGACTGATACATAGTGATCACTAGAATAGTGAGCACTGCATATCAGGCCAACTTCTCACACCCTGGAGCCCCCCGAGGCCTGCAGCCCCGCCCCCGACCCCTGCAGCCCCGGAGCCCTGCAGCCCCGGAGCCCCGCAGACCCGGAGCCCTGGAGCCTCGGAGCCCTGGAGCCCTGCAGGCCCGGAGCCAACGGCATGTCAGAGTGGTCCACAGTCAGAGTGCTCCATGGGTCCCGGGTAGTCCTCCCCGGGCGTCTGGGGCTCCCTTCCCCGGGCCAACGGCATGTCAGAGTGCCCAAGACGGGCTCCAAGGGTACCGGGCAGTCCTGCCCTGGGCGTCCGGGGCTCCCTTCTCTGGGCCAACGGCATGTCAGAGTTCCCAGGACGGGCTCCATGGGTCCCGGGCGTCCGGGGCTCCCTTCCTAAGGGCCAATGGCATGTCAGAGTGCCCAGGACGGGCTCCACGGGTCCCGGGCATCCCGGGCTCCCTTTCCCGGGCCAACCGCTTGTCAGAGTGCCCAGGATGGGCTCCACGGGCCCCGGGCGTCCGGGGCTCCCTTCTTCGGGCCAACGGCATGCCAGAGTGCCCAGGACGGGCTCCACGAGTCCCGGGCGTCCGGGGCTCCCTTTCCCGGGGGCAACGGCTTGTCAGAGTGCCCAGGACGGGCTCCACGGATCCCGGGCATCTGGAACTCCCTTCCCCAGGCCAACGGCATGCCGGAGTTCCCAGGACGGGCTCCACGGGTCCCGGGCGTCCGGGGCTCCCTTCCCCGGGCCAACGGCATGTCAGAGTGTCCAGGACGGGCTCCAAGGGCCCCGGGCAGTCCTCCCCTGGGCTTCCGGCGCTCCCATCTCCAGGCTGACGGCAGGTCAGAGATCCCAGGACGGGCTCCACGGGTCCCGGGCAGTCATCCCCCGGGCGTCCGGGGCACCCATCTCCAGGAGCCCAATGGCATTGGCAAAGTCCCTGGGAAGGGCTCCACGGGTCCTGGGCAGTCCTCCCCCAGGCGTCCGGGCCAGAGAGCTCCGGTGGTCCTCATCGTGCCGGAGGACCAGCCGGGGGTCCCTGAGCCCTGCCCGGTGTGGGCAGGCAGCAGCCCTACCGCGAAGGCTCAGGGTGGGAAGCAGGGAGTCCTTTCGGTCCCGGCCACCTGGTTGCACATTTCCCCTCGGCCATCTGGTCCCCCGCAACGCTTTCCTATGGGGCGACGAGATGGCCAAACTTCCCTGGAAGTCCCTGTGAGGTGCCATTTGCCTCCCCGATCCCAGCGAGGGCTCCAGGAGGTCGGGTACTTTCACGCCTTGGGTCCCCTCTGTCACCTCGCGTGCACAGATTACAAGAAAGGGGGTAATTTTCCTCTGGATTGGTAGGGACAGGGTACGCTGCGACACCCCTCCCAGGCTGGTGGTTCTCTGCCAGGGGGGACCAGATGGGTGATGCCTGGGCAACACCTCCCTAGGCCACCTGGGGCTCCCTTCTCCAGGCCGACGACAGGTCAGAGTGCCCAGGACGGGCTCCACGGGTCTCGGGCGTCTGGGGCTCCCTTCCCCGGGCCAACGGCATGTCAGAGTGCCCAGGACGGGCTCCACGGGTCCCGGGCGTCCGGGGCTCCCTTCCCCGGGACAACGGCTTGTCAGAGTGCCCAGGACGGGCTCCACGGGTCCCGGGCATCTGGGGCTCCTTCCCCGGGCCAACGGCATGCCGGAGTTCCCAGGACGGGCTCCACGGGTCCCGGGCGTCCGGGGCTCCCTTCCCCCGGCCAACGGCATGTCAGAGTGCCCAGGACGGGCTCCACGCGTCCCGGGCAGTCCTCCCCCAGGCGTCCGGGCCCGAGAGCTCCGGTGGTCCACCCCGCGCCTAAGGCCCAGCCGGGGTCCCTGAGCCCTGCCAGGCAGGCAGGCAGGCGGGAGCAGCTGGGAGTCCTTTCGGTCCCAGCCATCTGGTCGCACCTTTCCCCTCTGCCATCTGGTCGCACGCAATGCTTTCCAATGGGGCGACCAGATGGCCGGGATTCCCTGGAAGTCCCGATGAGGTGCCATTTGCCTCCCCGATCCCAGGGAGGGCTCCAGGAGGTCGGGCGCCTCCGCGGCCTGGGTCCCCTCCGTCACTCGGTGCGCACGGATTCCAAGAAAGAGGGGTAGCCTTCCTCTGGATTACTAGGGACAAGGTATGCCCGGACACTTCTCGCGGGCTCGCGGTTCTCTGCCCGGGGGGACCAGATGAGATGTGCCTGGGAAACACCTCCCTAGGCGGCCGGGGCTCCCTTCTCCGGGCCAACAGCATGTCAAAATGCCCAGGACGGGCTCCATGGGTGCCGGACAGTCCTCCCCCGGTCGTCCGGGGCACCCATCTCCAGGAGGCCAACGGCATGGCAAAGTACCCGGGAAGGGCTCCACGGGTCCCGGGCAGACCTCCCCCGGGCGTCCGGGGCACCCATCTCCAGGAGGCCAACGACATGGCAAAGTACCCGGGAAGGGCTCCACGGGTCCCGGGCAGACCTCCCCCGGTCGTCCGGGGCACACATCTCCAGGAGGCCAACGGCATGGCAAAGTACCCGGGAAGGGCTCCACGGGTCCCGGGCAGCCCTCCCCCGGGCGTCCGGGGCTCCCACCTCCAGGCCGACGGCATGTCAAAGTGCCCAGGACGGGCTCCACGGGTACCGGGCTGTCCTCCCCCGGGCGTCCGGGGCTCTCACCTCCAGGCCGACGGCATGTCAAAGTGCCCAGGACGGGCTCCACGGGTCCCGGCGCAGTCCTCCCCTGGGTGTCCGGCGCTCCCTTCTCCAGGCCGACGGCATGTCAAAGTGCCCAGGACGGGCTCCACGGTTCCCGGGCAGTCCTCCCCCGGGCGTCCGGGGCTCCCTTCCCCGGGCCAACGGCATGTCAGAGTGCCCAGGACGGGCTCCACGGGTCCCTGGGCAGCGCCCCCCCCCGGGTGTCCGGGGCACCCATATACCAGGAGGCCAACGGCATTGTAAAAGTACCCGGGAGGGCTCCATGGGTCCCGGGCAGTCCTCCCCCCGGGCGTCCGGGGCTCCCTTCCCCGGGCCGACGGCAGGTCAGAGTGCCCAGGACGGGCTCCACGGGTCCCGGGCAGTCCTCCCTCCGGGCGTCCGGCGCTCCCTTCTCCAGGCCGATGGCAGGTCAGAGTGACCAGGACGGGCTCCACGGGTCCCGGGCAGTCCTCTCCCGGGCGTACGTGGTTGTCCGACAGATTCGGTCGGATGTGCTTTTACGAACCGGATCGGAATCGGCCCAAATAATAATAATAATAATCCACATTTGTAAAGCGCACAATCACCCGTAAGGGTCTCTAGGCGCTAGGGGCCGTCGGGAAGATTAAGCAAGCAATTGCCCAGAGTCACATGGTGCTGGGCTAATCTGCCGCCGGTGCCGGGGATTGAACCGTGATCCCCAGATTCCGGAGTCAGCCGCCCTAACCGCGGCGCCAGCTATTGCCCAGAGTCACATGGTGCTGGGCTAATCTGCCGCCGGTGCCGGGGATCGAACCGTGATCCCCAGATTCCGGAGTCAGCCGCCCTAGCCGCGGCGCGAGCTATTGCCCAGAGTCACATGGTGCTGGGCTAATCTGGCGCCGGTGCCGGGGATCGAACCGTGATCTCCAGATTCCGGAGCCAGCCGCCCTAGCCGCGGCGCCAGCTATTGCCCAGAGTCACATGGTGCTGGGCTAATCTGCTGCCGGTGCCGGGGATCGAACCGTGATCCCCAGATTCCGGAGTCAGCCGCCCTAGCCGCGGCGCCAGCTATTGCCCAGAGTCACATGGTGCTGGGCTAATCTGCCGCCGGTGCCGGGGATCGAACCGTGATCCCCAGATAAGGGATATCCCAAAAATCTGGCATGGATAGTGCTCGCCAGGACCAGGGTTGGAGACCCCTGATATAGGCAGTCAACGCGAAATCCACTGGGTTCGATTCCTCTCCCTGTCAGAAGGTCCGTACGAATCTGTCGGGCTTGGGAGTCCGTACAAATTTTCTCCCAAGCCCGACAGATTCATACGGACCTTCTGACACGGATCGGAATCGAACCCAGCAGATTTCGCGTTGACTGCCTATATCAGGGGTCTCCAACCCTGGTCCTGGCGAGCACTATCCAGGCCAGGTTTTTGGGATATCCCCATCTGGGGATCACGGTTCGATCCCCGGCGCCGGCGGCAGATCAGAGTGCCCAGGACGGGGTCCACGGGTCCCGGGCAGTCCTCCCTTCGGGCGTCCGGGCCTGAGAGCTCCGGTGGTCCACCCCGCGCCTGAGGCCCAGCCGGGGTCCCTGAGCCCTGCCTTGCGTGGGCAGGCAGGAGCCCTACCGCGAAGGCTCGGGGTGGGAAGCACTTTCGATCCCGGCCATCTGGTCACACGCAATGCTTTCCAATGGGGCGACCAGGTGGCCGGGCTTCTCTGGAAGTCCCGATGAGGTGCCATTCGCCTCCCCAATCCCAGCGAGGGCTCCAGGAGGTCAGGTACTTTCGCGCCTTGGGTCCCCTCTGTCACCTCGAGTGCACAGATGATAAGAAAGGGGGGTAATGTTCCTCTGGATTACTAGGGAGAGGGTCAGTCAGACCTTCGTGAGATCCGGCGTTTCTGAAACAGAGGAAGGCAGGACCCGGGCCCGCCTGCTGGGGCCCCCAGGGGCCTGGGGACGCTTCTGCCTCTCAGCCCCTTGACGATGTTCCTTTTTCTCCGAGTTTGCTCAGGCAGACCTCCGTGAGGTCCAGCCACGCTGAGAGGGGGAAGGCAGTCCCGGGACCCGCCCGCCGGGGTCCCCAGGGGCCTGGGGACACTCCTGCCTCCCAGCCCCTTGCCGATGGTCCTTTTTCTCCGAGTTTGCTCAGGCAGACCTCCGTGAGGTCGGGCCACGCTGAGAGGGGGGAGGTAGTCCCGGGGCCTGCCCACCGGGGCCCCCAGGGGCCTGGGGAGACTTCTGCCTCTCAGGCCCTTGCCGATGGTCCTTTTTCTTTGAGTTTGCTCAGGTAGACCTCCGTGAGGTCCGGCCACGCTGAGCGGAGGAAGGCAGACCCGGGGCCTGCCCGCCGGGGCCCCCCCAGGGGCCCGGTACGCTTCTGCCTCTCAGCCCCTTGCCGATGGTCCTTTTTCTCTGAGTTTGCCTGGGCAACACCTCCCTAGGCGTCCGGGGCTCCCTTGCCCAGGCCAACAGCATGGCACAGTGCCCCGGACAGGCTCCATGGGTCCCGGGCATCCCTCCCCCGGGCGTCTGGGGCTCACTTCTCCAGGCCAACGGCATGGCACAATGCCCAGGATGGGCTCCATGGGTCCCGGGCAGCCCTCCCCCGTGTGTTCGGGGCTCCCTTCTCCAGGCCAATGGCATGGCAAAGTATCCGTGACGGGTTCCATGGGTCTCGGGCAGTCCTCCCCCAGGCGTCCGGGCCCGAGAGCTCCGGTGGTCCACCCCGCGCCTGAGGCCCAGCCGGTGTCCCTGAGCCCTGTCTTGCGTGGGCAGGCAGGCGGGAACCATACCGCGAAGGTGGGTGGTGGGGAGCTAGGAGTCCTTTCGATCCCGGCCATCTGGTCGCACGTTTCCGCTCGGCCATCTGGTCGCAAGCAATGCTTTCCAATGGGGCGACAAGATGGCCGGGGTTCCCTGGAAGTCCCGATGAGGTGCCATTTGCCCCCCCGATCCCAGCGAGGGCTCCAGGGCCCTATTTCAATGAGGACTTAAACACAATCACCTTCATGCACTATCTCTGTGGGGACTTAAACATCACTATAATAACACACTCTTTTTGTGGGGACTTGAACTACACTGTAATAACACACTATCTTTGTGAGGACTTGAACATCACTATAATAACACACCATCCCTGTGGGGACTTGAGCATCTCTATGAGAACACACTATCTCTGTGGGGACTTGAACATTGCTATAATACCATGCCATCTCTGTGGGGACTTGAGCATTCCGATAAGTACACACAACCTCTGTGTGGACTTGAACATCCTTAGCTTCACACTCTTTATAATGGGATTTAAGCTTTGAATGTGCACACTATTTCTATGGAGACTTAAACACAATGATCTTCACACATTATCTCTGTGGGGACTTGAACATCTATTTTGGCAAAAATGTAAGCAGCTAATCAAGCTCTGGTTTCTACTTGACCATATTCCTTGGTTCCATATGTTAATTTCTTTGTGTAAATTCCCTAATCTCCTAAGATTTTAAGCACTAATAGGTAGGTTGAATACAGCTTTAAGTGTCTTTCTTTAAGCATGATATGATATTTTCTGACACATTAACATAATCTGTGTTTAATGTATACCCCTAGTATATATGCAGCAATTCATATATGAATAGATTAAAATGTTGTTTGTGTATATTGATGATAAAATAAACATTTAGCCATGTGCCTTTGACTGTATTCAATCACAAATAGTGTTACAGACTAGGTCCCCACATGGATGGTAGCACGTGTTCAAGTCCCCACAAGGATGGTGCTGTGCGCGTGATTAAATAACAATATATTTTCAAATTTGAAGCAGGATCCCGCATCATGAACTTTTTCTTAACATTTTTCTGTTATTAATGTATTTTAAAAACATTGGGAAAGGTTAGTCCCCACAGGGCTGGTATTCACACATAGTCCCCACAAGGATGGTAACACGTGTATGTGTGTGTGTGTTTGTGTGTGTGTGTGTGCGTGTGTGTGTGTGTGTGTGTGTGTATGTGTGTGTGTGTGTGTGTGTGTGTGTGTGTGTGAAGATAGTACCTAAAAACCCCAATAATGTATATGATAATCAGGAAATCAGGTTTAATTACAGAGCGTGGCAGTCTGGAAAAGATTAGGAATATCAGTTTGGTATCAGGGGAACATATCTCGGCATCATCTCGGCCCTTGAATATAAAACCCATAAAATCAGGGGTGGTTGGAGAAATTTTAAAATGGTGAAGTTTAAATGCCTGTCCTGTATTATTGGAAACGACGGAGCTCAAATCTACCAACAAATGACTCCATGGCCATGTGCATTTTGAAAATAGAGGGCGAACGGCACATTTACAGCACATTTTGCTAAACAAATAAGATGGAAGCCCTACATTTAAAATGCAATTCTTAATGGGTACTTATATGCTTGAACGTGTGCTCCTCATTTTTGCAGCTAACAGAAATAACATAGCATAACATAACATGAGTATTAAAGCGCATGTTTACCTGTGGGCATCTTGGTGCTGAATAGATGTTTTTTGTTACCCATCTCAATACTTCTCATTTCATCGACCTCAGGAGCATGAAAGACTGAGCGACCCTGCCAGAATTTGAACCTGTGACCATGAGGTGGTCGCTCACTCCAGCTGCACTCTCCCCCCAAAATTACATTCCAGTAAAGAACGAAACATATGTGATTGGATTTGCAGAGGCTGCTCCAGAAGGGAGCTCGAGAGCCGGCGCCATAACCAGCGCCGTGCACCCCCCAAGCCCCCCCCCCCCCGGACAAACTAGTTAGAGCTGCGTTTGGCGCGAAAAGGAAAAGGCCAAAGAAGCCCTCCCCCTTTTTTTCCCCGCAGCGGCCACCGGAGTGGCGCAAACACCCCGGTCAATGTAGATATGGCGGGATGCAAACCCCCCAATGGAAAGAGGGGCCTACAGGGAGGCGAATGCAAATCGGGGGGGGGGGCATATAAGCTCTGCTCCCCCAGGCAAGCTCCTATCTTCACGAAGCGGGGGGAGCATCAAGGACGGCGGAGCCCAATCTTGTACAATTTTGAACCTGGGACAATGCGGCCATGAAGACTAAAAGAGGCGAAGCTCTGTCCATGCTGCATCAGGGTCAAGAAAACGACCAGGTAGCCCAGTGCTCTACAAGGGAGGCTGAGGCTGAGTCTGCCGCCGGAATCCAGCGCGGAGAACTCCCGGAGTGTGGGAGAACAAGCAAGCAGGAGCAGGTCCCCAGAAGAGGTACACGCAGGTCCAATGCCTGCAGCCTGAACGGCGGTGCCGGGACGAGGGTTTCGAGTAAGCGGGACTCGCGCAATAACTACACTCCACGCTGTTACTCGAAGCGTAAAAGGCCATTTTATTAGGACACGGTTGCAATCATTTAACTGTATTGACATTGCATAACTGTAAGAAAATACTTTTCCCATCCCATGCCGATACATTCTCCGTTCAGCCTTCTCAAAACCATCTCACCTGTTTGACTCTTCCCCATTCACTCAGTGACCTCCTTCCTCTCCCCATTCTCACCTTCACTTGCCCTCCAAGCATCCTCTGTTGACTTTCCTTCATTGCCTCCCGCACCCTGCTATCAGTCACCCGTGTACTGTTCTCCCTCCCTGAGGGGTGGATCCGCCCGTATGTGATTCACCACCCCTCCAAAGTACCGTAACGTCACTACTCTGCAACCTACCCTAAACTGGCATGCTAAGACCGCTCCAGTCCCAAGCCCTCCACGTAACCTGTAGGGTGGGTGGGTGAACAAAATTTTTCTCTCTAATCCCCCCGGTGGTGCTAAGGTGTCAGGAAGAGGCTGGATCCTCCTCTCCTGATACCTTATATGTGTTCCTATCGCCCACCCCTTCCCCTATCCTCTAAACCCTCCCACACCGTGTCCTTCCGGGCCATCGTGCGAATAGCCCCGGGGGAAGACTGGTCTGCGACCTTAACTTCCCCCGGGGGCCCTCATCGCGCAATAACTACACTCCACGCTGTTACTTGAAGCGTAAAAGGACATTTTATTAGGACACAGTTGCAATTATTTAACTTTATTGACATTACATAAGTGTAAGAAAATACTTTTCCCATCCTATGCCAATACATTCTCCGTTCAGCCTTCTCAAAACCATCTCACCTGTTTGACTCTTCCCCATTCACTCAGTGACCTCCTTCCTCTCCCCATTCTCACCTTCATTCGCCCTGCAAGCATCCTCTGTTGACTTTCCTTCATTACCTCCCGCGCCCTGTTATCAGTCACCTGTGTACCGTTCTCCCTCCCTGAGGGGTGGATCCGCCCGTATGTGACTCACCACCCCTCCAAAGTACCGCCAACCAGGGAACCCCCGTAGGGTGGTTCCCTGCCCCACCCCCCCCCCCCAGTCCTGGGCACCTTTCTCCTCCGGTCAGCCGGCCCTGTGGCCCCCCGGTGGACGACCAATCCACCACCGAAACCTATGTCCCCTATAAATGAGTTTTGTGGGGACCGTCGTTGACCGCGTTAGGCGCCAAACCTACGCACGACCACCTGCTCCTCCATGTCCTGTGCACCCTTTATCCTCCAGTCAGCCGACCCTGTGGCACCCGGTGGACAACCAATACACCACTGAAAGGTGTGTCCCGTGTAAATTCTTATTGTTGGGACCGTCATTGACCGCGAAAGGCGCCAAACCTCCGCATGACCACCTGCCCCTCCAGGTCATGTGCACCCAACTCTTCCCCAGTGTGCACCCGGTGGACGACCACCCACCGTCACAACATGGGTCCTGTGTACCTTGTAATATTTTTGGCCAAACCTAGTCCGTAAACACCCCCCCCCCCCACCACGGTGAACAACCATCCACCGCCTGTACCTACATCCTGTGTAACAATGAACATTGTCGGGCCATTCGTAGTCCATGAAAGGTGCCCCCCCATCGCAGTGAATGACCATCCAATACCTGGGCCTCCGACCTATGCAAACCCAGAACAACTTCGGGTTAGTCCTCGTCCATGAAAGGTTCCCCCCCTCGAGGTGATCGACCATCCACCCCTGTATCTGCAACCCTTGTAACCTTGAACATTGCCGGGCCAATCATGGTCCCTGAAAGGTGCCCCCCCCATCACAGTGAATGACCATCCACTACCTGGGCCTCCATCCAAAGCAAACCAAAATACACTTACAGGCTCGTCCTCGTCCATGAAAGGTGCCCCCCTTACGCGGTGATTGACATTTGAGGTGATCAACCATCCACCACCTGTACCTGCAACCCGTGTAATCATGAAAATTGCCGGTCCAATCATTTCCTGTGAAAGGTGCCCTCCCTATAGCAGTAAATGATCATCCACTACCTGGGCCTCCGTCATATGCCACCAGTAATACTTTCGGGTTAGTCTTCGGCCATGGAAGGCCCCCCCCCCTTCGCGGTGAATGACAGTCCACCTGTACCTGCAACCAGTGAAACCATGAACATTGCCAGGCCAATCATTGCTCGTGAAAGGTGCCCCCCTCCCCCCCCAATTGCAGTGAACGACCATCCACTACCTAAGCCTCCATCCTATGCAAACCAGTAACACTTTCGGGTTAGTCCTTGACCATGAAAGGTGCCCCCCCTTGCGGTGAAAGACCATCCACCACCTGCACCTGCAACCTGTGTAACCATGAACCTTGTTGGGCCAAACTTTATCATACCCAGCAGGCTCCTGCCTGGCCGGTGAGTTCCATAGGACCCCGTTCCCAAGTCTTTAAGGCACCACTCATTCACGCAACTAACATTGCCCCACGGTCTATGTCAGCGAACCATACCCTAGTCCATGCCTCAGAACGCAAAGCCAAACCTGACATAACCCAGAATACTCCATTGTCCCACAGGTATCCTCGTTTCGGAGCCAATTATCGTTTCTTGCGATACCATGACAGCCGTAAAGGCCCCCACTACCCCCCCCCTTTACCATCCACTGTTTCACTCATCATTTCACAACCTAATGACGGCGTTCCCCACTCTGTGATGTCTGTATACCTGGTAGTTCGCCTCCTTTGCCGTCCAAATGCCCAGGTGACTGGCCACCCAACCAGGCGACCGCCCTGGAGCCCGATCTACACCAATTTCCTGTAGTAGAAAAATAATGATTAGTCCTTTAGAATTACATCCCCTTTCCCGAAGTTCTTTCCTGGGAAACCCATTGTCTATGTCCCCCTGTTCAAGAGCACCGCACCCATCCGCTGAGACCAAAAACCAACTCAACCACCCCCAAAACCGCCCTTGTCCCCACGCACAAACCCCGGCCCAACAAACTCTTCAACTGTGCAGACCCTGGACCGCCCTGCCTAAGAAATCCTTGCCCGTGGACCACCTCCAATACACCAGGTGCAGCAAATACCCCTTCATCCCAGCCGTGAACCCTGTCTATGTTCTGTTCAAACCTTATCATCCCGTCACCCCACTGCCCCTCCCCAAAACACTCCAACCCAACCTGACCTCCGGAAGAAATACCACTATCCTTGTTATTTGGAATCTCCTGTGTGCCGCCCCTCGCTGACATCCCCCAACCTTCCTCGTCCATGGCCTGCCTACAGATTCCTATTGCCTATTCACGTGGCCTCTGACAAAGCAACCTCCTTCCTTGCAACATTCCAACATTCCAGGCCGCCCTTGCTCTCCGTCAGGCTGTCCCCACCTCAAACCTGGTCACCCCCGGACCAATTTCCCCCCCTCACTAACCCCAAACTTGGACAATCGAAATCCGAGAGCACCAACTCGCTACTTTTCAACCCCCTTCTGACACTGAAATTGAAAACTATCCACTGCCGATCCTCCTGAATACGTAACGGACTCCCCATCAACCTCAGCTGCAACCACCCCTATCCCTGCTTCAAGACAGGCCTGAACATCCCACTCCTCAACCAGTCCTATACAGACCCAGGCAACCAACCTAAGGGCCAACAACCCAAACCCCCTTCTCTGGCATCCACAGGACCTGAAACTTGTGCTCCTCAACCTATAAATTACCAACCAAATCAACCCACTGAGGAGTCAACCATCCCACTGTACTCCCCTTGCACTTTGACCTACAAGGATGAAGGTCATCAGACTGTCAACCCCCACGTATCCTTTCCCTGCACTGTATACATAGGTCCGAAATGGTCGCATATTATCATGTGTCCCAAGCTGGAGGCAGTTGCTCCCTCCCTTGTACACATGTACAGCTCTGATACCTACTGGTCTTGCAAGTGCTGACTATACAAACCTCATGAATAAAATTAAATAACCACATAACCAGTATGATACCATATAACGTCACTATTAGACTGAGCCTTGAATGCCCCCACTGGTTCAAGTAAGTCAGGTCGAATCCTTGCCCTCCTTAGCCCTGTGGCAAAACCCCATCTCTCTTGCTACGCAAATGCCTACTCTGGTGTATCAGCCAGGCAATCTACCTGGCCTCCCCCTCACCGTAAGATGTGGCCAACAGTGGAGACTGATGTCCTCTTGCAGTTAACGCATCCAGCCTGGCCAACCACCACATGTGACTCATTGGTCAACCCCTCTTAGCATGATTGTATACCACTGTCCATCTGGACCCATCCCCACCAACTCGCCAGGCTCCCAATTCCCACTGCAGGATGCCGCTGCTGCACCTACCTCTGTGCCAAATCCCACACCACCCCACTGACAAGCTGAAGACCCAACTTGCCATGCTCCGCCAACCCCTGCCCGCGGCTTTAGTCCTTTACCTTAAAGTCCGTCCGGGACCTCCACGTCCTGACTGGCGCTGCTGCGCCCTACTGCACCATGTCCACTGGTCCATTCGGAACTGCACCCTTTCCTGGAAAACTAACAGATTCTAGTTACCATAAACCCCCCCTTAAAATTCCCCACTCAGCCACATCCAACCTCACACTGTCTCCATCATACAACACTCCCATCCCTTCATACAACACCACGCTCCCCCAGTCCAGAACCGCTCACCATCCATGTCATCCAGCACCACTTTAATTCCTCATGTTGTATTCCGTGATGCGCGAGCCCTCGTTGGAGGGAAGGCCGCCGCAGGCCTCCCTACTGCTTCTGGCCAGCAGCCCGGGGCCGTCATGCGCCCCACTGGCTATGCCCCATTCCTCCGGATCTATTGCAGGTCTTGGTTCCCCCACATCCCCAGGTCGCTCCAATCTGGAGGGGCCCCAGCACCACGGGGCCTCATGCCGTGCTGGCAGTCCCTCACCTTCTACAATGAACAGCAAAACCCTATGCAGACAAACTGTCCCTTACCCAAGGGATCGCGTGGCAGCAAACAAACCACCCCCCTCCGAGCGCCAGCCCAACTCCTAACAATTAAACGACAAAGAATGACAAGATGGGTGCTTGTGTTTGAGGGTCTGCCATTTATTGCAGTATTATACCTCTACTTGTACTTTGTACACTTTTGTAACCTGCACACATGTCACTTTTTCCTCCTGTATTGCCCCGTTTGCTACCTCTTGTATTTTGTGTGCTCACAATTGGCACGTTTGCCTCATGTAACTTAACATTTGCTCTTGTAATTTGCTCACTCGTAATTCTATCCTCATGTATCATTACTGATCCTATTGTGAAGCGCTCTGGCGCCTTCCGGTAAAGTCCGTGCTCTATAAAGATGCATAAATAAATAAATAAATGGAGGCGGGAGACACAGTTTGCCACAGCCATCAAGAGGCGGACCGTGGCGAAAAACGAAAGGTTGCGCCCCCCCCCCCCAGTACCGGGCCGCAGCAGGCCCTTTCACCGCATTGACAGGCAGGCTCCAACATTCCTCCAGTGGGGGCAGGCAACGCATAAAGCTCTCGTCAAAAAGGAGGGAGAAAGATCAGTCGATCAGACGGGCACCAATTACCACCCAAAGCGAGGGAGGAAGGTCCAGTGTCAGCTTGTGCCCGTGTGGATTACACGTTCAACAAAGGAGGGTGCTGAACTATTCCTAAAGAAGATTAAACAGACTGGCTTGACCTAAGGTGTGTATGTTACGCTCGAATGTAGGACGAGGAGCAACGCCTATGATGAAGCATGACACCCTTTCGGGTGTGTGAGGCAAACACGTCCAACATAATGGATGCCCAAAGGTGTAACATACACACCTTAGGTCAAGCCAGTCTGTTTAATCTTCTTTAGGAACAGTTCAGCACCCTCCTTTGTTGAACGCATAAAGCTCCCCACGCTGTCCCGTAGACCACAGCCCGGCGCCTCTCCCCCTATACAGGCACTCCGCTACCCTAGTCACGCACCAGGCAGATTCCTTGCCACCAACTCAGATGGGACACCCCCCCTCCCCTCCCACCCCGCGACTCAGACAACCCGCGATGCCCCCAAATGCCCCTCCCCTCTGACCTCAACACAGTGCAGCATTGCCGACTAAACCCTGCAGGAGCTCCGGGCCCCCCACTCCCGCCATTAACACCTAAAGCGACGCGGGAAGCCCATATCATAGAAGCGTACCCCCCGCCCCACGACACCCAGACCCAGCTAACCTGCACAAACTTTTTCTCTCTAATCCCCCCCCCCCCCGGTGGTGCTAAGGTGTCAAGAAGAGGCTGGATCCTCCTCTCCTGACACCTTATATGTGTTCCTATCGCCCACCCCTTCCCCTATCCTCTAAACCAGTTACTCTGAGGAAAGATTTCACCCCATCAGTTCCAGTTTATAACCAAAATACAGCAATTAACATCAGAAAGATGTCTAGTCAACCTTTGTGAAGGGCCTCCTACTGCGCAGGAATACGCGCTGCCACATTAGAAACTCACCTGGCCACGGCCAGGAGCAGCAAGGGTCCCTTCAAACCCTGGCTGTCTTGTGCAGAGTTAAGCAGTTTACCCATGCCCCTTTCCACTCACCCCTTCCTTCCATCGCTCTCTTCTCTCCTCTCTCAACCCCGGATCCCTCTCTCACATTGCAGGCAGATGGTTATTAGCCCCTTGACACCTTTTGACAACAGTAGCGCCCTACAAATGTAAATAATAATAGGCAGAAGCAGGGGATCCACTAAACCCGAACTTCTGGGGGCTTTAACACTCCCAGCCAGGGCTGGCCCTAGTACTGGTCGCACACGGTGCAACAGTCTTTCCACCTTCTCCATGAATTCCCTCGCTACCACTCACCAACAATACACCTCATCTCTATATAGCACCTGTCTGACAAAATACTCATAGTTTACTCACACTCACTTCTGTGATGTGAATGGTACATCTTCTGTGTACCAGGTACTTTAACCTTCTGCACTGTGTGGGTGACAAGATTGCCCATGTGACTGCACGGAGAGCAATGCAACAGTGTGAGAGTAGGGTAAAAGGAGTGACTACAGGTTGAGTGAGGTGACCATATGAATTTGGGTTTGGCTGTAAGTGCAGAGTGGGAAAAATTAGTGCATGGTTAGTGATGGCCTTGTTTGAGTGAGCTACAGATTGAGCAGTGAGTGGGGGGACAGGTGAGTGAATTGTCACGAGTGCAGGATGAGAAGTGTGCTCGTGTGACTGCAGGATGAGGTACAGAGTGAACAATGCAAGCACATTTTTAGTGCAGAGTGATCACTGTGAGAGCAGGTGAATGTTGTGAGTGCATGGTGATCAGTGTGAGTGAATTGTGATCAGTGTGAGTGCATTGTGATCACTGTGAGTGCAGGGTGAGCGGGTGAATGTGAGTGCATGGTGATCAGTGTGAGTGCATGGTGATTAGTGTGAGTGCATGGTGATCAGTGTGAGTGCATGATGATCAGTGTGAGTGCATGGTGATCAGTGTGAGTGCACAGTGATCAGTGTGAGTGCAGGGTGAGCGGGTGAATAGTGTGAGTGCATGGTGATCAGTGTGAGTGCATGGTGATCAGTGTGAGTGCATGGTGATCAGTGTGAGTGCATGGTGATCAGTGTGAGTGCATGGTGATCAGTGTGAGTGCATTGTGATCAGTGTGAGTGCATTGTGATCAGTGTGAGTGCATTGAGATCAGTGTGAGTGCATTGCGATCGCTGTGAGTGCATGGCGATCGCTGTGAGTGCATGGCGATCGCTGTGAGTGCATGGCGATCGCTGTGAGTGCATGGCGATCGCTGTGAGTGCATGGCGATCGCTGTGAGTGCATGGCGATCGATGTGAGTGCATGGCGATGGCTGTGAGGGCATGGCGATCGCTGTGAGGGCATGGCGATCGCTGTGAGGGCATGGCGATCGCTGTGAGTGCATGGCGATCGCTGTGAGTGCATGGCGATCATTGTGAGTGCATGGCGATCATTGTGAGTGCATGGCGATCATTGTGAGTGCATGGCGATCAATGCGAGTGCATGGCGATCAATGCGAGTGCATGGCGATCAGTGTGAGTGCATTGTGATTGCTATGAGTGCATGGTGATCAGTGCAAGTGCATTGTGATCACTGCGAGTGCAGGGTAAGCGTGAAAGTGAAGGCGAGAATGAGAAGTGAGTTGTCTGAAAGCAGGATGCATTCCCAGAAACTTGAAGTGTAGGGTTTCAGATATTGGTTAAACTATTGCTATAATGGCATTAATCAGGGATTGAGGGTGGAGGAAATAAATAATGTGCTGATCCTGCAACAAACTTCCAGTCTTATGATTAGGGTTACCATCTCATTATTTTGATGGCCCAGAATTAAGCAGTCACCTAAAGCTGTATTTTTAGCACTTATCTGTGAATACTTAGAACAGCAAATATAAATAGAAAGCACTTTTAATTGTGTCACTTTTAATTGTGTTCTAGGGCTGCCTCAATGATCCATGACTGAAAATTAAAGATAACAAAGACTGAAAAGTCACATAACTAATTAATACATACTTTTTTATTTATAACTCTATTTAGTGTCAAGAGCAGGCATTTTTCTTTTAGCAACCCAACTTTATATTCCTTTTCATTAAATGAATTCTCACACTACAGCAAGAAGTGTAAAAATACAAATGTAAGGAATAGGCAGAGTGGGGGCCCAGGGGGTACTGGAACCATAAAAAACATTAAGCCTCTGTTACCAGTTTACAAAAGGCATGTAAATATGCTAATGGTCTTTAAAGACCTGTGAAAAACCCAGCCGTGCCGGAGATAAGGCTCCAGACACTGCCCAGCCGAGCCCCCAGCAGCTCGAGTTTCACTGCAGCAGACCGGCTGAGACACAGGACGGGGGAAGGGGGGGCTGAAGCCCTGGAGGCCAGGGCAGATGTGTGACTGTGAAGGCGCGACCCCCTTCACACCACTCCACGGCCCCCCTGGGGGTCACGCCCCACAGTTTGAAGACCCCTGCTCTAAACCCTCCCACACGTGTCCTTCCGGGCCATCGCGCGAATAGCCCCGGGGGAAGACTGGTCTGCAACCTTAACTTCCCCCGAGGCCCTCACAGGCCATGGGCGGCTGGCTGTATGGCTGAAGACCAAGGCGGCGGCAACATAATTTGGGTCCACAATCGGTGGAACCGGAGTGGAGAAGTCGAGAACCGTAGACCAGTGTTTCCCAAACTGTGGTCCGCGGACCCCAAGGGGTCCGTGACACATTCCCAGGGGGTCCGCAGGAGGCAGTTTTAAAAGCACTGCAAGGTTCCTTGTCTAATTAGCAGTTTTCGAGCAGCAATAAAAATGTCGAAATAAAGCCAGTGATTAATGCACTTGCAGGAGAGATGAGAGTTTTGTCCAGTGGCAGCTTTGAGTTTTCTAATGTAGCACAGAGGGTTAATATCCCTACTGCAAAGGACGTGAGTCATGCATTTTAAAAAACAGTATTTTATGTGCATAGGGGAGTGTATTACACTGCTTTTGTCACAGAGATTATTTTGTTACTGTGCAGTTCATAAGTGACAACCGTAATCTAGCACAGTGACCTATAAAGAGCTGCTTGCAAACTGCATGGTAGAAGGTAGTAAATTATGTTTTCCCCAGTCTTTCATTATCCTGATGCTGCTAAAAAGGTTTATTTGGGCGGAATACATTTTTATTGTTAAAGTCAATGCTAACAACTGGGTGATGTTCTAAATTCCAAGTTTGTGCTTCTCTAGACCAAGTACTCTTTAAAAATGCCTACCAGTATGAATGACATGTGAATCCTACACCTTGTAGTACCCTTTGCCTTGTGTAACATTTTCTATACACTGATTTACACGTATGATTCATTGTCTCTATATGTGTGTGATGTAAAGTGCTCTGACATCCTACAATGGTATGCGAGATGCTATAAAACAAATAAACATGTGATGGAGAGGATATGGAGAGATGAGAGGCACTGTTGAAGTCTGATAATAAGGAATCATTGAAGAACCCCAACAAAGATTGTCGTATCCTAGTGCATAGTAAAGTCTTTATTTACTATTCGTTAAAAGCTAATGCAATTTAATATATAATGATAATTGTCTTTTAGAATGCACCACTGTTTCCTAAATTTCTTGGGGGGAGAGCCTCCCAAAGCCCCCTTTGTAGTGGTCAGGCTCACTCACTGCACTTGGTGTGCACCGTATAGCGACTGGTTTGAAAACATTTGCCAGGGCTGCTTTGGGTTTCAAGTGTGGCCCTTATGGGAGCAGGAGCCCTGTGCTGCGAAATAAAACTAACCAATTAAAAGTTAGTCACAGAGTGGCATCACCAACCTTCCCATTAAATTGTTTTGTTTTCTGCAAATTCTTTGAAAATGAAATACTAAGGGGGATATTTACAACAGAAGTGGCGGAGCGTGTTGTTAGCCTCCTTGGCTTAACGATAGGCTCCGCCACTTCAGAAACGCAGGGCTTCACCATATTTGCAAGAATATGGTGCAGCCCTGCGCTTCCCCCAGTGCTGGTGCTACACTTAGCAGTGTAGCACCAATGCAGGCACCATAGTGCAAGGGTGTCTGCATGCAGGGGAAGATTCTTTATGTACAGGAAGGTCCCCCTTCCTGCACATAAACAATCTTGAAATGCTGTTTTGTCACTGCTATGTGTGCTGCTTAATGCAGCACACATTGAAGTTACAAAATGGCATTTTTTAAAAAGATTGTTTATGTGCAGGAACGGTCACCTTTCTGAACATAAACAATCCAAGGCGTTTTGCTTTTTCCATGTGTGCTGTACAAGGCAACTCACATGGAAAAAGCAAAAACGAGGAGAAATAAATGATTGCTCCTCGTTTTGCCAAGTTAAGACCTGGCTTTCTCTGGTCTTAATTTTGGTGCTCAATCCTATTTATGGTGCCCTTGTAAATAAGGGGCAGTGTCAAAATCAATGGGTGTTGCACTGGAACACTGACTGCAACACCCACTGCCCACCCCTTTCACGCTTAGCATTGCGCGACAGGGGGCCTTATTTAAAAGGCAACATTAAGCCAAGGCTTATCTCTGTCTTGTAAAGAAGGCGAAGCCTCTATCGCCACGGTAACGTCGCAAAAAGTGTGCACATGTGTTTATTTTTGGAGAATTACTGATTTAATGTTTGAAATTTAAATCATACAAACGGCGGTGTCATGGTCAAAGGAGCCCGGCCATCACGCAGGACAAATCCGACTGGGCAGGTCTCGCACCACACAGAGAGTTAGCGCAGCGTGCGGGAAGGGGGGCAACAGAGACTCCCGACTGTAAAGAGGGAAGCAGGTTTGAATCGCTTCAGGGCTCAACAAGCGGCCGTAGATTTAGCAGTGTGTAATTGGCCTCGGGTCTGTCGAAAGCAGAGAAAGTAGCTGCAATAATGCTCCGAATAGCCACACGGTGGCGGTATTCAGCCAAAATTCCATGAAGGTGGCCCCCTATCATTGAGCATGGACAATATTTAAGGCTAACCGGGAATGTTTTCTTTACCGTAGGTCGAGTTCGCGCCACAGAAATTTGCATCGATAAGCTTTATAGAGCGGCATGGCTAGAAATCACTCGAGGTGCCACACTTTATGGCATATTCCAATGAAATGATTCCAACAAGTCCATGCAGGCTAGCGCACTCTTGAGGCTCTAGGAGCGCTTGTGTTTAAGTTCCTGCAGCAGAATGTTCGAAGGGCTAAGAATGTTTAGGTGGGTCATCGGGCAGGGTGTCGTCGCCGCGAGGCTAACCGGACAGAGGGGCACATTTATGAGGCCCTTGCGCCACGTTTACGCTGCTGTTGCGTCACGCAAGGCGGCGTAAACGTGGCGCATCCCTACAAACGATTTACAACGTGACGCATCTAGGCAGATGCGTCACGTTGTGAAGCCCTGCGCCGCTTGTGGGCGTTCCGGCGCAGGGTGGGCGTTCCGGGGCAGGTGCGCCTCGCAAAAGTGGCTGAGTGAAATCTATGACATTTCACTCAGTCACTTTTAAGCCAATGCTGCTTCAAAAGCCTGCGCCTGCTTGAAGCAGGCGTAGGTCTTGACACAGCATTGTTAAAATGGGGCACCCCCGAGCCTTGCTGGAGCTGCGTCGCGCTTGCGACGCAACTCCAGCAATGCGACACATTTCCGGCACAGATGCGTCACGCATCTGTGCCGTTTTTGCACCATGGTGCGCCGCATTATAAATGCGGCGCACCATGGCTGGCGGAGCTGTGGCGCACTGTGGCGCATGTTAACTGGCGCATCCCTGGGGATGCGCCAGTTAACATAAATCTGCCCCATAGTCCTTACCTGCTGGTGGAGTGTATGCATAATGGGGATTACCAAACTCAATCCAAGATTCTGGCACACCCCAAAGAAATGCGTAATGGAGTAGGGAAAGGACAATGCTGTCCGCAAATGGCAGAGGGTGCTGAACCATTTTTGCGGTGACATATTACAAGTCGAGTATAAAATTACCTTCCAATTGGCGGTGAAAGCTCTCATTTCAGAAAGGTATTGTTTGGAGGGCCAGTCATGCCACGAGAACGGCTCTGAAAGGAAAGGTTTTATTATAGAGAAATACTGCACAGTAGTTAGGGAACTTAGCAATTTTGCGCGCCAGCTACTTACAGTGGTTAGAACGGAGACCGTGTCGGAGTTTGCAATTCTTAAAGCGCTCAAACTATATTAGATGTCCCTGTTTCGAAAAATACCACCTTTCAGGGCAGATCAGGTCTGAAGGTTTAGATAAAAAGTCTCGCTATACACGGGATTTAGGGCGTACAGCGGGAGACGGCACCTCACGGTGCTTCTATAACCAAAACCCTGGCCTGGCACTTCTAAGGATCGCACTTATAAGTGTATCGGCGGACACATCGCCAAATGATCTTCCGGCGCCCGCCCTTAATAAAATGGTGTGCTCAGTCACTGCGCGGTCTCACCTCCGAACGAACGATGTCGGTGCTCGGGCCTCAGATGGAAACGCTCTTCCTGCTCGGTATAGCGTACCCACCAGGGACTGTTAGGTCATATGCTGTGAGAGCAGGTCTCGCCGGAAGGCTGTCAGGGTTAAAAGCGCGCGCCTTTCACGCGGGTGTCGTGCAACACTCAGTAATCACTTATGGTTCTAATTATATATGCTCAAAAATCTCTCAGAAGCTAGAACCAAACATTGTTATTGCGGCCTCCCTGGTGCATAGAGTTAAATAGGCCCGGCAAAGTCTCTTACTTATCCCGTGATGCTGGCCAGATCACTTAGGGACTTATTTACAAGCCCCTTGCGCCACTTTTCAGTCATTTTTAACATGGGAAAAGTGACGCATCGGCGGCGCAAAGGGCTTGTAAATCTGCCCCTTAATCTCCCTGTGCCTAACCAGAGAATAAATGTGGGTCCTCGAGGAACAGAACTGGTGCGATGTAAAGAACTCTGATACCCGATTCAGGTCAAGTTCATGTCAAAGAATACAAAAAAAAAATGCAACTCCTCGGCATAGCACTAAAGAGACCCCCACAAAAGGAACCTCTCATCCACATGAGGACACCAGATGTATTGCCATTTAATACCAAAGACCCTGGAGCCTAGCACCAAAAAAAATGAAAAATCCTGCCAGAAACTCCTGCTTTCACACCAAATAGGGTACATATCACTATTCCAGGGAACTGGCCTGTTTTGTGGCAAAGCGACCTATGCATCATGACCTGGGAGGTGACCTTGGGGTCCCATGTCTACGGACTGCAATATGTTTATTGCTATTTTCCAGCACTCGGGGCAGGGCCTGTCCCGTCAGCGGGGGGTCTAGGGGGCCCATACAGTGGATGTCAGTTTCAATACCAAGCAGAGAGGGTGATTGTCTGTGATTGAGGCGTAAAGGCTGCCTCACCCAAACCTGTGATTTCGTTTAAGAAAAAAAAGAGGTCAGGGCCCAGAGTGAGTGCACAAACCCGCAGCCGGGGCGATTGAAGTTCAGAATGCGGATTACCAAGGCTGCAGAGTCAGTATTCGTCCTGAGACCATGCCGGAGCGGCGGGATGCAGTGCGCTCGGTGTTGAAAAATGCGCTAGGTGTAGGTAGCGCTAGCCAAGCAGAATTACAAGGCGAGGGAAGTGGGCGCCATCAGTTCAAATACAATTCTAGACACAAAAGGCACTTTTCCGCACAGTTCGGAACGGAAATACTGCGAAGGATTAGGAAAGAAAGGGTAGCCCACATGCACGCTCGAATGTATATATTAAAAAAAAAAAAGTAAGGAGCAGTGATGCGGAACAGAATTATGTTTCTGTTATGGGCGCCCCTGGGCCAAAAGGTATTTTGGGGTCCCCGGACCAGAACAGTTTGACAGTATGAGCCACGGCTAGGCCTTGGTGGGCTCCCTTTGTCCAGGTCACCGACAGTGCGCAGGACACTCAGGCAAAAGTTTAAGTGCGTGTATAGCTAATATTCAAAGATAGTGGCAGTGTGTTTGCAAGAAGTGTAACATGGCAGCAGCGGTTTAAGAATTCTGCCAATAACCTGGGTGACACCCGCCCTTTGGCCAGGTCACTGACAGTGTGCAGGACACTCGTGCAAAGCCTAAAGGCGTGACAGCGAATGGACAAGAATAGTGTCAGCGTTGTGCAATGGTTATACCATCTCACTAATAGTTCTGCCATATAACCCGTGGGACACTCTATCAGAGATTAGATGGAAGGTCCGGTTTTCATTGATTGGCCGATAGGCAAGGCAAAAGTGAAGGAGTAGAGTGGGTTTTCCCAAAGCGACACACAAGGGGTCACGCACCACTCTTAAATGTCCCCGGACACCTCACACACAGAGATCCCCCAGCGGAATCAGATTTGTGGGCGTTAAGCGAAGTGCACAGTGGATGGCACTTTCGACCACAGAGCAGAACAGGCACTTCCAATTGTTTATGGTTTCCACTTCCATATGTCATATTTGAGGGCACCAGGATAAGCTGTGATTTAAGAAAAAAAGAAAGAAAAAAAAGGAACACGCTACATACCCCAGTGGGAGCTCCGGTGTATGTCCGGGAATAAGAAGTGGTCCGTGACCAATTTCACATGAATTGAATTTGAATATGTACAAGCTGTGTTGTGTGGAGTACTACAAAACTAATAATTAATATTCAAAAGCGTTTCTACATACATATACTCAATAGTCATTCATGGAAACATGGGTAGAAGACCCACACAAAAAAATGAATCTAAGCGCCAGCCAATTTCATTTGCTTTCAACAGCAGTATTTAATTCAATTGTCAGCAGAATATTTACTTTTCAATATATAGAGGTTGCGAGCAAGAAAAGGAATGGGGAAGTGATGGTGGAGGGTAGTGAGAAGGGGTGAATCACAAGAATATATAATACAAACAGTTTAGATAAATTCAGAGTTACTGTTAATCAAAACGAGACAAAGTAGACCTGCCCAATGTGAAACGTTAATTTACATGTAATCTGTAAATATACAAATGTGCAAGTAATGCATCTTCAATGGAATGTTGAGATGGAGGTAGGTACAGGTCTTGACAGGTGGAGACCGACGTGGAGACGTTTCGACTCGACTGATACAATGAGGGAGAGTGAAGCCTCAGCTGCAAGTCTTCTTCAGGACATGGGATGGCAACCTACAAGTGAGAATGTTGATTAGAACAGGCACTATGTGTGTGGGTAGGCTAAGAGGACATGTGGTAATTATACTGACCTAAGCCTGGTGCCAAGCCTTGCTACACAGGTAAGTCTTGAAAAATAAACCCAGTGGTCTAATTCACCAAGGGTCCAAGGTTCAAGGGTGCGCAGAACCTTCATGCACCAATTTTGTAAACATCCATGAATGATGTCCGAGACTTCCTGGGAATCAAAGGATAAGACCGTGTGTCAGCCTGCAATCGTATATAGATGCACATACAAGGATACACGTACAACATCTGTGGACATGGCACATCCAGTGTGCGCACTAGGCAACCTAAAGGAATAGGTAGTGGTTGTGGACTGG
Source organism: Lissotriton vulgaris (assembly GCF_964263255.1). Taxonomy (NCBI): domain Eukaryota; kingdom Metazoa; phylum Chordata; class Amphibia; order Caudata; family Salamandridae; genus Lissotriton; species Lissotriton vulgaris. The sequence continues at coordinate 542,099,290 of NC_141697.1, forward strand.
GCTGTCATGGGTCCCCTTCGCAAAAGTAAATACTAAGAATCCATAGATGCTTACAATTACGGAAGACCCGTGAGAAGGAGGCGAAACAAGGCCCTAGAATTCGAACAGTGAAAGTCCTCTAAATGTGACCCCGTTAGAACTCCCAACAAACGTGGCAACTGATAAGTATATTTAACGTCCACTTCAGACATCCTAAAAGTGCTACACACTTGCGTAGCTAGAGGGTTGCGGGGGGGGGGGGGGGGGAGGCAGACCGCCCCAGGCGGCACAATTTAAGGGGCGGCGTTGCGACAGCCTTTATAATTTATTTGGGGACACTCACCGTAGTGTCGGTGCCCCCAAATAAATGATAAAGGGCGCCGCAACGGGCCTTTAGTGTTTTGTGTACTGTATTAGCTGTGATCAGGAGCTACTGGCTGCCTCAGTCAACTCACACACTATTGAAAATCATTCACCTGCTGCGCTGCTCTGACGGATAGCCTGACGTCAGGTTGTGCTACTTTGCAGCCACGCAGGGGACGTCACATCCTGCTGCTGAGCAGGCCGGGACTCGGGAGTTGAAGAAGTTGCGCGCCTCCGTGCTGGCCGTTTTGCTGGTGGTGTCTGTTGTATATTACTTGTCTTTCACATCACAGTGTCCCAAATTGAATGATGGCGCCGGCGTTCACAACGCTGCTGCAGGCACCTCGCACCGACCCGAGCTGTCACCGTGCCTTTAGCTCAGCTGTTAATTTACCCCCGGCCCCTGCCGAAATTATTGCAGCCGCCTTCACACTATTTCTAAATAATTAGGGCCTCATTCAGACTTGCCAAGCTGAAGTGTCGAGTACCTGTCATGCCCCCCCTGCAGCCTCGTGCCCAACTTGGACGTCACCTCTCAAATAACGTGAGTACTTTTATTGAACATTTTCAGTGTTCCCTAATGTACTGTGGCGCGCGGTTGCGGTGGAGATTCGTTCAAATGTACTACATGTTTTTACATAATGCTCTAGCCATGGGCATCAACTTCTATGAGGCTATGGGCATGAGCCCCAGCAATGTTTTCAGGTTTGGAGGAATCATTATCATGCTGGTTGGGACAAGGTCTGAGCAATCCCATTGTTCTGCTCACTGCTCTTGCAAGAAAGGAATCACTGTAATCCAAATCCCTTTGTTCAGGAAGACTGAAGAGAAGTGATCAGTGACAGTAGGGAAGAGGTCGTACTTCTCTACGAGGAGCTACAAGGACAGAGAAGAAGGGGCAGTGTGACAGGAAGCAGTAGGAGCAGTATGTGATCCGACGGGGTGATGTGTGAGCAAAGGGACACTGTGTGGGGGAAGAGGCAGGTAAGAGAGATAAGCGTGTGAGCAGAGGGGGCAGTGTGCCAGCAAAAAGGCTACATAGAAATCAAACGAAAAAAAGGTCAGGTGGAGAAGGACAGTGTGTGGGCAGACGGGGTACGGAGCATATTGTGTAATATGTGAACTGACAAGATGTGAGAGCAGAAGGGGTAAGGATCAGAGGCGTGGTGTTAGACCTGACATCATTGGCTTGAGTCTCTCCTCCATTTTTCTGTTTGCCTCTACTGTTTTTACGATGTTTTGCTGGTATATGCTTTGGGCGCCGTGTCACTGCTGATCAGTGCCATAGCGCAAGTGCTCCCTCTGTTAAAATGATGTATCTATTGTATCCATGTTTGGCTTATTTGGTTTACTGTCAGTCCCTAGTCTAGTGCACCAGGAGTGCCGGGGCTTGTAAATACAAATGCCGCTCGTGGGCTTGCAGCACGTGTTGTGCCACCCACAGGAGCGGCCTTGGAAAAGAATGTCTACGGGTCGGTCATTGCGAGACCCACGTGCAGTCTTGCACTGTCACGTCAGCTGCGCAGGTATACCTACCTGCCAGCCCCTCCAACCTTCCCTTAACTTCATGTTAGTCACCCCTATGGTAGGCCCCCGGGCAGGGTGCATTGTAAGTGTAAGGTAGGACAAGCCTGACCAAGTTGGCATGTCCTGATAGTGAAGTGCCGCCATCTTAGTGCTTCACTATTGTGAGGTAGCCTGCTCTCCGTTGGATAGAATGGGCCGCCGGGATTATTAACGCTATGATCCTAGCTGGCTCAGAGAGTACGGTGCAATGTCGAGTTTGGTATCCCTGAACTCGGGGTTTAATTACGCATCCGTTGGTGTGGATGGTTTTTGGACTCTGGGTTCGAAAGTAGTACTTTTAGAAAGTGTCTATTTTCTTGTCTAACCATATCTGGTCTCTGCTGGTCTTACGTGTGTGTGACAGGAGCTGGGTGGCTCCACGAGGTCTGGATGAGTCAGTGTGGGATGAGTGGGACATTTACGTTGAGAGTAGGGGGAGAGTAGTTGTTGATAGCCTGCCTTGCCTGATACAATGCTGGCTCCACCTCCTGCCAAGCGACTGATGGCTCTGTGCCTGCCATGGACGATCCTAGCCCCACCTCCTGCCAGGAGGGCGATAGCTCTGCTCCTGCCAGTATCAATGCTGGCTCCACCTCCTGCGGGGCGTCTGAGGACCCGGCCCGGCTCAATGAATAGACCAGGTGCGACTACCTAGCTCCACCCACCGCAGACCCAGGATGTTGGGAAACCCCCGGCATAGACAAAGGGATCAAAGACGAAAAGGGGTATAAGAGAAGGACCCCTGAACTAGGAAATCAGATCACTTCTGACAAGGAACCCTGTAACCAAGGACAAGAAGCCTGCTGATCTAAAGGACTGCCTACCCCTTCTGCCAGTGTGCTGTTGTTGGGGGAATCCTGCAGTGCTTCTTTATTTTTGCCAAGGAACCAGGAGAGAGGAACTGTGTGTGTACTCTCACGCTTGCTAAGAAAATCTCCAAGGACTGGAAGAGTGCCAGTCCCCAGCTGAAGTCACAGGGCTAAAGGACTTCATCTGCTAAAAGTGCTATTTGCTGGAAGTGTGAATCCAGCATCTCTGAAAGGACCAGCAATCACGACGATCGGACGCTGGGCCCAACCGACGCCAGCAGCAACGCCAGTGAGTAGGAGTACGGCTCTAACTCCAGAGGACCTCGTGTCTGCCCCGCTGCTGATCGCATCAACCGTGTGCCCTTCGACGCCGTGAGCGCTGCTCACTCTGTGCAACTACATCATCGACAACGCCTGCTGTGGCCTGATCGACACCGAAGACGCGACGCCGGAGTGCTCGACGCCGCTGATCATCGTGTGCTTCAATTTCCTATGGTACTGTGTTGTTGGGGGTCCGTGTGACTCCAGGCCCGGCGCAGCGCTCCTCGCGGTCGACGCCGAACCTGTGGATTATCTTTGCCCCAGCGTTGTGTAGCTCCCGTGTGAGTTACCCTGTTGCTAAAGAACTTTGTTTCCAAGAAGAAGATTTGCTTGATACTAAAAGACTCTTGTGCTAAAGAAGAAACTACCTTTGAACTATCCTTTTTCCTTCCCGAACGTATTTATTCCGATTTTGTACAGTTTTGCCGTTATTTGGTCTTGTGCTAAGTCTTATATAAAAATACTTATTTTTATAATACTACTGTGTCGTGTCCATTTGTAGTGTATTCACTTTATTACTGTATGTGGTCATAATTGCTTAACACACAGCCTCTGAGATAAGCCTGTCCTGCTCTGCCAAGCTACCAAGGGGGTGAGCAGGGGTTATCGAAGGGTGTGATCCCCTTGCACTGACTAGAAAAGGAGTGTCCCTATTTGTCAGAAGTGTATACCTCTGCCAACTAGAGACAGCCGGTTCTAACATTGGATGCAGCGGTGAGGATTTGGACCTTGCATTTATGACCCGTGTACAGTGATTAGTGTGCGCTACGTAGTGAAAGCAGACCATAGCGCAGTCACAATCTGATTCGGAAGGATCCTATTTTTGTTCTTCGCTTTTCTGAAACTTGATTTTCTGAACACTGCCAGTTGTAACCATGAGTGACAACGGAGTCACTGCCCCTGCTATCGTTGTTGTTGAAGAGTTTGAGAGGAGTAAGCTAAAGAGATACAAGAAAGATGAGCTGAAACACTTTTGCAACCAGTTTGAAGTTCCTACCACCGGCCTCTCGAGAAAAGATGATTTTTATAAAGCATTACAGGCCTGGTGGGAATCCAGAAATCCCTCTGATGTGGTGGTGGTACCCACAGAGGAAGGGGATGAGGAGGTGCCAGTGAATGGACCTGTGCCCTCTCCCGGAAGCAGTGTTTCCTCCAAAGGTCTTTCCCCTGAAGAAAGAGAAGAAAGGGCGAAAGAGCGAGCTTACAACATGGAGATGGCAAGGCTAAAGATAAATGGGCAGTTGGAGTTAGAAAATGCAAGAGGTAGAAGGGAAGCTGACTTAGAGATCAAAAAGTTGGAGTTTGAACGAGAGAAGTTAGCTTTGGAGCGTGAAGCCAGGTTGAGGGAACTGGATATCCAAGCTAAAAAGTTAGAGTTGAATCCCTCTGGTGGCAGCATTCCATCCGAGCCTGCAGAAAGTAAGTTTTACTTCCCGAAAGATGTGATCAAAGATTACAATAAGAATGAAGATATTGGTCAGTGGTTTAAACCATATGAGTTAGCATTGTTGGCCCACCAGGTCCCTGAGAAGAATTGGGGAGCGGGGTTGTGGGGTCGCTTTGTGAATGAGGGAAGAGATACCCTGTTAGACATGCCTGTTGCGGATAGGATGTCGTATGCTCATATGAAAGATGCTTTAATGTTGCGATATGGTTTAACCCCCGAGCAGTACAGACAAGCTTTTAGAGAATGCAAGAAGTTGCCTGGTACGACGTGGGTTGAATATGTGTCTTATTTTTGCAGAGCCATGGATGGTTGGGTAAAGGGCAGCAAAGTGGAAAGTTATGAAGCTCTCTATGATTTGTTTGCGTGGGAGCACTTGTCTAATAACTGTTTTCCAGAGCTGCGCCAGCACCTGATTGATAGCAAGATATCTAACCCTAGAAAACTTGCTGAGGAGGCGGACCGCTGGGTCAGTACCAGGGTCCACAAGGGTCCAGTGGGAGACTCAGCCAAAGGTGGGCAGGGTCCCCAGCAGAAGAGTGGGGGGGACAAGGGTAAACAGAAGGAGTCTCAGAAAGGGCCCCAAAGTAATCCCCAAGGGAACCAAGGGAAAGGTTCCCAGCCTCCCCCTGAGAAGAAGCCAGGGGCTCCAACGGGTAAACCTGTTCATAGGGGCCCCCTAACCTGCTACGGTTGTGGGCAGGTGGGACACCGGTTCTATGACCCCCAGTGTCCCAAGAAGGATTCGAATGCACCGCCGCGTGCGCCCCCTCGTCAGTTGGCAAGTGTAGCCTTGGGAGGGGAGGAGATGGTTGTCCATGGTGGGAGGGGTCCCGCAGAAATGTCCCTGGTCTCGCTAGGAGACATGCAAATGGTCCCTCCACCCCCTCTGCCTAGTAACACTAGTAAATATAGGCAGTGGGTGACCATTAATGGCCATAGAGTGGAAGCTCTCAGAGACACCGGAGCGAGTGTGACAGCTGTCAAATGTCACTTGGTGTCCAGAGAGCAGGTGGTTCCCCACGCATTCTACCCCGTGATAGCTGCCGATAACTCCCAGAAAGAGTGTGAGGTGGCTCAGGTTTCCTTTGAATGGGGGGGAGTTTCAGGTACTCTTCAGGTTGCTGTGAGGCCCGCCATGCCTGTCGACTGTCTCCTGGGCAATGATTTGGAAGACTCCCATTGGGCTAAGGTGGAGAGAGCGGCGCACTTGAAAATGTTGGGTGTGCCAGAGTGGGTGTGTGCAACCACTCGATCCATGACAGCGAGTAAGGGTGTTGATGGGGTCCCGGAGCCTGAAAGTATGGCCCAGGACCCAGCTGTGAAGAGAAGAGGCAGGAGGCGCGGGAAACCGGCCCCCGTCGTTCCCGTGGTCCAGAAGGAGGTAGACCCTGAGGGGGATGCCCTGGAGCCCACAGGGGAACAAATTGCCGAACTGGGAGATCTGCCCGAGCTGACCCACTGGCAGCAGGATGGTGGTCCCTCCAGGGAGGAATTCTGTGCGGAACAGAAGGTGTGCCCTTCTCTTGTGGGCATGAGGCAGCAGGCCTCAGCCCAATCCTCAGGTGATCAGTCAGGGTCACATTTTGTGTACTGGGAGAACGACCTCCTGTATAGCGAGCCTAAGGCTGCTGAGCCTGGGTCAGCCCGTGTGCTGGTGGTACCCCAGCGCTTCAGAGCCTTCCTACTGGGGTTGGCTCATGACGTACCGTTAGCTGGACATCTGGGGCAGGACAAGACCTATGACAGGCTTGTCACCCATTTCTATTGGCCTCAGATGCGTAGGGATGTAGACATCCATTGCAAGACTTGTCGCACTTGCCAGGCAAGTGGGAAAAGCGGAAGGAAGCAGAAGGCTCCCCTCCAACCTTTTCCGGTGGTCAGCACCCCCTTTGACCGGGTGGGTATTGACATTGTTGGGCCCCTGGACCCCAAGACAGCCCTGGGCAACAGGTTCATCCTGGTCTTGGTGGACCATGCCACAAGGTACCCGGAAGCCATCCCTCTCAGGACAGTGACGGCCCCCGTGGTGGGACGGGCACTGATGGGGGTTTTCTCCCGGGTGGGGTTCCCCAGAGAGGTGGTGTCCGACCGAGGCACCAACTTCATTTCGAACTATATGAAGTCTCTGTGGAAGGAGTGTGGGGTAACCTACAAGTTCACCACTCCTTACCACCCTCAAGGAAATGGGCTGGTTGAGAGATTCAACCGGACCCTGAAAGGCATGATCATGGGTCTTGAAGAACCAATGAGGCGGAAATGGGACGTCCTCTTGCCATGCCTGTTGTTTGCTTACCGTGAGGTACCGCAGAAGGCTCTAGGGTTCAGCCCCTTTGAGCTCTTATACGGTCACCCGGTAAGAGGGCCTTTGAGTCTGGTCAAGGAAGGCTGGGAGCAATCTCCCAGGATGTATACAGTTACATGCTGGCCTTTCGGAACCAGACTCGGCGCTTCAGAGAACTTGCTCAGGCGAATCTGGAGGCTAGCCAGGAGGAGATGAAGCGATGGTACGACCGGAATGCCACTCTGGTAGAACTTCAGCCTGGTCAGGAAGTGTGGGTCATGTCCCCTGTGGAACCTTGTGCGCTCAAGGACAGGTGGACTGGACCGTTTAAGGTTGTGGAGAAGAAGAGCGATGTCACCTACTTGGTGGACTTGAAATCTCCCAGGAACCCCTTGCGGGTCCTGCATGTCAACCGTTTGAAGCCCCACTTAGAAAGGTCCGAAGTGGGCATGCTCTTAGCTACAGATGCTGGAACGGAGGAGGAGAGTGAGCCTCTTCCTGACCTCCTGTATGCTAAGGAGCAAGACGGGTCAGTGGATGGTGTGGTCCTCTCTGACACACTGACCCTTGAGCAGAAACAGGATTGTCGCCACCTGTTGGGACAATTCCCGGATCTGTTTTCCTTGGTTCCGGGTGTCACGCATTGGTGTGTCCATGACGTTGACACCGGAGACAGCCCTCCTGTGAAGCACAAGGCTTACAGGGTGACTGACAAGGTCAGAGCGTACATTAAGGAGGAGGTCTCCAAAATGTTCGCGTTAGGGGTGATTGAGTCCTCTAGCAGTCCTTGGGCCAGCCCAGTGGTCTTGGTCCCGAAGGCTGCAGCGCCTGGTGCTTCACTAGAACTCCGGTTCTGCGTGGACTACCGAGGGCTCAATTCGGTCACGAAGACTGACGCGCACCCCATCCCCAGAGCTGATGAGCTCATCGATCGGTTGGGAGCTGCCCGGTACCTTAGTACGTTTGACTTAACGTCTGGGTACTGGCAGATCGCCTTGACTGATGGGGCAAAAGAGAGGTCAGCGTTCTCCACACCAGATGGGCTATACCAGTTCCGGGTGATGCCCTTTGGGATGAAGAATGCCCCCGCCACCTTCCAGAGGTTGGTCAACCAGGTCTTGGCTGGACTGGAGGAATTCAGCGCCGCCTACCTGGACGACATCGCAGTGTTCAGCGCCAGCTGGGAGGAACACTTGCGCCACCTCCAGGAAGTGTTGTTGGCCCTGCGCGGAGCAGGCCTCACAATCAAAGCCAGTAAGTGCCAGATTGGGCAGGGTTCTGTGGTGTACTTGGGGCACCAAGTAGGGAGTGGTAAGGTGGCCCCCCTGCAACCCAAGATCGATACCATCCTGGCTTGGGCACCGCCCAAAACCCAAACGCAGGTGAGAGCCTTCTTAGGACTCACGGGTTATTACAGGAGGTTTGTCAAGGATTACGGTAACATTGTGCACCCCTTGACTTCGCTGACTTCCAGGAAGCAGCCACGAAACGTGATCTGGACTGATGCCTGTCAAACGGCCTTTGACACCCTGAAAACTGCAATGTGCACCGCACCTATACTCCAGGCACCCGACTTTTCGAAAGAATTCATTGTTCAGACGGACGCTTCAGAGCATGGCGTGGGGGCTGTTCTAGCTCAGGTGAATGAAGAGGGCCGAGACTTGCCTGTAGCCTTCATCAGTAGGAGGTTACTTCCCAGGGAAACGAGGTGGAGTGCGATAGAGAGAGAAGCATTTGCTGTGGTCTGGGCGCTGAAGAAGCTAAGACCCTACCTGTTTGGGACTCACTTCCGGGTTCAGACAGACCACAGGCCCCTCAGATGGTTGATGCAAATGAGGGGTGAGAATCCAAAACTGTTGAGGTGGTCCATTGCTCTACAGGGGATGGACTTTACGGTGGAACACCGCCCTGGCACAGATCACGCCAATGCTGATGGTCTGTCCAGATTTTTCCGCCTTAGTGATGAGGACTCCCTAGGTTAAGGGTAGTTCTCCCCACATTTCAGCTGGAGGGGACACGTGTTAGACCTGACATCATTGGCTTGAGTCTCTCCTCCATTTTTCTGTTTGCCTCTACTGTTTTTACGATGTTTTGCTGGTATATGCTTTGGGCGCCGTGTCACTGCTGATCAGTGCCATAGCGCAAGTGCTCCCTCTGTTAAAATGATGTATCTATTGTATCCATGTTTGGCTTATTTGGTTTACTGTCAGTCCCTAGTCTAGTGCACCAGGAGTGCCGGGGCTTGTAAATACAAATGCCGCTCGTGGGCTTGCAGCACGTGTTGTGCCACCCACAGGAGCGGCCTTGGAAAAGAATGTCTACGGGTCGGTCATTGCGAGACCCACGTGCAGTCTTGCACTGTCACGTCAGCTGCGCAGGTATACCTACCTGCCAGCCCCTCCAACCTTCCCTTAACTTCATGTTAGTCACCCCTATGGTAGGCCCCCGGGCAGGGTGCATTGTAAGTGTAAGGTAGGACAAGCCTGACCAAGTTGGCATGTCCTGATAGTGAAGTGCCGCCATCTTAGTGCTTCACTATTGCGAGGTAGCCTGCTCTCCGTTGGATAGAATGGGCCGCCGGGATTATTAACGCTATGATCCTAGCTGGCTCGGAGAGTACGGTGCAATGTCGAGTTTGGTATCCCTGAACTCGGGGTTTAATTACGCATCCGTTGGTGTGGATGGTTTTTGGACTCTGGGTTCGAAAGTAGTACTTTTAGAAAGTGTCTATTTTCTTGTCTAACCATATCTGGTCTCTGCTGGTCTTACGTGTGTGTGACAGGAGCTGGGTGGCTCCCCGAGGTCTGGATGAGTCAGTGTGGGATGAGTGGGACATTTACGTTGAGAGTAGGGGGAGAGTAGTTGTTGATAGCCTGCCTTGCCTGATACAATGCTGGCTCCACCTCCTGCCAAGCGACTGATGGCTCTGTGCCTGCCATGGACGATCCTATCCCCACCTCCTGCCAGGAGGGCGATAGCTCTGCTCCTGCCAGTATCAATGCTGGCTCCACCTCCTGCGGGGCGTCTGAGGACCCGGCCCGGCTCAATGAATAGACCAGGTGCGACTACCTAGCTCCACCCACCGCAGACCCAGGATGTTGGGAAACCCCCGGCATAGACAAAGGGATCAAAGACGAAAAGGGGTATAAGAGAAGGACCCCTGAACTAGGAAATCAGATCACTTCTGACAAGGAACCCTGTAACCAAGGACAAGAAGCCTGCTGATCTAAAGGACTGCCTACCCCTTCTGCCAGTGTGCTGTTGTTGGGGGAATCCTGCAGTGCTTATTTATTTTTGCCAAGGAACCAGGAGAGAGGAACTGTGTGTGTACCCTCACGCTTGCTAAGAAAATCTCCAAGGACTGGAAGAGTGCCAGTCTCCTGCTGAAGTCACAGGGCTAAAGGACTTCATCTGCTAAAAGTGCTATTTGCTGGAAGTGTGAATCCAGCATCTCTGAAAGGACCAGCAATCACGACGATCGGACGCTGGGCCCAACCGACGCCAGCAGCAACGCCAGTGAGTAGGAGTACGGCTCTAACTCCAGAGGACCTCGTGTCTGCCCCGCTGCTGATCGCATCAACCGTGTGCCCTTCGACGCCGTGAGCGCTGCTCACTCTGTGCAACTACATCATCGACAACGCCTGCTGTGGCCTGATCGACACCGAAGACGCGACGCCGGAGTGCTCGACGCCGCTGATCATCGTGTGCTTCAATTTTCTAAGGTACTGTGTTGTTGGGGGTCCGTGTGACTCCAGGCCCGGCGCAGCGCTCCTCGCGGTCGACGCCGAACCTGTGGATTATCTTTGCCCCAGCGTTGTGTAGCTCCCGTGTGAGTTACCCTGTTGCTAAAGAACTTTGTTTCCAAGAAGATGATTTGCTTGATACTAAAAGACTCTTGTGCTAAAGAAGAAACTACCTTTGAACTATCCTTTTTCCTTCCCGAACGTATTTATTCCGATTGTGTACAGTTTTGCCGTTATTTGGTCTTGTGCTAAGTCTTATATAAAAATACTTATTTTTATAATACTACTGTGTCGTGTCCATTTGTAGTGTATTCACTTTATTACTGTATGTGGTCATAATTGCTTAACACACAGCCTCTGAGATAAGCCTGTCCTGCTCTGCCAAGCTACCAAGGGGGTGAGCAGGGGTTATCGAAGGGTGTGATCCCCTTGCCCTGACTAGAAAAGGAGTGTCCCTATTTGTCAGAAGTGTATACCTCTGCCAACTAGAGACAGCCGGTTCTAACACGTGGCAACAGCAGAGGGTGCAGGAAGCAGAACGAATTGAGTGTGAGCAGGAAGAGGCAGGGAGCAGAGGGGGCAGTGTGTTATGAAAAAGGGCAGGGAGCTGTGGTGCAATGTGTAAACAGAGGGGACAGTGTGTGAGCAAAGGGGGCAGCGTACATGCAGATGGTTCAAGGAGCAGATTTGACAGAGTGTGAGTAGGGGGTACTGTGTGAACAGAAGGGTCAAGGAGCAGAGTGGCAGTGTGAGAGCAAAAGGGCAGTGTGGGCGCAGAAGTGGCAGTGAGTAAGCAAAAAGGGCAGACTATGAGCAGATGGTCAAGGGAGAAGAAGGGTTGGCACGTGAGGAGAACAGGCAGGGAGCACTTTGGGCAATTTGTGAGCAGATGCTAGTGTGTGAGAAGGGGCAGAGGGAATATGGTGTGAGGACAGGCACTTGTCTATGAACAGAAAGGACAGGGAGCCAATGGAGGCAGTGTGTGAGGAGATGGGGCATGGTATGAACAGTGCCCAGTGTGTCAGCGGAGATGTCTGAGCAGAAACAGCTTAGAGCAAAGTGTGAGCAAAGGATGTAGTGTGTGGACAGAACTTAGAGACAGAGACAAGATGAGGCAGTGTGTATGCAGAAGAGGTAGGGAGCAGAGAGCACTGGTGCTCTACCAATAATTCAGAGAATGTGACTAGCTATTGCTTTGCTATTTTTCCAACATCCCTTTGGATAAGTCCTGGCTCACAACACGGAACTGATCTATAGGGCAATAGGGCAGTGCCAGAAGGGTTGGTCTGACAGATCACGGTTTTTGGCGGTGACTGGGCCTGTTTTATGGGATTGTGTGCCGTTTTTTGCATGATTTCCCTGAAATAACCACACCACCACAAGTTCAAAACTGCCCCGATTTGCAGATGTGGGTCACTTGTAAAACCGTGGTTCACTAATGGGAGCCACTTTTATGTTGGCACCTGTGTTTATTTTCTGTCCCCGTCCGACCATGCTGGCTCCATACACGGGAGTGCAACAGGACAACTTGTTATGTATCCGTTTATTTGCTCGTCGTCTGAGGAGCTTGCAATGAACACTAAGCCTCTTTTAAAGTCGGGTCTATGGAAGGCTGCCTAATATGCAAATGTAACCGCTGGTCATTAATAGACCACCATACTTCCCTTCCATTCAGTCAGTGAAAGCACTGTGCTGAAATCGTGAGCCCGCCTCTCCCACAAATCCCCTGAATCCTTAATGGCAACCAAGCCCATACAGCCAGGTGTTTTGCTCATAATGAGAGAGGGTCGGATTATGTGTACTAGCTGCAGCCAGGACACACAACCCGAAAAAGGCAGCCAACACGTGTTTCGCCCTAGTGGCCAATTGGACGTGGGCTTTTTCAAGGCAGAATTTGATTATGTTGGCAGGTAAATCTGAGGGATATCCCCGGGCGCCCCAAGCTCTAGCTACGGGCCTGGTGCTGCACGGTCCCTATGAACATGACGTGACAAGGTGTCTCTGATCACACAAATTATCTAAAGGCCTACCGAATACTGATCTATTCTTTACAATTTAGGCCACACGTACCTTTGCAAAAGCTGATTGAGCAGATTAAAGCAGACCGCCGGGCATTCCGTCTTGTTAAACCGTTCGGGACGTGCGTAAAGTGCACGCTAGAAAGGCTCAGTTTGGCAAAGACGAGCCCGGATGTTCAGGACGTCATCTGGGTCTCACGAGATGTTGAATCCCTCATGTGTCCAAGTAACCTATTGAAATGTATGTAGTGAGATTTACAGCACTGAGATGCAAAGGTGAATGCGCAATCAAAGTAAAAGACAGCAGACAATCATTGTATTTACAAAGACGTGGATACATTTGTGTGTACTATGAACATAATGAACAATTCAATGGGCCTAAAAGGTGATTACATATGTACAATGTAGACGATTCAGGGCATACATACGATACAGTTGTATGTACCTTGAACATGATACACAATTCATTCGGCAAAAAAAGGGGGTGAATGCATATGTACAGTGTAGATGAAACAGGGCATACATTTGTATGTACAATGTAGTATGAAGTGTCTTCAGCGATTGTATATATACAATGTGGATGTATCAAGGCATGTATTCGACATCTTGGACTTCTGGTGTCACAATTAAATCGGCAACAAGGTTGATAGCATATGTACAGTGTAGATGAATCAGGGCATAATTGCGACATTTAATGCGGTGTGCAGTACCTTCAGCAATTGTATATAACCTAGTCAACTGTAGTGGTTCACTCGACAGACCACTCCTTGCAACACTTGTAAGGTGGCTTCAACGTGCACTCAAGTACCTCCGTTTTACATGCCTCGTTGTATCCTCACTGGTCCGGTGTATGTCCAGCAGGCGAGTGGAACTTTGAATTCCACTGATAGATACTCTGGGGAGATTCACAGGATTGATTATTGCCTAAAACGCCCCTTCGTCAGGTAAAGCTCAGAATGGTGCATGGTTGGGAGTACATTGAGTTCTCTGTTTCGGGATGGAATGTGGACTAAGTCTGCATCCTCAAAGAGACTAAAAGCTTCCAAATCTCCAGCCATATTCTGTAGAGAGGCTAGATAAGGTAGCAGAAGATGTCATAAGATACCGGGAGAGAACGTTCACGTGCACTAGGTAGTGCTGCGTATTGCACAAAAAAAAACATTTAAACCGCCACTTACTCATGATGGTGCACAGCTACCATTTTCCTAACTCCTTCTTGCAGAATGCCCTGCGGACTCCCGCCTGCGTATTTCAGAGACGCATGCATTCGTAAGTGCTATGGTACTGGAACTACTCACATTTAGAGTTGAGTCTCTCCCAACCATTACCAAAGTACAGTTTATATCCAACAAACCGACGGATGCTCAGTCTAAGGACAGGGACAGGGCGGGCAAAGCCAGCGCAGGGCAGGATGTCCCGCCGAGGCCGGACTGGGCAGTGACAGATTAGGGCAGGCATCTCATTACATGGGTCCCCCTGAGGTCCTTCCTGAATAGACCTGGGCTAATACTAACAGCTATCGGCAGCCTCCCAGAAACTTGCGGGCGTACACAACATGGCATCCGGATGGGTTGATCATCCACCTAAGGAGTTAGCCAGGCAAGGTGCTCTGGAAGACTGCAATGGTCTAGTCAGAGCTGATCAGCAGACACGGATGGCGCTGGGCAGACACCCAAAAAAGCAGTCGAGAAATCCCAAAAGAAACCGGACCTCACAGTGAGCAACTACTGCAGATCGAATGGCCTGGCGACGGTCAGGCATGGGCTCATCCACTCGGGTAGCCCGGATTTATATGCCAAAGAGGGAATGCACATGTTGATTGAAGGCAGGGGTACATTTTGGAGCAGCCCTCAGGGCACCATGGGGTCAGCAGGTGGCAAGTGACAGAGCGTAAGGCGTAGTTGGGGGGGAGCCGCAGGGAGAATGAAGCCTCCCATATGGCGTGGTGAAGAACTATGCTGATAGCGGTTGGTACGGAGGCACACCGGAGGGCGGTGTGCCAGAATAGGTCCACTCACCTTCAGATGCCGCATGGCTGGGTGAGTTGGCCTAAGGAGAGGTGTGTAGGACCACCCACTCTGGGATGCCTCACGGCTGGGTAACTTGGCCTACCGAATAGGGGGATAGCAAACAAAGACAGCGCTCGTAGCCTAGTCCCCGCCGGTGTCAGACTAGTACCTGAAATTTCCTGATATCCGCGGGAATGCCAGGCTGAAGAAGATGCGTCCTCCCAACTCCCTCACACCACTGCGCCAGATTTCTCTTGCCTCAATGACGCGGGGGAAAGGGGAAGTGGAAGAGAAAAACAGAGAGACTGCCCACACAAGAGTCTTCACCTCGTTTGCTCTGATGAGATGAATGTTCTTCCTACGAGATTTAACAAAACATTACTAAGTTCCTGCACATAGTTAAACAGTTTAATCTAAAATTCACTCTCTCTCTCTTTTCAATTACCTGACTTAGTGTGGGAGTTAGCCTCTCTCTAGTGAATCTCTAGATGGAACATTACTGCAAAGAACATCAGCGAATATGGAATTCTAAGAAGATGAGGCGTCTGCAGAATAAAGGTGGTACACAAGAATATATATATATATTTTTATCTACTTGTTGAGACTGTCAGAAGAAGAGTTCACTGGTTTCTGTGCTCCAACTAAATTCCAAATGCCAATGTCTAAAATGTTCAGTTCCAAAGGTGGCGCCAATATAGGTCAGCAGAGGGCGCTCCAGATTAACAAATTGCTGCTTCAACTCCTGAATAAATTGTCAAAGTGTTCACAATAACGAAGGACTTCTCGAAATACTCATTTCTTCATGAGCAAATAACCCTTCATGACTGAGACTTTAATTTTTAGGTTCGAAGTCCTAACTGCAGCGAAATAACAAAACAATAACAAGTCTCTGAATAGATAGTCTTTGAATACTAAGTAGCTTAGGCAAAATTCCTTATAAATATCGAGCGCTCTCAAAAGGAAAGGTCTCACCAAACTGCTCGGTGAATGATGCCTCTGGATAATGGAGCCTGAGGGGAGGAACGCTGTCACAGCTGCTGGCTCACTCTGACGAGGCTCTCTGTCGGCAAACTCTGGGAGGCTGAAACGGGAAGCAGCGCAAGTAAACGCCTGCTCAGAAGCTCTTCACGAAGAGCAAACTAAACTGACAGCTCACAGGAGCCTGACTACAAAGAACTGTCGAAGCCAGGAAAATAACGGGGACTAGAGTACTCTGGACAAACGGAACAGGAGAGCGCCAACTGACGTCCGCCTCACGAAAATGGACGGTTGAAGTGCGACGTTCGATAAACGCTCGCGCTTCACAATACAGCTGTGCCTAAAATCACTGGGTGCACTAGAACGCTAACCCCTAGGGCGATCAGTGGCAACAGGGAAGTGCCTGACCTGCTTCCAGCGATAATTTGTAACCAAAGCGCACCAAGCTATTGAGGAGCAAAGGGTCTTTGCAAACATAGAATACTTGATGATGGGGGAAACTAACCGTGAATGCCCCACCAAGAAGCCATTCCTGACAGTACCCCCCACCAAAACCCCCTCCCTAGGTTTGTGAGGATAAGTCTTGTGAAACTCCCTTACCAACCTTGGAGCGTGGATATTGGAGCTAGGCTCCCAAGATCGTTCTTCAGGACCATAACCCTTCCAGTCGACCAAGTAGAAAACTTGCCCCTTCCTGATCTTGGAGTCAAGGATTCTCTTTACTTCAAATTCCTCAACTGAGTCTACAAGCAATGGTGCGGGTGGAAGTACTTTACGAAGATTAGGGGGATGCTTCCTGATTAATGAGACATGGAAGGGTGGGTGAATCTTTAAGGTTTTAGGTAAATGTAACCTCACACTCACTGGATTTACCATTCTGATAACCGGGAAAGGACCCACAAACCTGGGTTGAAACTTTCGATTTCCACGCAAACGCATATGGCGTGTGGAGATCCAAACCTGATCCCCTGGTTCAAAGACTGGACTCTCCTTACGACCCTTATCAGCCTGTCTCTTGAAAGCTGCCTTTGCCTTTACCAAATTAGAAGAGGCAACTTGGTAGGCTAGTTGCAACTTCTGAATGACCTCCCCAGCTGCTGGAACATCCACATCTACTCTGCCCACCAACATGTTGGGATGCCTACCAGAATTCAAAAAGAAAGGGGAAAATCCTGTGGCTGAATGTACAGAGTTATTGTATGCAAATTCTGCTGGGCTAAGCAATGAAGGCCAATCTCCCTCCTGTTCCATAAGATACAAACGAAGGTACTGCTCAAGATCCTGATTAACTCTCTCCGTCTGTCTGTCGGTTTCTGGGTGATAACCGGTGGACAGACGAGTGTCAATCCCCAAACCCTTAAGAAAGGATCGCCAGAATCGAGACACAAATTGGGGGCCCCTGTCCGAAATGACTACCTTTGGAATTCCATGCAGTTTAACTACATGTTGCACAAACAAAGAGGCTAATTCAGTAGCATTAGGAAGCTTTTTGAGAGGGACAAAATGACTCATCTTGGAAAATTGATCTACCACCACCCAAATGACTGAATTCCCTTGACAAGATGGTAACTCAACAATGAAATCCATCGACACAGTGTGCCAAGGATAAGGAGGTACAGGTAACGGCATAAGGAGTCCCTGTGGAGATTGTCTGAGACTTTTCCCTTTCAAACACTGTTCGCAAGTGGCAACATACTGTCGAACCTGAGCTTCCATGCCTGGCCAAAGAAAGTTCCACTTCACCAACTCCAAGGTCTTTGCCACTCCCTTGTGTACAGCCAATGGCTGATCGTGGAACATTTGAATGATTTCTACTTGAAGCTTTTCCCCAGGAATGAACCTCTTGTCTTGAAAAATCGGTTTCCCATCTTTTACAGAACGATTAGGACCTTCAGATTCCCAATTCAAATAGTCTTCCTTCTGAAATTCCAGTAGAATCTTTTCTTCCAATTCATCTACTACAGAGATTGCCACAATCTTCTCCTTTGGAATGAGGAATTCTTCTTGTCTTGCTTTTGGATTTTCTCCCACATTTAAACGAGAAAGAGCGTCAGCCTTCCCATTTATCACTCCAGGTTTGTAAGTGAGTACAAAATCAAAATCAGCAAAAAACAGTGACCAACGAAGTTGTCGCGGTGTCAAGGTCCGAGCAGATTTAAGGAATTGCAAATTCCTATGGTCAGTAAACACAGTGACCACATGTCTGGCCCCCAGTAAATAATGTCGCCACTCCAGGAAGGCATCCTTGACTGCCAACAATTCCTTGTCTGCAATGGCATAGTTGAGCTCTGCGGAGGATAATTTTCGTGAATAATAAGCAACCGGATGAAGCTGCCCAGTCTTCTTATTGCGTTGAGACAAAACTCCTCCAATAGCCAAATTGGAAGCATCTGCCTCCACAAAAAATGGTTCCAAAGGATCCGGGTGTTGCAAAATAGGAGCTGTGATGAAAGATTCTTTAAGAAATTGAAAAGCCTTCTCAGCCTCAGATCCCCACTCAAACTTTTCATTTTTCCGAAGCAAACGGGTGATTGGGCTCACCTTCTCAGAGAAATTCTGGATGAAACGCCGATAAAAATTGGCGAACCCCAAAAAACTTTGGATTTCTTTCACAGTACTTTGAGCAGGCCAATCACGGATTGCCTTAAGCTTAGATTCGTCCATTGACACACCTTCTGGGGAAAGAATGAACCCCAAAAATTCGACCTTGGTTGAATGAAACACACATTTTTCCAATTTTACGTAAAGTTGATTTTTTAAAAGGCATTCCAAAATGGTTCTAACATGCAAAACATGCTCCTCAATATTCTTGGAAAAAATAAGAATATCATCAATATAGACGACTGCAAATCGATCCAGAAACTCCAGAAGGATATCATTTACAAAATGCTGAAAAGCCGCAGGAGCATTGCACAAACCAAAGGGCATCACCTGGTACTCAAAAAGCCCAAATCGGGTGCGAAACTCCGTTTTCCACTCATCCCCCTCTGCCATCCGAACCAGGTGATAAGCCCCCCTGAGATCTAATTTTGTGTAGACATGGGCTTCCTTCACCTGGTCCAAAAGCTCAGAGATGAGGGGCAACGGGTACCGATTTTTCCTAGTCACCAAATTCAAGGCCCTATAGTCTATGCAAGTCCTCAAGCTCTTGTCCTTCTTTGGAATAAAAAAAAGAGGGGAGGAAACTGGAGACTGAGAAGGTCTTATGAATCCATTTGCCAAATTCTTGTCAAGATACTCTTTTAAATGCAAATTTTCAGATTCGGAAAGAGCATAAATGCGACTACAAGGCAGTGATGCTCCAGGCTCCAATTCAATTGTACAGTCATACTCCCGATGAGGAGGAAGCTTTTGCGCTTCTTGTTCGTCAAAAACGGCTTTCAAATCTTGGTACTGCACAGGGACATCTGGAAGTTCCACCAAACAAATCATCTGCGGTTGATTTGCCAAACAATAAGAATCACTTGATTCCTTCTCCTGGGGAAGAGGATGAAAACAATGTTCTAGGCAATACTCAGAATTCAAATCTACAGTTCTCTTGGCCCAATCAATCTTCGGATTGTGTTCGGTTAACCAGGGCAAGCCCAAAATTAGCTGAAATTGTGGGGCATCAATTAAACTGAAGCAGATGAAACTGCAATGTTTCCCTGGACCAAAAACCGAAATTACTTCTGTATCGAATGCAATCGGACCAGAGGATAGGGGAGTACCATCTAATGCTCGCACAGGCTCAGGTTTGGTCTTTCTTACAAAATTAATTCCCAAACTTTTTGCAAATAAAATATCGCAAAAATTTCCGGTGGCTCCAGAATCAATCATTATTGCGACAGTTGCACGTTGATCTTTTCCAAAATGAATTTGACAAGAAAGAATGAGATGTGGAGCAGAGAACTGCATAGTATTGGACAAGGACTGTACTAGAGGAGTTGACTTAGATTCTGCATCCACCAGAGCAACTCCGTCTACTGGTGGAGCTTCTCTTTTACCCATGACGACGTCTTTGGTCTTCGAGGACACTCTTTGACAAAATGACCTGAACCTCCACAGTACATACATAATTTTCCGACTCTTCTCTTTTCACGTTCCTCCTTACTCAATGGACCTCGGACTGTTCCTATTTGCATCGGTTCTTCAACAATAGCTTCATCCTTAGGTTTAATTCCTTCAGAGCGAATCCGATCAAACCTGGGAGGAATTGGCCGATTTTCCTTACGCTGCTCTGAACGCCTCTCAGATTGTCTCTGGTCAATCTGAAGAACCAGGTCAATCAATTCTGAAACATCAGTGGGTCTTTTAGGAATCTGAGCTAGGCCATCCTTTAGTTCATCTCTCAGACCTCTGTAGAAAATCGCCGCTCTTTTCTCTGATGGCCACTTCGTTTCCACAATAAGTTTGTTGAACTGTGCGAAATATGCCACTATTTCACAATTCCCCTGTTTCAAATCAAGGAGCTCATTGTCTGTGGTTTGAGAGATTGCTCTCCGATCAAAAATTCGTAAAAATTCCATCTTGAACTCTTCAAAGTTGTATAACTTGGGATCATTGGTAGACACAAGTGGCAAAGACCAAGCAGCAGCATCCCCACTCAGGTACGACAGCATGAACGCCACCTTGGATTGGTCCTCCTTGAAAATTATAGGTTTGCAAAGAAAATGCAAAGAACACTGCATGACAAATACCTGTGCCTTATTAGGATCTCCCATAAACCTTTCTGGTGGAGCTAGCGGGATGGTAGGGGACATGGCATGCACCACCTGAGTAGTAAGCTCAGAAGAAGATGGAGATGGATTAAAGGTTGGAGATTTCTGACCCCCAAAATCTGGTCTAGGGCTAACTGTGAGTTCATTTAAACGTTGCCGAAGGAAACTAGTTTCTAGATTTGATTTCCTAACTTCTTCTCTAGTCTCTATCAGCTGCTTCTGTAAGCCTTCCAAAATGGACCCCAGGGCTTTAACATCCAATCCTTCAGCCATGGCACCCAAGCGGAAAGCAACCGCTGGCACTTCAATCTGTCAGACTAGTACCTGAAATTTCCTGATATCCGCGGGAATGCCAGGCTGAAGAAGATGCGTGCTCCCAACTCCCTCACACCACTGCGCCAGATTTCTCTTGCCTCAATGACGCGGGGGAAAGGGGAAGTGGAAGAGAAAAACAGAGAGACTGCCCACACAAGAGTCTTCACCTCGTTTGCTCTGATGAGATGAGTGTTCTTCCTACGAGATTTAACAAAACATTACTAAGTTCCAGCACATAGTTAAACAGTTTAATCTAAAATTCACTCTCTCTCTCTTTTCAATTACCTGACTTAGTGTGGGAGTTAGCCTCTCTCTAGTGAATCTCTAGATGGAGCATTACT
This sequence comes from Lissotriton vulgaris, assembly GCF_964263255.1. Lineage (NCBI taxonomy): Eukaryota > Metazoa > Chordata > Amphibia > Caudata > Salamandridae > Lissotriton > Lissotriton vulgaris. Next base: position 542,120,160 of record NC_141697.1, read on the forward strand.
GCAAAGAACATCAGCGAATATGGAATTCTAAGAAGATGAGGAGTCTGCAGAATAAAGGTGGTACACAAGAATATATATATATATTTTTATCTACTTGTTGAGACTGTCAGAAGAAGAGTTCACTGGTTTCTGTGCTCCAACTAAATTCCAAATGCCAATGTCTAAAATGTTCAGTTCCAAAGGTGGCGCCAATATAGGTCAGCAGAGGGCGCTCCAGATTAACAAATTGCTGCTTCAACTCCTGAATGAATTGTCAAAGTGTTCAAAATAATGAAGGACTTCTCGAAATACTCATTTCCTCATGAGCAAATAATCCTTCATGACTGAGACTTTAATTTTTAGGTTCGAAGTCCTAACTGCAGCGAAATAACAAAACAATAATAAGTCTCTGAATAGATAGTCTTTGAATACTAAGTAGCGTAGGCAAAATTCCTTATAAATATCGAGCGCTCTCAAAAGGAAAGGTCTCACCAAACTGCTCGGTGAATGATGCCTCTGGATAATGGAGCCTGAGGGGAGGAATGCTGTCACCGCTGCTGGCTCACTCTGACGAGGCTCTCTGTCGGCAAACTCTGGGAGGCTGAAACGGGAAGCAGCGCAAGTAAACGCCTGCTCAGATCTCTTCACGAAGAGCAAACTAAACTGACAGCTCACAGGAGCCTGACTACAAAGAACTGTCGAAGCCAGGAAAATAACGGGGAATAGAGTACTCTGGAAAAACGGAACAGGAGAGCGCGAACTGACGTCCGCCTCACGAAAATGGACGGTTGAAGTGCGACGTTAGATAAACACTCGCGCTTCACAATACAGCTGTGCCTAAAATCACTGGGTGCACTAGAACGCTAACCCCTAGGGCAATCAGTGGCAACAGGGAAGTGCCTGACCTGCTTCCAGCGATAATTTGTAACCAAAGCGCACCAAGCTATTGAGGAGCAAAGGGTCTTTGCAAACATAGAATACTTGATGATGGGGGAAACTAACCGTGAATGCCCCACCAAGAAGCCATTCCTGACAGCCGGACGGCAGGGCACAACAAAGTCAGTCGGGCAAGGTAGCGAGATGGCCTAACTCCGGGACAGAAGCTACTCCCTTCCCGCGCAAACGGGGTGCAAAAATTCAACCTACCAAAGGAAACGACCCAGAAGGGCCAAGAGACAATACCAAGGAAGTTGTGATGACATAAACTGATGCAAAGTGTATACATATTTCCTTGTATTCCTAATAAACTGCGGCCAACAAATGACCACCACAAGACAAACGTGTACGTTGGCTTTTCTTGTCATAATAAGGAATACAGTATGGGGGTATATACGACATACAGTAGGGAGTGGGGCAGAGTGCAGGGGTTATAGCAGAGGCTGCTCCCGAAGGGGGCTCGAGAGCCGGCGCCATAACCAGCGCCGTGCCCCCCCCCCCCCCCCCCCAGGCAAACTAGTTGGGGCGGTGTTTGGGGTGAAAAGGAAAAGGCCAAAGAAGCACCCCCCCTTTTTTTTCCCCGCAGCGGCCACCGGAGTGGCGCAAACACCCCGGCCAATGGGGACATGGCGGGATGGAAAGAGGGGCCTACAGGGAGGGGAATGCGAATCGGGGGGGGGGGCATATAAGCACTGCTCCCCCAGGCAAGCTCCTATGTTCACAGAGAGGGGGGGGAAAGGCAACGACGGCGAAGCCCAATCTTGACCCACTCCTAAGGAACAGCAATGTCGCAGAGCTGAGGAAGAAGCAAGACGTAGCGAAGAACTACGCTGATAGCGGTTGGTACGGAGGCACACTGGAGGGCGGTGTGCCAGAATAGGTCCACTCACCTTCAGATGCCTCATGGCTGGGTTGAGTTGGCCTAAGGACAGGTGTGTAGGACCACCTACTCTGGGATGCCTCACTGCTGGCTAACTTGGCCTACCGAATAGGGGGGGTAGCAAACGGAGACGCCTATAGCAGCCCAGTGCCCGCCCGATGGCAGGGCACAACAAAGTCAGTGGGACAAGGTAGCGAGATGGCCTAACTCCGGGACAGAAGCTACTCCCTCCCTGCGCAAATGGGGCGCAAAAATCCAACCTAGCAAAGGAAATGACCCAGAAGGGCTAAGAGACAATACCAAGGAAGTTGTGATGACATAGACTGATGCAAAGTATATACATGTTTCCTATTATTCCTAATAAACTGCGGCCAACAAATGACCACCACAAGACAAACGTGTACGTTGGCTTTTCTTGTCATAATAAGGAATACAGTATGGGGGTATATACAACATACAGGAGGGAGTGGGGCTATTTACATACTAGAGGAAAACCTTAATACTTTGATAGGAACATGACTGCCCTAAAGAGTTACTACTAACATGATTTTATTTGAAAGGTGAGAGTGAGTCTAGCTACCATTGGCTGTATTTTGGGCCTTTATATTAGCTACTGACTAGGGCACAACCACACAGTTACCTTTTGATTTTCACTTCACATTTTTCAGTTCTGACAAATAAATCAAAGTAGTTTCTGAAGCAGTTGGAAACGAAAGACTGACGAGTGTCAATTATTGACACATTAAAGGGAAGTTACACAATAAAATTAGTAATACTGTGTCAGACACTTTGATTTTAAGACAGCCTAACATAAACAATATTATGAAAGAAACACACATTCCCACAAGTCAGTCATCTCAGCTGAATGATTTGTGTCACAAATGTTATTCAGATGGGATGTGTGACTTCTAAGAGCTCATTTTCCCCTCATCAGTCTGTCTGGGAATATTGTGACCTAATTGACATCCTTTGAGATGGGGAACAAAGGCAGGGGAGAGGAAGAAAAATAAATCCACCCTGGGTACCCTCACCATCTTGCCTTGCACACAGTTTTTTTCCACATGATGCTAAGGACAGGTGACATTTGACAGACACATTCTCCCAGTCGCCCAATCCACCCACCATATGTCAAGCCCAAAAGAGTTCACCTTTTTGCCCATGTCTAGTCGATATCTGTAGCAAAATCATTGGTGATATATGACCTTCTCTTCTCGTTCCTCATCCAAGACCTCAAAACTTTAAGGGGAGTTCACCTCCCAAGACAAGCACACTGCTTCTGAAAATGTTTTTACTATGCCACGCCTACTAAAACACATGCATACTTTGCCACTCCTGTTTTTTACTTCAGAGAGACATTTTCCTACTCTTCATTCAGTAGTCATCCCAAGATCATCTTTGGCTATCTTTCAAAGCGGTAGTTACGTGCCTTGAAATCTAGCGGGCCATCTCGACATTCTCTCTGAGAAAACTTTGCAAAACAATTGAGTGCAACAGTGCATTCAAAAGAACAATTGCCCCATAAATTTGCTAAATAGCCATGGGCTCTCAAAGAGCACTCATTAAACATTTATGTACCTTCATGGTGTTCCAATTAAGCCTAACTCTCCAGAGGAGTTGACCCCATTTTTTTCAAATTGTGATATGGGTGTGTCGCTTTTGTCAAAAATTATCTCCAGTGTGCTAAGGTCAGCATTCTGTCATAGGTGCCTCTCATATGCCACGGCTGTCCTGCTTATGCCGGCATCCAACTACAACATTCCAGTGCCAGAATTGTTCATTGATACCTTCCACATACCGGGGTGACCCATATGTTCAAAATTCTTTCCCTTACGTCTGGGCCAGAATTTTGTCATGGTTGTCTGTTCTCCACCCCTGATTCCCCCACCCATATGGCATTGTTGTCCTCCCTTAGCAAAGAATTACCTCTAATGTGCTAGTGTCAGCAATTAGCCATCGGTAAACCATGTACCAAGAAATACCTCTAAAATACCCTGGCTCGCATTTAGCCATTGGCGCCCTTTCTTAAGCCACAAATTACCTCCAGTAAGCAAGCACTGGCATACTGCCGGGGGTGTCTCTGTATAAGCAAATAATTACCTTCAACATGCCAGATTCAGTGGCAAAGTTGCTAGCATAACACACACAGACACACACAGTCTACACACTCACACGGTCTCTCTTAGGCTCACACACTTTTTTCACTCACTCATTCTCATTCTCACACTTACTCACATACACAGGGGCATATTCTCAAGGACGTATCACAGAGTTATCTGCACTTTATCGCAGCCAAAGTAGCAATAAATGTATCGACCCATTCACAAGCTGGTGCTAACAGCCCATATCACCAGCTTACCTGCGATAGCAGCCGCAAAAAACATTGCCACAGATGACCCCGGCAACTAAAGCTAATGATATGCAGAGTAGGCATACCGTTGTAAAAAGCTGCAAAAACACCACTTCGCAACATTCTCAACAACCAGCCAGATAGGCGATAAGATCCCAAAACATGCGATAAGGCGTGCTAGCAGCAGAGATTTTAACAGCCCATATCAGCAGCTTACCTGCGATAGCAGCCACAAAAACATTGCCACAGATGACCCTGGCAACTAACGCTAATGATATGAAGGGTAGGCATACCCGTGTAAAAAGCTGCAAAAACACCACTTCGCAACATTCTCAACAACCAGTCAAATAGGCGATAAGATCCCAAAACATGCAATAAGGCACGTTAGCAGCAGAGATTTTACACCTGCTCCTACCTGGTGTAAAGTCGGATGACAACCTGCACCATAAAAGGGAGCCCAGCCCAGAGCCACACCAGAAGAACAACAGATGCCTTGGAGCTACTGATCATGCAGCTTGCGGCACAACACCCACCGCCAGCACCCCCAGGCCAGCCACCCCCTCCCTGGACTACCAGAGAGGCAGCACATACAAAGACAGCGGACCGTCAGAAAACGCACCAGCCTCACAGACCTAACACCAGAGGATGTCAGTGCCCACTACAGGCTCAAAAGGACAACCATCTTCCGCATCCTGAACATCATATCCCACAGGCTGATGGTACCAACACAGCAGACAACCAACATACCTCCGCAGACAAAGCTGCTGGCTGTGCTGCATCTGTTGGCCTCTGGTACCTTCCAACCAACAACTTTCAGAGGAGTCTCACAGCCAGCCCTATCAAAGTTCCTCACAACTGTCTTGGATGGCAACATCAGCTTGGTAAACATCATATTAGTATGAGCTGCACACCTTTGATTTCACCTTAGTTTCTCCGAAATTCTAAACTTCAATTTTGTCATGGCGTGCTAAAATGTGTCGTGCCTAGCCCAAACTGCACGTATGAAACTAAACTCCAACATATATGGGACACATTTCTGACCCAAAACATAAGCACAGCCGGGATTGCGTTTGCAATATTATTTTCTTCAGTACATTTTCATCTTGTCCATTTTTACACCGTTATTTTAATCCATTTATAATCCACATGTTCACTTGAAATACTTTTAGTCTTCATGCAAGGAAACGCTATTTTGCCAAATTTCTAATGCTCCTGCTGGGCCATCCGAACCTCACTTCAAGAACACGACTGAAGCCAAATTCATCCAAAGCAGTTTAATAAAATCCAATGCATTTCGGGCCTCTGGGGCCCTTCGTCAGGGAAAACTAGAAACAACAATAACACATGTTTTAATGTGACAACCAATATGTGCACTTTTAACATTTCATGTTTAAAGTCGCCCGCTCTTCTTTATCTCAAACAGTTGCAGTAACTAAAATACATTCTGCCTAATATGTCGATCCTCACCAAACCCCGTACAGTTTCACATAGGTGTCTTCCTGTCTTTCAATAAACTAATTACCATACTTTCTCACGGACTGCTGTCCATCTCGATCTACTCCTTTTCTTATTCCCAGTCGAGTGAAACATAACCCTCCCAAAACTCTCCTCTCCCCTCCACATCATGCTCCCCAACCCTCCACGAACATTTTTAACAACCTTTGCTTTCCGAGATGACATTTATTCATATTATTCGTTCTCAGCTCCTACCTGCTAGGAAGTAACCGTCCTCCTCACTCCATTCTGAATAATGTTTCTACTTTCCCAATCGATCTCCTACCTTTAAACTCCACTCTAGCCTCTCCTTGCAAGCAGCCCTCCCCCTCATCCCTACGTAATTAACACCTGTGTCTTTTAAAAAAAACTCCCGGGCTTCCCTGCAAGGCGAAACATCGGAGTTCACAAAGCAAGTTTATTAATCGGTGTCAGAAGTATGAGGACATCACATCAATACAATTGGGACAAAACACAAGATGAAGATTATGCCAGCCTTCTTTTTGTAAATGCTTAAAGTTGCACTAATGTGTTTAATAATTTTGCAATGGTCAAACTGGGAAGCATTATGGGAATTGCAGTTTTCCAGGGAAGCCCGGGAGTTTTTTTAAAAGACACAGGTGTTAATTACGTAGGGATGAGGGGGAGGGCTGCTTGCAAGGAGAGGCTAGAGTGGAGTTTAAAGGTAGGAGATCGATTGGGAAAGTAGAAACATTATTCAGAATGGAGTGAGGAGGACGGTTACTTCCTAGCAGGTAGGAGCTGAGAACGAATAATATGAATAAATGTCATCTCGGAAAGCAAAGGTTGTTAAAAATTTTCGTGGAGGGTTGGGGAGCATGATGTGGAGGGGAGAGGAGAGTTTTGGGAGGGTTATGTTTCACTCGACTGGGAATAAGAAAAGGAGTAGATCGAGATGGACAGCAGTCCGTGAGAAAGTATGGTAATTAGTTTATTGAAAGACAGGAAGACACCTATGTGAAACTGTACGGGGTTTGGTGAGGATCGACATATTAGGCAGAATGTATTTTAGTTACTGCAACTGTTTGAGATAAAGAAGAGCGGGCGACTTTAAACATGAAATGTTAAAAGTGCACATATTGGTTGTCACATTAAAACATGTGTTATTGTTGTTTCTAGTTTTCCCTGACGAAGGGCCCCAGAGGCCCGAAATGCATTGGATTTTATTAAACTGCTTTGGATGAATTTGGCTTCAGTCGTGTTCTTGAAGTGAGGTTCGGATGGCCCAGCAGGAGCATTAGAAATTTGGCAAAATAGCGTTTCCTTGCATGAAGACTAAAAGTATTTCAAGTGAACATGTGGATTATAAATGGATTAAAATAACGGTGTAAAAATGGACAAGATGAAAATGTACTGAAGAAAATAATATTGCAAACGCAATCCCGGCTGTGCTTATGTTTTGGGTCAGAAATGTGTCCCATATATGTTGGATCATCAGCTTGGTACCTCAGTACCTTCACTTCCCCTACACTGCGCAGGAACAGCTGGAGACCAAGCAAGGCTTCTACGCCATAGCTGGCTTCCCACACGTGTTGGGGGCAATTGACTGCACACATGTCCTACTTGTGCCCCCTGCCAACACTGCACTCAATTACCGCAACAGAAAGCACACACATTCCATCAATGTGCAGGCAATAGTGGACCACGGAGGACTCTTCACCAATGTCGTCGCCAACTACCCAGGCATTGTGCATGATTCCTACATCTTCCGACTGTCCATCATCAACCAGCACTTCCAGGATGGCATCTATGGAAATGCTCTGCTCGTTGGCAAGTACCAAATGAACACACGACACACCCCAACTCCACAACCATGCTACTCGCAAGTCACAACTCTGGTAATGCACATGTTACAAACTCACATACACATGCCAAGCAACATGCCCACCCACCAGACACGACAACACAACTTACTGTGGTAACCTGGTCTAGCTATGTACATGAGCCATCAGCGGCATGGCACCTCAGCCACACAATAGCAGAATGTGGGGAGAGGTGGGAACCCGCAAATACTCAACCAATTGAAAACAATAGAACCTGCAATAAAACTAGGCGAGGAAAAGGGCGTAAAAACTTTGTGCAGCAGCAAGACCAAACCTTAATCATCAATATATCCTCAGTCAATCTCACTACGCAGCAATATAACCTATTGACCAAAGGCATGTAATTTGTTCCTACTACCTGCACAACCAGATTGGAGACAGAGGTTGATTTCTATAAATGTATGCATGAACTACGCTTAAAGCATTACTTCACCAATGTTGTTGAAACATCTTTCAACGATCAAGGAGATGAAATCACAGTATTTAAACTACTGAGCTATTTTCAAGTGCCAATTTCACACAAAATGCTCGATACATTTGAGAACCTAGTGAAGAAGGATTTATCCACACTAAATTACAAGAAAAATCAATCACGAAATATTAATGAACATGACAAAAGACGTAATAGATCGATAGCCAACAACACGGCCCTCACATTTAAACCAGCAGACAAGGGTGGGGCCCTTATTATGATGGACACAACATATTACAACGATAAGGTCAATGAACATGTCTCGGTCAATGCAACCTACATGTTACTTGATAATGATCCAACTTTACAACTACAAACCATTTTACAAAACTTATAGAAGGAAGCTGAGGAGATGGGTCACATAGACACACAATGTAAACTGTATTTGACAACGAACAATCCAAGAAGACCTAAAATATATGTGATACCCAAAATTCACAAGAATCCAGTTGACTCGCCTTTCCGACCAATCGTATCAGGGTGAGGGTCACTCTTTGACCCACTGGGAAGATTTCTGGATCACTACTTGCAGAAGTTTGTTCAGAAATGGTGCACATACACACGAGACACAACTGATTTTTTACAAAAACTGCAAACCATTCAACCGTACATCCAGGAACACTGGTGCCTGTATACTATAGACGTAACTGCTCTGTATACGTCAATTCCACATGAGGCAGGACTTGAATCTGTGGAGTGGGCCTTACTCAAGATGCAAGACATTGATGTTGACAAAGTCTTTCTGTCAAAGCTACTGCATTTTTGTCTACATCATAGTTATTTTAGATGGCAATCCAACTTTTATGCCCAATTGGCAGGCACATCAATGGGGTTTTCGGGAACTCTGGCGTATGCCAATATATATTCATGGCGAAATTTGAAGACAACTACATTTCAAACAACACTAAATGGGCATCTGGTATTGCGCAATACACAAGGTACATTGATGACATATTCCTAATATGGACCAAAACACAAAAACAACTGGAGCATCTAATAAATCAATTGAACTGCAGGAATCCCAGGATCCAATTCACGCATACCATCAGTTATACACAGATTAATTATTTGGATGCTCGTGTTAAAAGGGATTCAAACCATACAAGCTTTCAAACTGAGGTTTATGCAAAACCCACGGACAGGAACAGCACACTCCACTTTACAAGTTTTCACCCTGGAAGTCTCATCTGAAACCTACCATTCTTACAATTTGCTAGAATAAAAAGAATATGTTCTGATCCAGATAATGAAAAAATGAAGACATTGCAGTTCAAACAAAGATTCATAGATCGCGGTTACCCTGAATAAATTCTACAGGCCAGTTTAACTAGACTGGCAGGAAAGGATCACATGTCACTTTTCAACAAATCAACACAGATTAAGTCTAATACACCAACCTACATGTCAAAATACTCGGCACGTTCTATTCAGATAAAACACATAATTAACAAAAGGTGGAAACTACGTGAAAATGAAGCTGACTTTAAAGGAATTTTTCACATTAAACCCACTTTTGCATATACTAGAGGCAAGAACTTACAGGAACTTATTTCGCCTCCAGAGAGAACCAAGATCAAGACTTTCATAAAGGCGGGGGCGGAGCTTGCCGGCTACCAAGATGGCTGGTAAAACCCGGTGCTCCGCATAGTGGTTCCCATATATCCTTAATTATCCTGCAGCAGCCAGATCTCTGACGCCTGGGACTTGGCCCCCTGTACCGGCGAACACCAGAGGAGTCCGGCGCTGTCGTCCCGGTGCTGCTGCTTCGCCGTGATCGCGCCGAGGGAGCGGAGTCTGGTAGATGGACGCGATGGCCCGCTGAGCAGCGACCTGGAGTGACTCCCTGGGCCGGGGGATGTCACACTGCGTGCAGCTGATTAGCTCCGCCCACCCCTGGCCCCGAAAGTACCGGCCCGATTGTTACTGGGCAATTGCTAAATCCAGCCGGGGGGCAGCATTGATGGCGTGGACTGCCGACCGCCTGCCTGGGGAAGAGGGCTCCTCGCTCGGCGACCTCCTTGATCTGCGCTGAGAGCCTGGGTGCGAAGAGGCGGCGGCCATTGTTGCGCGGCGGCGCTTGTTGCAGATACGAAGCGCTTCTGTCAGGAGCCAAAGTGGGGGACCCCATACACCCTAATCCGACATACGGAGTGGCGCCTGGACATTCGACTGCGGGCCTGAGGCGGGGGAGGCAGCCTAGCACATTTGACACCTGGTGCTGTCGGGCCTGACGGAGGTGAGGCCTGCCTGTGGTGCTGTGACGGGACACCTTGATGTCGCACGCCAGCCCGGGCACAGATGTCGGTGGACAGAGTGGCTGACGCCATTGTGCAGGCATAAGGAGGAACAGACCGGTGGCTGGTGCTCCTGGTCGGACACCAACTGAATCGCTTTCCTGGGTACCTTGATGGGCTGCCTATGACGATAAGGGAGGGGTGAAAACAGACAACAGAAGAAGCTCTGTGAGTTGTGACAGTGAGTTGCCGCGCTTGCCACAAGCGGTGAGCTCGGTGCTCATTATGGGGGCACAGTAAGACCCACAGTGGACTGCTCCGGTAAGAGTCAGCTGGAAGGTGGCGGTCGGAGACAATGCATGCGAACTTTTGAGGGGTGAGAACAGTGAATGACTGGAGGACCTGGAGGATACGGGCATTGGCGACAAGCAGGAGCGCAACGCCCGGAGCAGTACCAGAAGCGGAGCTCGGTTTGGTGTTGCGCCCGCGATGGGGAAAGGTGATAAAACCCAATCTAAGCTCTTCTTTGGGCATCGGTGGACTAAGTTGCAGGAAGCTGCATCCCGCAGAGAACGATACTATGCAAACTGACGACGATGCCGCTGACACTACGATATAAAGGCGATCCTGCTGGCCATGGAGAAAGGCCTACAGTCCAGCATGGCCGCCTTGGGCTCCAAGATCGATGCCCTGACTTACCGGATGGATAGGATGGCGGAGAGGATAGATAAGCATGCAGAGAGACTAGACATGTCGGAGCGGAGACTCACGGAGGTCGAAGAGTCGCAGATGGAACTCGGCACGGACCAAAAGAAAGTGGAAAAAATGATGCAAGCGTTGCAGGATAAAACTGAAGATTTGGAGGCTCGCTCACGTCGGTGCAACATTAGAATCACGGGCCTGCCCGAGACAACACAGACGGGTAATATGGAGCGTTTTGTTGAGAAATTGCTGATCACCTTGCTGGGAGAAGAATCTTTCTCTCAGGTGTTTATTGTAGAGAGAGCGCACCGCTCACTTGGCCCACGCCCGCGCCCGGGCGCACCGCCTCGCCCTGTAATCGCCAAGCTGCTCAATTACAGGGACAGGGACACTGCGCTGCGACTAGCCAGAGAGAAGAAGACACTACAATATGAGGGCTCGTAAATCTCATTATACCCGGACTTCACGGCCAGGGTGCAGGAGGCTCGCAAGCACTTTCCTCCCTATAAGAAACAACTCAGAGAACAGGGTCTGGATTATGCGATGCTTTACCCTACTAAACTGAGGGTAAACAGACAAGGCCATTCCCACTTGTTTACGGACCCTCTGGCCCTGCAACAAGCCCTGAAGAATTGGGCGAAGTAACGTCGCAGAGATGCCATGAAGCAGCGTACTGACGCTGAAGAAGACAGCCATCTGGATGAGCAGGAGTAGAGGCCGTATCACAGCTGAACATGTAATGCGGTAAGGCGAGAGGGGAGGTTAGCCCCCCGGGACTGATGCGCTCAGAAACACGCCCACGGACGGGGTTGCATCTGCTGGGTGGTCCTGTTATTATGGGGGCATTACTCAGCGGGGTGACCCAAGTTGCTGTTTGAACCCCACAGTTTGTCTGAGTTGATAGAGTTAATGATTGTCGATGTCTTTGTAATTAATTGCTGTGGCGCCGTTGTAATGGGGCACCTACCTGGCTGGCGGGGCTGCGCTGACTTGTGCACTATTTGTATGTTGATAATGCTTTGGAGTTGTTAATTGCTCCTTGTTGCTGGTTGGTGCGCTTATGGAACCACGGCGGGGGGCACGCGGGGCTTCCGTGATATCGTGCATGTAAGCACAGACAGACGGTGGCATAACAACCTTGGCCCCCGCGCACAATGCCCCCTAATGACTCCCTTGAGTCGATGAAGCTAAGAGGAGGGATTGAGGGTGGATGGGAGGGACTTGGGGTCGGCATGGCCAGGTTGGGGGAGGTCAGCTGTGGGCGGGGGTGGGTCTGTTTGCGGGCTGTCCTTTGCAGAAAGGAGAGTGGAGGGGATTGTTGTATTTTTGTTTTTGCACATCATCTGTTACATCCCTAGAAGATTGCCTGATGTTAGCACTGTACTTGTATGACCTATATGACTTCTACACCCGCGTTGAATAGCAGCGATTCACCGGCCTTACTCCGGGCCCTCACGTGGAATGTGTGAGGCCTTAATGATCACCGCAAGCTCAGGAAGGTGTTGAATTACTTGTAGAGACAACAGGTAGATCTTGCCCTTCTACAGGAGACACACCTCCCCCTCTCGAGTAGAATGCTGCTCAGTAGAGGTTGGGCGGGTAACATGGCTGCTGCAGGCTTCACGTCTCACTCAAGGGGGGTGTTAACTTTGGTCAACCCTAGATCAAAACTAACTCAGACACTATTGTCTGCCGATACTGAGGGACGCTATGTTATATCCCGTTGTGCGGGGCTGTATTTTGACCTGTTGATAATCAACGTATATGGCCCGAATTACGACTTCCCGGAGTTCTGTCAGAAAGTGACGTCTATTGCACGCTCTTACTCTGCCGCACAAATATTGTGGGGGGGAGACCTGAACTTGGTGCTCGATCCAGCGCTAGATAGATCGGCAGGCCCACTTCGTAGGCCCTCGGCTGTAGCGCAGGCGATACAGCAGGCAATCATTACTCTAGACTTGGAAGATGTTTGGAGGATTAGGCACTGGACGCAGGGGGGATTCACCCATTACTCTGCCTACTATAACATTCATACCAGAATAGATTACTGGTTAGCAGCCTCCTCTATTGTGGGCCGAATTAGTTCCTGCACAGTCTTGCCTCGGACGTTGTCTGACCACTCCCCTCTCTTGCTAGTACTGCAATCTCCTAAGAAATCGATTTCCGCCTTACTCGCTGCTCGACCCGGTGTTCAGGGGCGAATTGGCAGAGGAGATAGACGTCTTCTTCGAGGCAAACATAGGCTCGGTCAACAGCCTTCACACAGTGTGGGAGGCCTTTAAAGTCTATATTCGAGGAATAGCGATGTCAAAGCACTCTAGCGTGCTAAAATCCATCCGACAGCGGCTAATGGCACTGGAAAGACAGTTAGTGACCCTTGAGCAAAGACAGCAGACCTCGCCTAGTGATGCAGTGACTGAAGAAATCAAAACTTTGCTCGCAAACTATCATGAAGAGGCGGACAGAGAGGTGCAGCATATGGGGAAATATGCCACTGCGCGCACATATGGGGAGGGGGAACGAGCAAGCTCTTTACTAGCCAGAATACTTAAGGGAAGTAGGAGGAAGTCTCTAATCTTGAAGTTTCGGACCTCGGAAGGGCGGACGGTGACTGAAGAGCTAGACATTGCGAACGAATTTAGAGATTACTACTCGGATCTCTACTCCGCTAAAGGGGGTGACCTCACCGATGAGGCGACTGACTATCTGGATCATATCGACTTGCCGCAGCTGACTAACACTCACTGTGAATTTCTAATGTTACCAATAGAGAGGGATGAAATAACGGAGGCTCTGGCGAGCATGCGCTCTAGTAGCGCACCAGGGGCTGATGGGCTGACGGTAGCTTTTTACAAAGCCTTTCAAGATAAATTACTCCCCCATCTAGTGAAGCTGTTTGATGACATTTGTGTGGATGGTGCCATGCCGCCTTCGATGAGGGAGGCACTTATAGTCACCATACTCAAGCCAGGGAAGGACCCCAATGAGTGCAGCTCGTACAGACCCCTCTCATTGCTGAACGTGGATGCCAAGATTTACGCTAAGGTGTTGGCGACTCGCCTCGCTCTCCTGGCCCACAGGTTGGTTGCACCGGAGCAGGCTGGTTTCATCCCCAGCAGAAACTTGACGTATAACATACGAACGGTTCTGGGAGCCATGCAGCATATTCGGCAGGATACGAAGGCAGTTGCAGTATTCTTGGATATGGAGAAGGCCTTCGACTCGGTTGAGTGGCCATTCATGACCCTGGTTCTGCGGCGGTTTGGGGTGGGTGAGCCATTTCTGCAGATGATAGGGGCTCTGTACCACAAACCCACGGCGCGACTTCGTCTGGGATACCTGGTTACCGATCCTATTCTGATCGGAAGAGGAACGAGGAAGGGGTGCCCACTATCCCCGCTACTTTATGACTTAGTGGCGGAGCCACTGGCCGTGCCTTACGTGAGTATCATGGGCACAAGGGAGTCAATTTCCCGACTTACAAGATTGCAGTTTTGACATACGCTGATGTCACCCTACTGTATGTCCGTGACCCAGAGCACAACCTGTCCTCCATATTCGGGGAGGTGGTTCGCTTTGGAGCTCTGCCTGGTTTGAGAGTCAACTGGTCGAAGTCGTTCGCCTTCCCGCTCACTCCGGTAACGGGTCAATTTGACATGGAATTCCCACTGCAGTGGTCCAGTGACCCGGTCAGGTATCTGGGGGTCAGGATTCATACTGATTCTGAGGTTCTACTTTGGGAAAATAATGGGGTTGGCTGCAGTAAGCTGGTGGATGGTATAGACGCTTGGTGCAGACTCCCGCTCTCCCTCAAGGGGCGCATAGCCATCATGAAAATGGTTGTGCTGCCAAGACTCCTCTTCCTGTTCAGCCCCATACCGATAGTGCTGTCGAAAGCTTTTTTTCAAACTCTGACACAGCCTATGATTAAGCTTTCTTGGGCGGAAAGCAGCCCAGAGTGCGGTCCCATATGACATGGGTGGCCTGGCGGCCCCGGATCTTGAGCTGTACTACAGGGTGGCGCAGGCAGCGCACCTCCATACTTGGGTACACACCCGCTGTCCCTGCCGGCCACGATATGCAGACCGATGGATGGCAGGACTGGGATATTGGACTCTGTCACTGCCACGAATCACGCTTGGCACTCTCTCCTGCAGGTGCAAGGAGGAGTCCTCTTATACTCGCTCCACATGCCAATAGAATGGGCTATTTGGCTTTTGCCGCTTACAGAGCGTGGCGTAGTACAAGCGCTGCACAGCCTGGCCATCTCCACAATGGGAGATTTATTCCTGGTAGGTACGATTAAAAAGTGGGAACAGGTGGCGACGGGCACGGCCCATAGCTCTCTGTTATTAAATTTTCAGTACCACAGGGTCCGCAGCGCTCTTCTGGAATTGTTGGGGCCTGATTTGGCGGAGCCACCGGAGGTTCCGGAACTCACATATGTCATTAAGACAGAGTCGCCCCGCAAGCTCATCACAGCCCTATATAAGACGGCAATGACACACAGAGAGAACCAGTACATGAAAGCCAGGTCGGCCTGGCAAAAAGACTTGCTGATCACCATAGACGATGACATGTGGAGATACTGCTGCACGAGCACAAAAAGGATATTGCTAAATGGTAGGCACAAACTGGTACATTTTAAGTTTCTCCAGAGGGTTTATTACATCCCAGAGCGACTGCATAGGTATGGCCTCCGGCAATCGTCGGAATGCGAGCGTTGCCACGAGCAGGCTGCAGATTTTTTGCATCTGGCGTGGACTTGCCCTGGGATCAGTAAATTCTGGGAGGACGTTCACGCAGAATTGAAAGAGATTCTCGGTATTGATTTGAAACCGGATCCGTCGCTGGCGCTAATGGGATACTCCAAGCCTCTGCCGGTGGCCGTCAGGCGCCTCGCGGATATGGGAATGCTAATCGCCAGACGCGTACTGGCGATATGCTGGATGAGAGGACCGCTGCCAACAGTGAAAATATGGGCCCTCGATATGCTGTATTGCTGCACACAATCAGAGCATTACAGCGAGCTGTTACCACCTACCAGTCGCCCAAAGAACTTTTGGGACCTTTACCAGGCGCGCCTGCGGGCAGGAGAGTCAGACGTAGCGGAGGAGGTGGAGACTGTTGAGGAGAGAGCACAGTTGGAAGAGTCAAATTCTACCGAAGCGGAATAGTTTCCGACTTGACAGAGCTGACTTAGATGTTGACTAAGGGGACGGGAGGTTAGTTGGCATGAGGGCAGGGGTAGGGTCGCCATAGTTTTTTGCTACTTAGTACTTCACTCGGTTGCTTGGAGGCGAGGGATTGGGGCAGGAACATTCCATAGCACTCGGCCTAGGCGTAGAGAGATGAGCTTTGTTTATCTTGATTTCATAACTCGACAGGCTAGAATAGACTTAGATACAGGCAGTGTTAGGCAGTTGGGGATAGTGTGGGATAGATGTGCATTGGGGAGAGGGCGGGGGGAGTTTCTTTTTAGTTTTCTGAGTTTTTGTTTAGACCTTATTAGGGACACCGATGGCAGTTGCTGCGGAACAGGGTAAGGGGGATGCGCACACTACAGGGCAGCATAGGGTTCCCCCAGGGATGCACGTTGACATTACCCTACTGTTGATACCCCATATGTTAATGCTTTACACCCTTGAGTTAACTCGGCGCCGGGCCTCCGGGCTGTCGGCTGAATGGCTGTGTTGTACCAGACATGATTTGTCATTTCTTCTTGGCAACAAGAGCGGCCGGCCTCCGGGTTGTAGGCTTGAGCTGTGTATGACTTATGAAACAACCAATAAAGGTCTTTAAATAAAAAAATTAAAAAAAGAATTACATAAAGGCACAATGCGCTGTTTTAATTGCATTCATTGCAATAACACCATAACGGGATATTTTAACACATCCACATTCAGGCAAAAATATAAAATTGAAACACTCTGCTGATTGCAATACAACTAACGTGGTCTATTGTTTAAATTGCCCTTGTAGTCAGGCCTATGAAGGCAAGACAGAACGTAAACTAAAAGTAAGATTGACGGAACACAAAAGTACTATTTGGACACACAGTAAAACATCAAGTGTAGCTGTCCACTGGCAAGAGGCAAAGCACACCATTTCACAGTTACGATGCCAGATAGTTGAGGTAGTCAAATTGTTGGAAGGCATTGATAATCGTAAAAAATTATTACAATGGGAAATCTTTTGGATAGACTTCCTTGAAACTTTATTTCCAAAAGGTTTAAATGATCAGGTGGATTACAGTTGTTTTTTATAATGATTGTCGATTATGGTTGTTATCTTGAAATGTACAACCTGTCATATTTGCTACTTAATAAGCTTATATCGAGTCTTCTTTTTCTTCTTTTTTCTTCTTACTACCTTTCTCAACCTTTTTATCACTTATCTACCCGCACTTTCCCGCATTTGTAATTGGCTTGTTCGTGCAGTCCGCTTTCTAGTGAAATTATCACCAAGTCCTCTTTCCCTTACTTATTAACTTTGCGCCCACCGCTCAGCGTTCACTTCTGGATTACACGGAGTACGCGCAGGTTCTACCATTGCCGATAAAACTCTCGGGTAAGAGTTCTGTTTAACCTTGTTTTTATCCATCGGGGCTAAATCCTTTACAAAGTTCCCAGCCTTTTTACATGGAAACTTTTCCCCGATGCTTTTATACGCAGAGGTTCATCGCGGATTGACTCGGCCGATTACGCTACAGTCAGTTATTTCACCATCGGGTGAGTGCCAGCATGTTTACATTCACGATCACTTTTTGTTGCATTTCTGCTGTATAGTAAACTTTTTGCTCTGCTTACAGGAGGATCACACAACAGAACATATTACTCAGTATTTCGTTGCCAATCAATTCGGTAAGAATAACCTTGGATATTTGTCACTTGGCACTTTTTATCACCAAGCTCCATTTTTACCGTATTTTTCCTTTCCCACAGTTTGTCAATTCTTATGGGCACTTAACCGACTCGTACTTTCCCTGAGACATTAATCTTATTGTCTAAGATGAGCCTCACTTTTTTGTAAACAGGTACTTTGTTCTTGGTCACTTCCCCTCGTTCTTACAAGTTACCTGCATCACTCGAGGATGCACTCTATCAAATAACAGGCACCACACTTTGTAATGGTTCACTTTCCTTTGGTAATTTTCACTTATTACTCGGTGTGCTAACTTTTACCCCAAGCCTGTTCTGTACACAGAATGTCACGTGATTTGGGTTGGATCTATTGACACAACCACTTATTGATGAGTAAAAACTCCTCCATGTACAAATGTAAATAAAACACATTGCTTGTATTTGTTTGTCTACAGATATGCCCCTGAGGAAGGGACCCCAGAGTCCCGAAATGCATCGGGCTTAATTACAAGAGCTTGTCATCAATGAGAAGATACTCATATGTCTCATAAAAGACTATATATTTATGTTTTGAAAATTTTTGTGTGATATAAAAACATTTTGTATGCAATGTTTGCATAATATTTGTTTATTGACAAACAGAAAAAGTTAGCATTTTTAAATGTTGCGAAAGAATATAGACATTAATGAACCAATTGTTAATTGATGTCTTGTATTTACTTTTGATGTAAATTGTTCAAAAACATTTAATATGAACAGGGTCTCTTCCTGTTTCTACTGAGAGGTGGGAACAAAGGCATGTGCGAAGGAGGGTATGTAACTGTTACCACGGATTTTTTACAACGCATACCATTACCACGGATTTTTTACAACGCAGGCCATTTTACAACGGAAACCTTTACAACGCAATACACTACAACGCAGATACTATTACAACGCATACCCTTACATCGTAAGTATAATTATAGGTAAGTTTATCTTTTTTTAAAAACAATTATTAGTGGTATTTTGTTATGGGGTACAGGGGTATTTTTAGTTTTTAGGGCTGAGTTTGGGTTTTGGGGTACAGGGGTATTTTTAGGTTTTAGGGCTGGGTTTGGGTTTTGAGGTACAGGGGTATTTTTAGGTTTTAGGGCTGGGTTTGGGTTTTGGGGTACAGGGGTATTTTTAGGTTTTAGGGCTGGGTTTTGGTTTTGGGGTACAGGGGTATTTTTAGGTTTTAGGGCTGGGTTTGGGTTTTGGGGTACAGGGGTCTTTTTAGGTTTTAGGGCTGGGTTTGGGTTTTGGGGTACAGGGGTATTTTTAGGTTTTAGGGCTGGGTTTGGGTTTTGGGGTACAGCAGTATTTTTAGGTTTTAGGGCTGAGTTTGGGTTTTGGGGTACAGGGGTATTTTTAGGTTTTAGGGCTGGGTTTGGGTTTTGGGGTACAGGGGTATTTTTAGGTTTTAGGGTTGGGTTTGGGGTTTGAGGTACAGGGGTATTTTTAGGTTTTAGGGCTGGGTTTGGGTTTTGGGGTACAGGGGTATTTTTAGGCTTTGGGGCTGGGTTTGGGTTTTGAGGTACAGGGGTATTTTTAGGTTTTAGGGCTGGGTTTGGGTTTTGGGGTACAGGGGTATTTTTAGGTTTTAGGGCTGGGTTTGGGTTTTGGGGTACAGGGGTATTTTTAGGCTTTAGGGCTGGGTTTGGGTTTTGAGGTACAGGGGTACTTTTAGGTTTTAGGGCTGGGTTTGGGTTTCGGGGTACAGGGGTATTTTTAGGTTTTAGGGCTGGGTTTGGGTTTTGGGGTACAGGGGTATTTTTAGGTTTTAGGGCTGGGTTTGGGTTTTGGGGTACAGGGGTATTTTTAGGCTTTAGGGCTGGGTTTGGGTTTTGAGGTACAGGGGTATTTTTAGGTTTTAGGGCTGGGTTTGGGTTTTGGGGTACAGGGGTATTTTTAGGTTTTAGGGCTGGGTTCGGGTTTTGGGGTACAGGGGTATTTTTAGGTTTTAGGGCTGGGTTTTAGGTTTTAGGGCTGGGTTTGGGTTTTGGGGTACAGGGGTATTTTTAGGTTTTAGGGTTGGGTTTGGGGTTTGAGGTACAGGGGTATTTTTAGGTTTTAGGGCTGGGTTTGGGTTTTGGGGTACAGGGGTATTTTTAGGCTTTAGGGCTGGGTTTGGGTTTTGAGGTACAGGGGTATTTTTAGGTTTTAGGGCTGGGGTTGGGTTTTGGGGTACAGGGGTAGTTTTAGGTTTTAGGGCTGGGTTTGGGTTTTGGGGTACAGGGGTATTTTTAGGCTTTAGGGCTGGGTTTGGGTTTTGAGGTACAGGGGTACTTTTAGGTTTTAGGGCTGGGTTTGGGTTTTGGGGTACAGGGGTATTTTTAGGTTTTAGGGCTGGGTTTGGGTTTTGGGGTACAGGGGTATTTTTAGGTTTTAGGGCTGGGTTTGGGTTTTGGGGTACAGGGGTATTTTTAGGCTTTAGGGCTGAGTTTGGGTTTTGAGGTACAGGGGTATTTTTAGGTTTTAGGGCTGGGTTTGGGTTTTGGGGTACAGGGGTATTTTTAGGTTTTAGGGCTGGGTTTGGGTTTTGGGGTACAGGGGTATTTTTAGGTTTTAGGGCTGGGTTTGGGTTTTGGGGTACAGAGGTATTTTTAATATATATTTACAAATAATAAAATTAAAATTAATTTTATTAATACACTTATTTAATAATTAAATAATAATTAATTAAATTAAATAATACAAAAATAATTATTTACATTATATATTAATATTATTTACTTACCTATACTTACGTTGTAATGGTATGCATTGTAATAGTATCTGCGATGTAGTGTATTGCGTTGTAAAGGTTTCCGTTGTAAAATGACCTGCGTTGTAAAAAATCCGTGGTAATGGCATGCGTGCTAAAAGTACGCGTTGTAACATCATACATCCGCGAAGGAGACAAGTGACCCATGAATGAGGATGTACACAATGCCAAGTGTGGCGTGGATGTGCTAGCCAGACAACAGTATGGTTACCACAGAGATATCCATGTCGACATACACTGCTGGTGTTTGGAGTGTAGTGGACAGTGGACGCAACCATGTCACCCTAGCCAATGGGGAAGATCGCGGCAATGTACCTTGTTATGTCCCCCCCTGTAAGCGTGAGCAGAGTAGGCTGCCCCAGAGTACGCCAGGCCAGCGTAGGGGTATGAATAAAAGCACATAGCTCTGGGCTTGGTTCCATTCCGGAATGCCCAACGTGTCTGCTAGGGCTGCGCCTCTCACCCCGCCCGCCACGAGGCCGAAGCCGTCGCCGTGAGTGGTGTTGCCTGCGATCCTCTCCGCCTGCTGCAACTCGGGCCGCTGGTCCCCGAACCCGTCTTGCCCACCCCTGTGCACACAGGCCTCACTGCCCACCTGCTGACACCGGCATGTGTCAAAGAGGGCCCACCATGTGCTGGCGCAAGCTCCGAGCCCGAGGCCTGCGACCTTGGCAGCCTCCTCAGACCATCAAGGCTTCCGCGACACAGGCCTGCAGTACTCCTTTCTCGTTGACGTACTCCACCACTGCCTCCGACAGCCTCACCTCACCTGGCACTGGCTCAGAGTGAAGGAGGCCACGCACTCTCCGTCGTTGCCTCGCTCTGTGTCATGAGCCGAGGGGGAGGTCCTCCCTACAATTTGGGAGAAGAAATACCATTTTCTCATTGGAGGAAGTGGAGCTGGTCTGTAGTTTTTCACAGTAAGTAAATGTTGCAGTAGTGCATCATAGGTCCTGAAGAAAGCCTATCCAGGCTGAAACATGTCGACCAGTTTACATTCATGGTGAATAGCAATTCCTTGCATGCTATTTTTCACTCTGCTTTTAATCATACCACCTTGATGGTCAGACCCAATAAAGTTTCTCAAATGACATCAAGATAGGTATTTTTAGAACACGTGGATTACAATTTTTTCCTTCTTTTTCTCACAACTTTCTGAGCACTGCAACTTAAGCCCTCTCAGTCTGCACCTGATCATCTTTAATGGTTGAGGGTCAACAAAGTGGTCCAAGTTCTGCTAGCCTTAGGTTTGTCCTGAGGAAAGGCACATTGGATACCACAATTTCAACCATGCAACCCAGATGACGATGCTCCGCTATTGAGCGGGCTGATGGGTACTTTTTCAAGCACTCTTTAGGCTGTCTTTCTAGTCATTTCTTCTCCTTAAAGTTCCACATCCATATCACTTATGATTGTTATCTCATACATTAACCTTTTGGTTTTGTCTTACAGAATGAACACTTTATAGGTTCCTGCATTCAGACTTCTGGTATCTCTCGTGTTGTTTACTGTCATTTGTAACCTACAAGTTACAACAGGACTCCTTTTTGTGTTAAATATGTACCACCATGATGCAGGGATGCACCCTGTGACTCAAGTCCCACAACATGAGCAACTTGTACGTAAGGGGGACTCAAAGCCCCTGCATTCAACCATGCGTTCACACTTGATTGATCATAAACATGACACTTCTGTGTGCAGGAGGTGTTGATAGTCCCTCTGCAATGTGAAGGGGAGATGAAGTTTCAGAGTGTGTTTCATGTATGTTTCCGCATTGGCGCAGTTTACATGCAGACTGCATGACAATGTACATTGTGACTGTTTGTGAGGATATGCCTATTTGATGCGGGACAATGGACATTTGTTCTACATCACGGATGTGGGGTTGTACTCGTACATTGTCATCTCACAGTTTTTTTTCCTCTGCTTTTCTGGTGCATTTTCCAGCATGATGCATGGGAATTGCAGGCCTGTCGCTAGTTCTCGCTGATTTTTGTATCACGGTTTGGGACATCGCCGCATTTTTTGGGTTCGTATTTAGCATTTTGGCGGCATCGCGTAGATTTTAATGCGGTTATTTGAAGCGTTTTCATGTGACTATCGCATGGTAACGACGTATTGAGAATACAACGTTAACACAGCGTTATTTTCCCCGCAATGAACTGCAATGTGAAGAGTTGCGTTAAGCTAATTTTGCGATAATTATCACACGTTCTTGAGAATATCCCCCACAGACTCTCTCTCTCATACACACACTTTCCCCCCCCTCCATAAACACCCAACATTTTTAGAACATGTTTTATTTACTGTCAGTGCTCAATGGGCCCTCCGGGCAGACTCAGATAATGTGCACAGCTCCCTCCCAGTCTGAGTTCCTGCCTCAAGCACTAAAGCAGGAAGCTTGGGTCTGTACAGTGACCATCATTACATGGTTGATATTGATCCACTGCTCAGGCTTAATCTTTCAGCCTGTTTCTTTTTTCTAGTCTCTCAGAGCTGAGAAAGGGTGGGTTGAAAGGCGGATTGGCATGTAGGCTACATGCTGATGGGCTAAGCTAAAGTGCCCAGCATTATGTTTGTAGAAGATGCTGCAGTGTGTCTTCAGAAGGGAAACAAAAAGGTGTGGCAGGCCCCTGATGCCAGGGCTGTGACTATACCAGCCCTGTACAGTCTGCTTGATGGCAGGTGGGGAGACCCGGTTCCCGAGGGTAGTAGCAGGTACCAAGCGGGTGCTTGATGCTGAGGGCGGTGTGCCAATTGCGTCACCACCCCCCTCCTGAGGTCTATGGTGTGATAGAATCTCACCTGTCAAGTCCCTTTTTCATTTTTGCGTGGTCTCCAAAATTGCGAGTACCTATCATTTTGTTGCACTTTTTTGACATAACTTTTTACTTTCACGTCCTTTGGTAGGGTGGGCCTTAGCGTGTCCATACCGCTGGGGTTTAGTACACTACATGTCCTGACGAATGCCAGGTAAATTAACACCAACATTGGCAGAAACATGTTGACCAGCACGTAAATCTATAGGAAACAAGCCATTCAATCTATTTGGCTCAGTTTTCCTACACATATTTTAATATGTCTTATTGATCAGGCAATAAAGGAATTTTTTGATACAATTAAGAAATTTTTAACCTCACCACTTACACTTCCTTTATGCACCTATACAACCACCTAGCCACTCACGACTTCACATTACCCGCTCCGCAGTAAATCTGGCGTTGAAGCACCCTGGGGTGGCGCTCGGCCACTCCCAGTGGGGCCCAATGATGAAGCATGTCACCAACTAGGTCGGTGAGTGGGGGCTTTCTATAACACCAAATGGGTGTTGTTTTTCTCTTAGTGCTCTGAATCTCGCCTTCTTGATGAGCTATGAACACTCTTTTGTTGTTGTTTTCGAGACCACCAAGGGCCATAGGAGGACCCTCCCAGAGCTGGATGCACCTGCCTGAATGAGCTGAGCACCTCCCTGGAGGAATTTCATTAACAAGAGAAACCCGCACACACCCCTACCCAACAACAACGACCATGGGTAAAGATAGAGAACCGAAACCGCCGCAACAGGGCAAGATGGACCATTATACGAAGGTCATCATCCCCCTCCGGAGGAATGACCGACCGCCCGTTCAGACACGGGCATCCTCCTCCAGGCGTTCCACGCCTCCAGAACGGCACTGGAGGGTAAAATTGGTGCAGTGGGCACAGAGGTGACGCTCTTGCGACAGGACCTACTGAACTTGGCAGATAGGGTCACGGAGTCAGAGACTGGGCTGGGAGAGGCGGAAGATATGCTACAGGATCTACGTAAAGGCATGACGGACCTGCAATCATCACATAAAGACCTACAGTGGCGGGTGGACGCTGCGGAAAACAGCGCACGTCGCAATAACCTCCGCTTTGTGGGCTTTAGAGAAGGAATTGAGGGAACGAACATGTCTGAGTTTCTTCATTCCTGGCTTCTGCGCACCTTCCCGAAAGAAAAATTCTCCACCTGTTTTGTTATAGAGAGGGCCTACAGGGTCTTGTTGGCCTGACCACCTGTAGGAGCGCAGCCACGACCAGTAATAGTTTGCTTTTTGAACTTTCTGAACAGAGACATGATCCTCAGGGAAGCCAGGAAGCTCGGGGAGATGAAAATGTGCGCATAATGATCTTCCCCGACTACAGTAGAGAGGTGCAGAAACAGAGACCCACCTTTGACTCCGTAAAGGCCAAACTGCGAAAGCATAAGATCCAATACATGCTACTCTTCCCTGCAAAGCTGAAAGTGATGTTCCTAGGCAGATCCCATTTCTCCCAGACCTCGGAAGAGGCATGGCAATGGCTGGAAGAGTGACCCACACTGGAACGGCCGGAGGTACCACCGCGCCGCAATATGTCATTAGTGGGAGGCACCAGACGGTCACCGGGCCCACAAAGATCGCTGAGACCCCGACAGGCTCTCAAAGATCGACTTATGGAGGCAACCCCCTATACACTAAAAGACACTGGCAGACCTAGAAGGCACAGTGGTTGTACATTAGATTATCGTCTCTCGGCGGGCTCCTGCACTCTTCATCTTTCCGATCATCCTGGTCCAGACACAGAGCCTGAATACAGGACTCTTCCTCCAGTGAGGAGGAGGTCGAGGGCCCCTCCATGCACCCCTTGGCGGCTGGAATATTTGCAATGGAACAAGAAGCAACAGCGGACGCTCTGGCCTCACAGGGAGAACCACCAGATTCGCATTCGTGACCAGGGGCCTGCGAGGTTGACTGTGGACATAGACTGAAACTCCAGAGCATGTGAGCTCGACTCCCACCCCCCCATTTCTTCTTTCTTTTTATTCAACTGCTCCACCTGCCAAAACCGGCAGAGAGTTAGAAGACACTCCCTGCAGCCCTCCCTCTTTATCACTTTCACTCTCTCTTTGTCTTTTCTCCTATCTGTCTATCTTCTTTCTTCTTATTTTCTGTTTCAGAGTTGCCTTTTCATGGGCCTTCACTGTTAAGGGAGGCTCCCTTTCAGAGGAATTTGGGAACACTGCGTGTGTCGTAAGTTGGGCTTGGGAGGGCGATAGACCTCCACCACCCTAGGGCCCATTCTCCAGCGACTAGTGGGGGATGCGACATTCGGGAGGAGGGAGGTGGGGTGGGGGGTTGAGAACGGGTGGGTTACACCAGTTCCTATTGTTGGGTTTATTTTATTTTGTTTTGGTTCACTGCACGGCAGTCACGGCAGCATGCACATTCACCTGCTTCCCCCGCTAGAGCCACAACATAACCATCCATGCTTTGGGTCCACTGACTGAACATAAGCTTCCCGCGAATGGGATGGAGACTGACTCCTACACAATACTCACCTGGAACGTAAATGCTCTAGGGGACAAAATCAAGAGAGAGTTGGTGTCCTCATACGTAAAACTGATTCACCCAGATGTGGTCCTATTACAGGAGACCCACCTTAAGGCACAAAATGTGGGTGCCTGGTGAGGGGAGTTTACACAGTCCTAGCACATGTGGGCTATCCGCGGGCTCTCGTGGGGGTAGCCATCTTGATTAAAAAGTCCCCCCGTTCAAGGTAACACATCCATGGACGGACCCCAGGGCACATACCTGGGAATGACAGGCATGTGGGGGACAGGGAAGGTCACTATAGTGTGGGTCTATGCCCCTCCAAAGCTACAGGCCAGGACTCTCCATGTGGTGACTGATATCTTACTGGAGACACTGGGTACGCTACACATTATAGGAGGTGATTTCAATGATGTCATGTCGATCCCCATGGACTGCTCGGGGAACCGTATTGATCCACCCCCGACTACACAGCTGGCTAGGCTGACGGATACCCTTGGTCTGGTGGACGTATGGCAATGACTACATCCAGACATAAGACACTATTCATACTATTCTGAGGTGCTCAGAGTTCATTCACGACTGGACTATGTCTTCCTTCTGAAAAGTGTTTTCGGTACCGTCCACGAGGCAGAGTACGGGAATGTCACGTGGAATCTCTGACCACTCTCCCCTGCTGGTTAAGGGAGGAGGGAGGCCACAGGCGAGGCAGGGGAACTGGAGGGTATCGGCTTAGGACTTGCAGAACAAAGTTGTGTTACAGGGACTCTGGGCTGACACGAAAGTGTATTTTGCAGACAATGTAGGCTCGGTGCAATTGGGCGTTATATTGTGGGAAGCCTATAGGACAGTGATAGGGCCCAAAACCGAATAGCTTGGGAAAAACGGAAGGCACAAGAGGAGCTAACCACTTTGGAAACCCAAATTCTGTCGCTAGAACACCACTATCTTGCAGGAAAGGCACCACAGGTCCTCCGACAGTTGACAGACACGCAACAACACTACAGAGGAGGCTAAAATGCAGGCGCAAGCAACCCTTCATAGGCTATATGATGTGGGAGATAAGTCTGGCAAGCTCCTGGCTTGGCTCAGCCACAAGGAAGCGGAAGCCAGA
The DNA here is from genome assembly GCF_964263255.1 of Lissotriton vulgaris. Lineage (NCBI taxonomy): Eukaryota > Metazoa > Chordata > Amphibia > Caudata > Salamandridae > Lissotriton > Lissotriton vulgaris. The sequence continues at coordinate 542,147,146 of NC_141697.1, forward strand.
TGGATAGAAAGCGTAGTGGACCAACAGGGACAGATGCAAATGGCAGATGCACAAATAGTATGGGCGTTTGCTTCCTATTTTAAAAAAATTTATGAGCCCCGTGAACTGGGTATCCAGGCGGAGATTTTAGCATATCTGAACACTATCCAGACCCCAAGCTTATACGATGATGAAAGGGGGGGATGGAAGCGACATAACGGTAGACGAACTTAATGACGTAATAACTAAATTGTGTCCTGGGAAATCCCCATGCCCGAATGGACTCCCAGCCTAATTTTATAGGAAAGGGGCAGACCTCTTAGCGGTGCATCTCTTAGCACTGTTTCGAGGCGCGGCCTAAGATGGTAGTCTGCCTCTAGATTTCAGGATGGCCACGATTATTCCCTTCCACAAACCGGGAAAGGCCCCCGAAGATTGCGCATCGTATCGCCCAATCTCCCTCCTCAACATAGGGGTCAAACTCCTGGCGACTATATTAGCCCTCCGTCTATGCCAAGTAATCTCAGGCTTGGTGCATCGAGACCAGACGGGTTTCCTACCAGACCGGGCGACCAGACAGAACTTACAGAGGACCCACAATTAGCTCATGGCGGTGCTAGACCGTGATGATCCCAACATGTTCCTCTCCTTAGATGCATAAAAAGCGTTTGACGCTGTACACTGGCCCTTTTTAGAGGCGGCTCTAGTCAAGTTTGGCATTGGACAAAACACAGACAATGTTTTGGACTCCTTTATGCGGACTCCCGAGCTCGGGTTAAAGTGAGCGGACTGTTGTCTGATGACTTCCCCATCAGACGGGGTACCCGACAGGGATGCCCGTTGTCCCCCCTAGTATTTGCTCTCACAATCGAAATAGTGGCGTGCGAGATCTGCAGAAAAGGGAGATACAGGGGTTTCAAATTACACCAACTGATGTGGGGGAAGAAAAGATCTTGCTCTATGCGGAAAATATCTTGTTATATGTTACCCAACCGATGACACAGTCCCTGCACTGTTTGAGCTTCTGGGCAAGTATGGGTCCTTCCCGGGCTATGCTATAAATTGGCATAAATCAGTCCTGTATAGCGCACGGGCCAGGGAGACGTAGCCTCCTCTCCCTGGGGCACTCCAGGTAGCGCAGACGGGATTCACGTATCTGAGAACCTATCTTACCATAGACATAAACCTCTCATATCAAAACAATATCCAGCGGGGTGCGTGGCCGAGCGCGAGCTGAGATGGCTGTGTAGGATGTGAGCTCCGTCCCCCGAGTGCCCCATCGTCTATCCTGACAGTCCATCCGGCAGTCCTGTGTGCAGCCCCTTGTACCTAAGTGATCCCAGATCTGGGCTGGCCTGCTCCGGGGCTCATACCTCTTTGGACCGGGGAGTTTCAGCCATCGGAAGGCACCGACCTGTACTGGGCCTTGAGGCCGGGGTCCACAGTAGTAGAGCTGGCCCAGCGGTGGTGCCTTCCCAGCCCGCCCTGGCAGCTGGATCATGACCGCTGAAGTCGACTGCCTGCGATCGCCCTGTTGGCCCTGATCGTGACTGTGTGTGGTGGGGGCAGCAGAAACAGCAGCGGAGAGGCACCAAGGTGTGGTGGGTGCAGAGGTGAGGCAGCGGCCGCCATTACGGCCGGAAGTTGAGCAGCGCTGATCACGGCCCCGGGAGCAGAGGATGAGCGCAGTCTGAGACCCTGCTCCCCCCCCCCCTCTTCTGGCTATGCTGGAGATCCGCGAGACAACGGAGGACTTCTAGCCCACATCAGTGGATCTAGGACTAAAACTGTTTGCTGAGTGGTGGGACTTTACCTGGCAATAAGAAGGTGAGATTGGGCCTTCTCATGATAGTGCCTCACTGTGATCATCGGGTGACCTAGAGTGGTAGGTTTCGGAAGATTAGCGGCACTTGCGGGACTCGGCTGTCGTGTGGGGCTCTTTCTCCCCCCCTCGTCCTCCTTTGCCCCTGCAGCTGGCTCTCTACTCCTATGGAGGAGGACATTTGGGAGCTGGGCACACCCTGAGGCCATCTTGCTGGGAGTTGAGTTACGTGAGGGCCTGGAGGCGGTGTGTTGGCGGCGCTCCCTGCGGCGACCAGCTTTACACAGAGAGTGCATAAACAGAGGAGATCCTTTATGTCAGTGAAGCGAGACCTACGGGACAAAGGCTTGAAATACTCAATGTTGTTCCCGGCCCATCTCAGATGTGAGGTGGAGGGTCGGGCATGGTTTTTTGATCATCCGGAAGCAGTGGCGGAGTGGCTTAAATATCAAGGAAATCGGACCCCAGCGGACCGTGGTGATGGTACTCAGGCGGACAGTCAGATACCCGGAAGCTGAGGCCTGTTGAGTACTCGGTTTGCCCACTTGGTGGATCTTGGTTGTTTTGGGGTTGGGGAGGTGGAACATTTGCGCTGAGATAATGGGGCTGCAAGTTGTCTTATAGATTTCTATTACTCACTTTAGGAGGACTGACTATTGCATAGATCTGGGGCACGGGCTGGAGCTCGTGACCTGCTACCCCCTAAGTTTTGCTCTTTCTTAGAATCTTTTCGGGGTGACAGGCACTATGTGTTTTCCAATGGGCAGTTTGGAGCCCAGTGGGCAGGGCAGCGGGTGGAGGGGTATTGGGGAGGGTTGTTTGGTTCACCTGTTGGCTGATTTGTTAGTTACATCATCACAGTGCACTTGTTTGACAAAGGAAGAGCGGAGTTTTGTCAATTCTACCAAGTGGATGATGGGGGGGAGAGAAGTGAGGTTTCTGAGTTGGAACGTAAATGGATTGGGGACAAAATCAAACGGGGTGTGGTTCTACAGTATCATAAAAGGCAAGCGCCGGATGTGGTCCTGCTTCAGGAGACACATCTATTTGGGAATTCGTGCAAAGCTCTAAACAGAATGGGATACAAATTAGTCGCACACTCAGGGTTCACATCGGGTTCCAGGGGGGGTGGGCGTTTTGATTTGCAACTTGTTTCTATTGGCAGTAACTTCCACCTGGGAAGACGGGAGAGGCAGGCATACTGGAGTTACGGGCATGTGGGAAGGTTGACGCATTACACTCCTATCTATATATATTATCCTCCGGGGCTACAGGGTACGACATTTGCTGATTTGGGGGCAGTCCTACTCACCATTCCTGAGGAACTTTAGTGCAGTCGCCTCTGGCATGATGGACAGGCATCCCCCATGAGAAACAGGGCAGGCGACACAATGGCTTCCGGATTTCATTGATGCAATGGGCCTGGTCAGTAGTTGGAGATTGTTACATTCAGATCAAAAGCAATACACATTCCACTCAGGGGCCCACAACAGTCTTTCGTGTCTAGACTACTGTCTAGTTCCCGCCGCACAAGCGTCCTACATAACAGAGGCCATACACTTAGCCGGAGGCATCTCAGACCACTCTCCGCTTTGGGTTCACATAGTTGTAAATCAGGGTACTGCAGGGAGGGTGGCCCCTCTCAATCCTTGGTATTTGCGGAATTCCAAAATTCGCAAAGATCTCATTGCAACGCTAGATGAATACTTCACAAAGAATGTGGGATCGGTGTCCTTTTACCAGTCCCTATGGGAAGCCTTCAAAACTGTAGTCCGGGGTCAGGCTCTGTCCTTGATAGCGAGCTCTAAAAGGGAGAGGCAGAGGGAGGTGGTGGCGTTGGAGACTGAAATAAGTAGGTTGGAAGGAGAGTTGGAACCCGGGGTAACGCAGGCTAAAATTCATCTGTTGAGCCTTAAGCAACACGATTACAGAGAGCTGGTCACAGCAAGGGCCAGAGCTCTCGGTAGGGACTAGCAGGGCAGACTATATGACCTCGGGGACAAGGCTGGGAAACTTATCGCATGGCTGGACAAGAGGGAATGGGCTAGCCGCCTTGTCCCTGAGCTCTTAATGGGGGAAGGGGTATCACTTAACGAACCACAGGACATAGTAGATAAGTTTGCAGACCATTTTCAAATGGTTTACGCATCGGTGTCCCCTCATTCAGAAATTGAATCCCAGGGATTGCTCCGAGACATACAGCTCTGGTGTCTTTCCTATGAAGATCGGGAATACATAGATAGCCCCCTAGCAGTAGACGAGATTGGCCTGGCAATCCGTTCTTTGAATTCTGGTAAGGCGTTAGGCCCCAACGGGCTTCCAATCGAGCTCTATAAACTCAAGCCAGACAAACTGGCGCCTTATCTGAAAGCAACGTTTGTGGAATCTAGGGATAAAGGGGTATTACCTAGGGAACAGAGACCGGCTACTTTGGTTGTGATCTATAAGGAGGGCAGGACTAAAACAGACTGTGCCTCATACAGGCCTATTTCTCTCTTGAATGCTGAGCCGAAGATCCTGGCCAAGCTCCTTGCAAATAGACTGGTGAAAGTGATCAGTAGTCTGGTCCACACTGATCAGACGGGCTTCATGCCCCGTAGAAATACGTCTCTTAACCTGCGTAGACTGCACAGAGTGATAGACAGGGTTCACACTCTGTGGGAGTCTGCCATAATTGCGTTGCTAGACGCAACAATGGCCTTCGACACAGTTGAATGACCCTACCCGTGGGCTGTCTTGGCCAAATTTGGGTTCGGCCCCGAATTCATCGGGTGGATGCGTCTGTTATACTCGGAACCGCTGGCCCAAGTAGTGGTGAACAACAGAGCCTCAACTCCGTTCTTGCTTGGTCAGGGAACTTGTCAGGGCTGCCCGCTGTCCCCCCTTCTCTTTTCACCGGCCTTGGAGCCTCTAGCCGCTGGATACGTTGGGAGCTATCGATTAGGGGCATGCGGTGGTCCCCCCAATGGGAGGATCGCATATCTTTATATGCAGACGACATTTTGCTTTACCTGACCTCTCCCCGTAAGTCCCTTATTGTGATCCTAGATGTCCTGGCCCCCTTTGGGAAATACTCGGGACTCTTGATTAAATGGTAGAAATCCTTGATATTTATATTAATGGGGGGACCCCACTGTCCCTCCACGAAACTGTCCATACAGGTCAACACGGAGGGGTTCAAATATTTGGGAGTCTTTGTCTCGCTGGACCCCTCGGTTAGGTACGCCCGGAACCTCCTTCCCCCCCTGCAGAGCCTTAAGAGTGCCATTGTCCACTGGAGGAAGCTTCCTCTTTCATTGTTGGGTAGAGCAGCCATCTTTAAGATGATGGCTCTGCCTCGCTTTCTCTGTGCCTTGCAAAATACCTTGGATGGTGTGCCTGCTAGTAACTTTCGTGAGATCGAGGGCCTTCAGCAGAGTCTGCTATGGGAAGGCAGGCCCCGCATTGCTCTGAACAAACTGACACTTACTTGGTACGACGGGGGTATCGGCCTCCCAGATATCAGACAATACTATTGGGCCTCACAGCTGGCTGCTATAAATCATGGCACATATGGTCGTTTCGACGATCCCGGGTATGCCATGGATAGATGGCTTCTCCCCGGGGGTAGGTATCACAGGGCCCTATGTACCCAACTGAAGAAACTGGCATTAACAGGGCTAACGAGGCATGCAGCCCAGATCTGGCATGATGGTACGAGTTCCCTGGGTTGGAGACACAAGTTGACCATGGCCACCCCGCTCTGGGACTCCAAGAGACTGGGCAAGGTCTGGAGGACAAAGGGTTTTGATAAATGGGACCTTATTGGTATCTCCACTGTCAAGGATATCTGGGGGAAGGAGAGGAATAAATCCTTTGGGGAAATGCAGCAAGAATATGAACTAGCTAACACCGAATACTTCCGCTATATGCAAGTCCGGCATTTGCTTTTCTCGGTGTTGCCCGGGGACATGGTGCTCCCAGAGGCCTCACCTCTGGAAGATAGGGTACTGGATGGCCACCTCCCTGAAAAAACAATCTCCTTGATTTATAAAAAACTAATCAACCACAAAGCTGATCCACTTAAGGCGTTAAGAGAGAAATGGGTACAGGATGGGGTAGAGCTGGATGACGAAGATTGGCAGATAGCAGTGTCATCCCCAAGGGAAGTTGCCATCCCAGCCTGCCTGGGATTAGTCTAGCTTAAGATTTTACATAGGATCTACATCATGGCACCCCAACGCATGGGACTGTCGGACATGGGGCTATGCAAATGACAATGTGGTCTAGCAGGTACCTTTATTCATATCATCTGGGAGTGTGCATACATTACCACCTACTTGCGCAAAATACATGACACTCTACATAAGGTACTGGGGATTCCCCTGGCACCGAAGGCGAGGAGGTGCCTCTTGAATATTTGGGAGCCCACTGACTTAAACACCTCGCAAACACAATGAGCCACTCTGGGTTTTATGTTAGCCAAAAGGAACATAGCCCAGTTGTGGGGTGCGGAGCAACCTCCCACCTTGGAAGCGTGGGAAAACAATTTAGATTGGTGTATGTTCAGGGAGAAAACAACATATCTTGCAAGGGGTTGCCCTCAAAAGTGGTCGATGGTCTGGGGGCCCTGGAATCGCCACAGAGAAATTTGTACACCACCCCGACATGTTGTTCTTGATGACCCCCCTCCCTGTGAAATTCCCTTTCATTTATTTGTATTGTTTATCCTGTAACCCCCCACTGTGGAATCTGCAACTTTGAATGAACCTCTGTACAATTTCTCTTTTGCTGATGTTTTCTTTCAATAAAAAGAATTATTAAAAAAAACAATATTCAGTGGGTCACAACGAACTTCGCGGCTGACGCGCTGAGGTGGAAATCACTCCCTCTCACGATCCTTGGCCGAGCTGCGATGTTCAAAATTATCACCTTGCCCTCCTTCCTATATGCCCTCCAAAATGAGTACTTCCCCCTCCCCAGGCAGACATTTCGGGTGATAGATGCAGAATTGTGCTCCCTGCTCTGGCTCGGGAAGCAACCACAGATCGCCCTAGGCACGCTGCAGCGAAACCAATATAACGGAGGGATTTCCCTGCCTGACATTGAGGTCTATTACTGGGTGGAGCATCTGGCACCGGTGAATGATTGGATCCATGACCGGTGAATGATTAGATCCATGTCCCGGCTGATCACCCCTCCTATAGGTTAGAGAGGGCACAATGGCACATGCCATGCTTATATTTTCTATATGGGGCAAGATAGGAGGCGCTTACTCCCGGCCATGCAAATAACATTGGAAGTCTGGGACAGGGCGACTAAGGCAATGGGCTGGGCACACAAACCAACTAAACAGACACCGATCTGGAACTGCACCTGGTTGAGGGAACTCAACAAACTTAAGGGCTTTGGAGGTTGGGATTCCATCGGCATTTCCAATTTAGGCAATGTGGTGGCGAGGAGAGAACTTCAGGAGACTGGCAACGGAGTATGGGCTGCACTCTACTCAAATTTTTAAGTATGCGCAACTGTGACATGCCTGGACAGCCGAAAGCTCACTTTCCCCTCCACTGCCAGACTATGCCCCACTGGAGGGACGCCTACTGCAAGAGCAGATACCCAACAAGGCAGTCTCTCTACCGTACAGGACACTGAATAATAACATGCCAGACAGACTGGGGAAACTGAGGGAAACATGGGAGCAGAACCTGGGCACACTGGAAACAGTGGAATGGGAGGCGGCCCTGATGCACCTAAGGAAGGTGGCAATTAAATTCCGCCTCCGACTTATCCAATACAAGATACTACACAGGGTGTATTATAACAGGGCCAAACTCCATCGAATGGGAAGAGCCAGCGAACCGCACTGCCTGCGTTGCAGACAGCCACAGGGGGACTTCTATCATATTATCTGGGACTGCCCCATCATACACACATATTGGGTACACGTATTGGGAGAACTGAGTAAAGTATTGGACAAAACACTCCCTCTAGATCCTAAATTTGTACTGCTGGGCATACCCAGAGATGTTGACTTGGAACGCCCGCAGCTTACTTTTGCATTACTGGCATTAGTGATAGCAAAAAGAGACGTGGCACGCACATGGGGGCGTCGCTACCTCCCCAATTAGGAGAATGGAGGAGAGGGATGGACATGTATATGGCGGCAGAAAGGGTTACACGCAGAGCGAGAGGGTGCCCCCGGAAGTTCCATAGGGTATGGGCGAAATGGACAAACTACCATGGATTGGATGGAGGCCTGGGAGTTGACTAGCATAACACAGTTTTTGGACATAACTGGTCTCCAGATTGGGGCCTGTGTCTCTGACCCTTGTGGAAGACAAGGAAGATGGGGAGGTTCCTGCCAGATTTGATACCTACGACGAGACCGTGTGTCTCCCCGGTTCATGGAATGAGGGGGGTGATGTGTCTTTTGAGGTGGGTAGTATGTTGGTGCTTTGACGCGATTGTCACTAATTGTCACAAGCTAGCTGTTTTGTATTGGTTGAAAGTGCGACCTCTAACCCTGCTCTAACGCTGCTCACAGGCAGGTCGCCCCCGACACTGCTGCACGGCTCCACCTGCCTGTGCCTTCCTCGCCACCTGCATTGTATTGCTGTATCTGCCTAATTGTGTTGTTGTGTGCCTCTGCTGAGATCTGCTGTTCCTGCTTTGTTTCTGTGCCCATCTTTTCTTTCTGTGCCATCTTGTTTACTCCTGTTTCACCAAATTGGTGCCCCTCACCCGTTTTCTTGCTGCTGAGTTCCTGCGACCCACCCCCCGCACTCCCATTCGCCTGCCCTGCTCCCGCCTCCCAGCTGCTCCTCCCTCCCACCTACCCTTATATGGAGGCCGTGCAGCAGATGCACCACTGGCGCGCTGAAGGCGCACCTAAGGCAAGCTCATCTGCGCCCGTCCGGGCCTGGACCACGCCCATCGCCAGAACCCCTGGCCCCTGCAAACACCACAATGCCCGACAGCGCTACAATGCCAGCACCCTCCTCAAACTCAACCCAGGATGAGAACACACCTGCTACCAGGCCACCCCGAAGCGCACCCAAGGACCCTTCACTGCCGGAACTGCAGCTTCACCAGCACTCGGCCCGCAAAACCACCAACCAAAGGACCCAACTATTTTAGATGCATACTTCTCAACACCCGCTCGACTCTACCTCCCCAGACATCGTCTTCCTAATGGAGACCTGGCTGAACCCCAACTCAGCTCCCGACATCGCCATAACCATCCCGGAAGGCTTCAAGATCACCCGCATTGACCACACTAACGGCCTAGGAGGAGGAATCGCCATCGTCCACAGGAACACCATCAGAGTCTCGACCAACACCAATGACACCCTCAGCACTGCTGAACACATGCACTTCCAGATTCACACCGACCTCAACACCACCCTCAGAGGCACCCTTGTCTACAGACCCCCCGGACCCTGACCACAGTTCAGTGACTCCATCGCCGACTTCATCAGCACACACGCCCTCGCCTCCACTGACTACATCCTCCTCAGGGACCTGAACTTCCACCCCGAGAACAACAACAACACCAACTCCACCACCCTGATCGCCAACCTCGCCAACCTCAGACTCGGACAGCTCGTGACAACACCAGCCCACGCCGCCGGCCACACGCTTGACCCCATCTTCACCGCAAGCCCCCACGTCTCCTTCAACCACACCACCACACCCCACTGGACCGACCACCACTGCATCCACTTCACCTTCAGGCAGCCGACCACTCACCACCGCACCCATCAGAGGCCTCGATGCTGCTGGAGCAAGGTCACAGATGACCAGCTAACCACCACCCTCACCCAGAGCCCACCCACCGACTCCATCTACCCCGACACCGCCGCCCGCAACCTCAGAGAATGGATCAACGACTGCGCCAACACCCTTGCCCCGCTCAAGACACCCTCCAAAAGCCACACCAACAAGAAAGCCATCTAGTTCACCGAAGACCTCCAGGCCTCCAAATAAACATGCCGAAAACTGGAGAAGAACTGGCTCCGCGAACGAACACCGGACAGCTATGCAGCCCACAAGAACACCAACTGCAGACACCATCAACTCATCAGAGCCGCCAAGAGGGCCTCATTCAAAGACCGCCTGGATAACACCGCACACAACAGCAAAGAGCTCTTCAACATCGTGAAGGAACGATCCAACACCAACGACATCCTGCCTTCGCAAGACCTGTGCAACGTGCTTGCCACCTTCTGCCACTGAAAGATCGCCATCATCCACAACAGCTTCAACGCCATGACTGCCCCGACAACCACCGCCCCAGTGACCACCATCTGCACCAACCGCCTGCTCTCCTGGACCAGCATCAACAACAAGGACACCAGCGAGATCATGAACACCATCCACTTTGGATCACCATTAGACCCATGCCCTCACCACATCTTCAACAAAGTCAGCACAGCTATCGCACCCACCTCCGGAAAGTAATCAACATCTCCTTTGAGACAGCAACCTTCCCGGAAAGCTGGAAGCACACCGAGATCAATGCCTTACTCAAGAAACCCAAGGCAGACCCAAGGACCTCAAGAACTTCCGGCCCATCTCCCTGCTCCTGTTCCCGGCGAAGGTCACTGAGAAAATCTACTTCCTCGAGGAGAACAGCACCCTGGACCCGTCTCAGTCTGGGTTCCACAGCAACTACAGCACTGAAATCTCCCTCATAGCTGCCACCGATGACATCAGGACCCTGCTTGACAACGGAGAAACAGCAGCCCTCATCCTCCTGGATCTGTCAGCCGCCTTCGACGCGGTCTGCCACCGCACACTACGAACACACCTACACGACGCCGGGAACCAAGAGAAGGCCACATCCTTCCTCTCCGGCAGAACTCAGAGCGTCTGCCTCCCCCCTTCAACTCCGTTGCCACAGAACTTATCTGCAGCATACCCCAGGGCTCTTCCCTCAGCCCGACGCTGTTCAACATCTACATGGCAACCCTCGCCCATGTCGCCCAACAGCAAGACCTCAACATCATTTCGTACGCCGATGACACCCACCTGATCATCTCCGTCACCAAAGACCCTCACACTGCCAAAACCAACCTCCACAAAGGAATGAAGGCTGTCGCCGAATGGATGAGGAACAGCCAACTGAAGCTGAACTTGGACAAGACAGAGGTCCTCATCCTCGGCTCCACTCCTTCAGCCTATGACGACTCCTGGTGGCTGACAACACTTGGAACAGCCTGACACCCACCGACCACACACGCAACCTAGATGTCATCCTCAACTCCACCCTCTCCATGACTAAGCAGGTCAAGGACGTCTTCTCATCCTGCTTCAACAACCTCTGAATGCTCCGCAGGATCTTCAAGTGGATCCCCACTGAGAGGAGAAGAAAAGTCACCCAGGCACTCGTCACCAGCAGGCTGTACTACTGACACACCCTCTACGTAGGAACGTCGGCAAAGCTCATGAGACGATTGCAACGCATCCAGAACGCCACAGCACGTCTGATCCTCGACATCCCCCGCCGCGGCCATGTCACACCCCACCTGAGAGACATGCACTGGCTCCCCGTCAACAAGAGGATAACCTTCAAACTCCTCATCCAGCACACAAAGTTCTCCACAAGACTGCCCAGCATACCTCAACAGACGACTCAACTTCTACTCCCCCACCTGCCAGCTCCACTCCGCTCCACCAGCCTCGCCCCCGCCACAGTCCCCGCGCATCCGAAGAACGACCGCTGCCGGCAGATCCTTCTCCCACCTCGTCGCCAAGACCTGGAACACCCTCCCCACCAACCTACGGCAGACCCAGGACCTACTGGCCTTCAGAAGACTCCTCAAGACCTGGCTCTTTGATCACTAGCAGCGCCCCCCCCCCAGCGCCTTGAGACCCTAACAAGTATGTAGTGTGCTTTATAAATGTCATGATTGATTGATTGAAAATGCAAATAAATATATATTTTTTTAAAAGAGTATATTTTAAAATTTAGTAAAATTAATGTATTGTAATAAATCAATATTATTAGGGAGAAGAGATTGATTCAAAAAAAAATATTAGAAAAATAAGTAACTGTTGTGTAAATAATTGTTAATACTCAGGTACTAAATTAAGATCAAGAGTATTTGTAAGTTAATAAATAAAATACATACATTGATATATATTAATATTACGCATGTATTAAAATTAATCCTACAGTGTGTTTAATAAAAAAAATGTTCACTATTATAATGAGAATTAAAGGGATGTTTATAATATATAAAAACATTTGAATGAAAAAAATAAGTTTAGGAAATTTAGGAAAATACTCAGTTATTAAAGATAATACTAGAGCATAAATTATCATCAAAATAATATTTTAACTTTTGTGAAAATAGTTTTGTTAGAGGGAATTACAAACTAAGTTTAATTAAATACATTTTAAAAATTGATTAGAAAATAAAAATATATTATACATTTTGATGATTTAATAGTTTAAATTTTAACAAACAAATATAAAAAATGTGCAATAATTAGGATCATTAGGGAAATTAATTTTATATGTGTGTAAAATTAATAATAAAATTAAGAATAAAATTAGTAATTAAATAGTTACATAGGCATTGGAAAATCAGGGAGACAACAAAAAAATACATAGATTAGTGGTAATGTTTATTGTAAGGAGAGAGGAGGTAGGTAGATACATGTAATAAATGTGTTTTTGATACTTTTGTTGCGTGTTAACCAACAATTTCACTTTAAATCAGTTTGCCACTTTTTTTTTAACAGATTTTTCTTTGTCGCTGTTAGATGTATTTTTAATATGATAGAAAAAAGGTAATCTTTTTGGGAAAATAGAAGATCTCATATTTTTAAATCTATTAGCTTTTTGTTTTTGGGATTTTGGAAGTGCGACTTACATTTTATCGAGATGGATTTTTGGCGATAGATTGTGGAACTTGGTATCGAATTGCAATGGTTTTCGAATTAGATTGGATTGCATCAGTGGATTTTTTTTTTTTTTTCAGAAAATCAACACTTTTTTGTGTTTTTTTGGGGTGCATTTTTTAGGTATGCACACATTTTTTATTTTAAAATAAATGTGCATACCTTAAAAGATTATTCGGGTTATGGATTTACCAAAAGGAATGTGTATTATTTGCAATGGATTTAAAAAAGAAAAAGAACTCTTAGAGAAAAAATGGATGCTACGTAAGTCCAAGAGTTGAAAAATTAAGACATCTGAAGGTAAGGAGACCCGACTTTTGATATTAAAATTAATATTTAAAAAAAAAATCCAAAACAATTAGGGTTATTTTTTTAGAGCAAAACAGGCAAGTAAGAAGATAGTGTAGGTTAGAAATGTAGGATGTGTGCATGATTATCAAGGTAGTCTGAAGCCACCATCAACGTAAACTGTTGAATTGCACCCAATAGACTTTCAGACATTTCTTTTGTTCTTTTAGATATACGTGGGTTCAGACTACCTGTTAATAATTTTGACATTCCCATTTCTTGGAAACTTTGCCCCTTCCTCAAAATCTCCAAGAAATATGGAAATTAGGATGAGGTTTGCCAATTGATTTATTGAAGGAGTTTGCCATCCCTCTATGGCATTTTTTGTTTTTGCTCCTCCCTCTAGCAGTTCCACCACTTCACATGGAAACGTGGCTTCCTCCTACGACCCGACCTGCTTAGATGGCCAATCCACGTGTCTTCGAAATAATTTAGAATAGGTGCCAATTTATCTTTCTTTGATGTAAAGTATTCCGATTCTGAAATTGAAGTCTAGTACTTGTCTACACTGTCAGGAGGAACAAAGCAAAGAGCTGTTAGTTTTTTTTAGTTCAAACTGTAGTTTGCTATCTGAGATATAATCCTCAACTAAGTATGTTTTTTTAATTTTTCGCCAATATGCCTGAGAAATGTGAAAAAGAATCCTTGAATATGGGTATCTGTGAACAATTTCATAATAGTATTAATAATAGGTAATTCACAGTTAATTAGTACTTTTCTAGGACTTTTGTTTTATGTTTTACTTTTTATCACTGACAATAATTCATTGTATGTTGAGGATTGTTTATCAGGGAGTAAACTTTAAACTAAGAGTACTACTTTGTTATTAATATATGTGTGAATAGTGAATATTTGGGTGAGTGGATGGGGTCTGCTTTTAAACGTCTCATCCATCATCCAAATATCACTGTTCTCCAAAATTACAAGATTATGGTGTGTGCTAAAGATTACAATTCTTTTTTGAGGGTTTTTGTTGTCATGCAAAAGAAAAGGTTCATTAGTAACAGTTACAGAGAGTTCAGGTGGAATGATCATGTCAGAAAAGGTTTGGGGTGTTACTCTCTGTGGGTTACTAGCCTGTTTTTTACGTTGAACAATTCTTGTCAGATTAGGAATTGTGGGCATACTACTTGCAAGATATGGTGAAATGTGTTGTGCTACCTCCCTCAAAACTGCACCACAGGGTTCATTGGAGGTGGATGCAATATCTTTAATTTCATTAACTGTTTCTCTAACCTCAATCTCCATTGCAGAGGCAGAGTGGTTATGTTCTGTGGTTCTTAAAACAGAGTCACCAAGAGTAACCGCTCTGCCTGTTGAATGTGTTGAGTAGTATTGCACACGCCTCCAATGTCATCTGGGCTCAGTTAGTCTCTCCCTACAATGAACATACCCACTATGTTTGAGTAGATGGTTTCCCCGGCTGGAGGTTATATATTTCGCTTCTTGATTTGAAGTCATTTTCTGATATGGATTGAAAAAAGAAAAAAAAGGTGGTTTATTTTTAATTTCTAGTATTTATCTGTTTTGAAGAAAAAGAAACAGTACAATATCTGAACGATTCTTTTCAGATTAGGAATTGTGGGCATACTACTTGCAACATGTGGTGGAATGTGTTGTGCTACCTCCCTCAAAACTTCACCACGGGGTTCATTGGAGGAGGATGCAATATCTTTAATTTCATTAACTGTTTCTCTAACCTTAATCTCCATTGCAGAGGCAGAGTGGTTATGTTCTGTGGTTTTAAAACACAGTCACCAAGAGTAACCGCTCTCCCTGTTGCATGCATTGAGTAGTATTGCACACACCTCCAGTGACATCTGGGCTCAGTTAGTCTCTCCTTACAATGAACAAACCCACTATGTTTGAGTAGACGGATTCCCTGGCTGGAGATTATATATTTCACTTCTTGATTTTAAGTCATTTTCTGATATGGATAGAAAAAGAAAAAAAAAGTTGGTTTATTTTTAATTTCTAGTGTTTATCTGTTTTGAAGAAAAAGAAACAGTACAATATCTGCACGTTTTTTTACTGTTTAAAATTAATGCTGTTTGAAGTTAGATTTAATATTTTAATGCAAAACCAACAGTTGGTGGACAGAATGCAGAACAATGTCATACATTCACCCCAGTACAGAGATCTGGGCCTAAATCCATCGTTTTGTTGCACTCCACACCACCCCAGTTCATACATGGCCATATGCAAATCAGCCTTGACCCTAAGCCTCATGGGAACAGTCCAGCCCAAACTGCAAAGCCATGTCTTCCCTGGACCGGAATCAAGCATCCTAGGACCGGTTTCTGGCTATCAGCCCCAGGATAGCTTGACCCCAGTGGTGTGGAGAGCACGGGACTCACGTCTGAGCATACCCTTCCCCTGAACTGGGGTGGTGTGGAGTGCAAAAAAACGATGGATTTAGGCCCAGATCTCTGTAATGGGTGAATGTATGACATTGTTCTGCATTCTGTCCATCAATTGTTGTTTTTAGATTTAATATTTTAAACATGGTGCATTTCTAGTTTTGGTGATATGTTACTTAAAAAAAGCTTTATTGGGAGCGAAAGATGGTAACGTTGTTTTATTGTTAAATATTTTTAGATTCTTACCTTTTGAAAAGATATTGCTTGATGCTTTTACTTAGGAGGACGGTTTTGTTTATTAGCTGATTCTGAAAGGCAAAAGATTGTATGCGCTTTATCAGTGTTATCTTATTCAAATAAAGATTTCTAGGGAGAAAAATATGGTTAAGTAATTTTATTTATGTAAAATGTTGGGTATCTTACCTTTTTTGAAAGGTTTTTCTTGTGGTTTTTGGCTTCTTGACCAGGTTGAATTTTATTGTGGTCTGAAATAGTAGAAAAATATTATTGTTCGTTGTTGGTGATATTTGGAAAAATATTCACCTGAAATAGAATTAAATAGTTTGGGTTAATGAAGAACAGGTTAATGTTTTTTTACAATAGTTTTTGTCTTTTTTGCAATATTATTTATGAGACAAATTACATATTTATTTATGTTCAAAAAGTATTATTTTTTGGGAGAAGAGCTTTTTTTTGTATTTAAATACTATTCATTTCTTTTCTGCTAAGAAACTTTTTTGACATTTTTTAATGTAAAAATCACCTGCAGATGTTTCTTGTTTTGTTGCTTGACTTTCCGAAAAGTTAAGATGTTTATAGTTGTAATATCTGGAAGAATATAAATATTTACATTGTTTTAAAAATGTAAATGGGATGTAATTCTATTTAGGGAACTTGTTTTAATTTACAACATCATTGCTTTTGTGGTTTTTCATGTACATTTTTCAAAATAATTTACCTTTTGTAATAATTTTGTGTTGGTCTTCTTTTCATTCTTTTCAACAAAAATATATAGTAATTGTTTCCAACTGTTTTTTGTTGATGCAGTTATCTGTTGACATATGAAAATGTATAATTAATAATTACATTTAAAAAAAATATTTTGAAAGTAAAAAACAACATCCAGCAATTTACAGAGGCGAGCACATATTAGAGAAGGAATGTTATTTATCCCCTATCCCATCCAGCACTTTTACAGAGGCAAGTTCCCATTTTAGTAGGAATAGTACATGTACCCCCACCACCATGCAGCACTTTCCCTGAGGTAAGCACTTGTTGGAGTAGGAATAGTATTTTACCCCCACCAGAATCCAGCATTTTCCAAGAGCCAAGCACCCTTCGGAGTAGGAATAGTAAATTTATCCCCACCACTATCCAGCACTTTCCCTGAGGCAAGCACCCTTTGGAATATTTACCCTCACCACCATGCAGCACTTTCCCTGAGGTAAGCACTTGGCAGAGTAGGAATTGTATTTTTGCCCCCACCAGCATCCAGCATTTTCCAAGGGGCAAGCACCCTTCTAGTAGGAATAGTAAATGTATTCGCACCACTATCCTACACTTTCCCTGAGGCAAGCACCCTTCGGAGTAGGAATAGTATTTTTTTCCCCACCACTATCCATTAATTTCCCTGAGTCAAGCATCCATCGAAGTTGGAATAGTAATTTTATCACAACCACTATCCAGCACTTTCCCTGAGGGAAGCACACTTCAGAGTAGAAATAGTAATTTTCCACCCACCACTATCCATTATTATCCCTGAGGCAAGCACCCATTGGAGTAGGAATAGTAATTTTATCACCACCACTATCCAGCACTTTCCCTGAGGCAAGCAAAATTTGGAGTAGGAATAGTAATTTAACCCCCACCATTATCCAGCATTTTATCTGAGGTAAACCCCCTTCAGAGTAGGAATAGTAATTTTATTCCCACCACTATCCAGCACTTTGACTGAGGCAAGCACCCTTCGGAGTAGCAATAGTAATGTTGCCCCACCACTATTCTGCATTTTACCTGAGGTAAGCCCCAGTCGGAGTAGGAATTGTAATTCTATTCCCACCACTATCTAGCACTTTCCCTGAGACAAGCATCCTTCGAAGTAGGAATAGTAATTTTGCCCCACCACTAGCCAGCATTTCCCTGATGCAAGGCACCTTTGAAGTAAGAATAGTGATTTTGCCCCAACCATTATCCATCAATTTCCCTGAGGCAAGCACCTGTTGGAGTAGGAATAGTAATTTTGCCCCTACCACTATCCAGCACTTTCCCGAGGCAAGCACTATTCGGTTTAGGAATAATAGTTTTATTCCCACTGCTATCCAGGACTTTCTCTGAGGCAAGCAACCTTTGGAGTAGGAAAAGTAATTTTGCCCCCAACACAATCTAGCACTTTCCCTTAGGCAAGCAACTCTTGGATTAGGAATAGTATTTTGCTCCTAGGAATATCCTGCATTTTCCTGAGGTATGTTCCTTTCTGAGTAAGAGTAGTACATTTGCAAACTATACCATTCTGCATTTTACTTGCAGCAAACATTTGTTTGAGTAGTATTATTAATTTTAAACTTTACAAAATTATACTTTTTTAATGTTAATAAATGTTTGTTTAAAATAAAAATGTTAAATATTTTAATAAATAAAGTTTGGTTTACTTACATCATATATTTTTTCTATGGCTGTGTTTACGATTGTGCTTAAAGCAACTTTGACATTTTCCCCCCCAAAAAATGAAAAATATTTTAAATTGTATATGTTATTAAAATTATGCTTGGATTAATGCGTTCATTTATTACATTTATTAAATGGTACACTTATTACTTGGAACTGTTGCTGGTACTGTTTGATGTTGATGTTTTTCTGGCGGGCAAAATGCATGTGGTGTGTCTGATAGTCAGTTAGCCACTGTTTTTAAAATGGTGGATGGCTGCATTTATTTGTTTTTTTGTGGTGTACGTTAATAGTAAAGAAAATATGGTATGTGTATATTTTTGGTCGTCTTTTTAATGCTGTGTAAAAGTGTAATTATTTTTTGGGAATAATCCAAGTTCGCAATTTTTTTTTATATTTGTTATGTCCGCCATTTTGTTGACCTGCGGGTCACGGTGATTTCATAGAAAGTGTTGTAGGACTTTCGTTTACGTGAAGTTGAAAATGGTGGATTGTTTGTTTTGTTTTCGATTACTTTTGTGTTATTGGCTTTTAAGTATTTTTTATATTTTCATCTATTAAAGGTAGATAATTTGGTATATCAAAGAGTGTTATTATTCTTGTTGTGGGGTGTCTGTCATTTTAAAAATATCTTTGAAAAACAATATGATGTGTATTTAATTTAAATGTTTGTTTAAAAATTATATCATAATTTATTTAGTAATTTTTAAATGTATTTTGTGTGATAAATACATGTTTATTTTATAAATTAAATTTATATTTTATTAGTGGTTTATTTTTTAATTTTCAAGATTTTTAAAAAATTGCGCGAGTATTAATTGTAGTACTCGAGTATTAAGGTAAACCATTTTTACTATTTTAAAATTCTGTGTATTAATACGCTACCCCACCCAAAACCCTTTTTTTCTGCATCCCTAGGATCATCCCCCTCCGCCTGGGATGACTCCTGGTGGACCCCTGCCCTGGGCACCGCCCCCAAGCCAACAGACCACGCACGCAACCTGGGCTTCATCCTGGACTCCTCCCTCACGATGACCAAACAAGTCAAAGCCGTCTCCTCATCTTGCTTCAACCCCCTGCGCATGCTCCGAAAGATCGTCCGATGGATCCCCACCGAAACCAGGAAGACGGTTACCCAAGCCCTCGTCACCAGTCGACTGGACTACGGGAACACCCTCTATGCGGGAACCACAGCCAAACCCCAGAGAAGACTCCAGCGCATACAGAACGCCTACTGCATTTAAAACCTATCGTCCTGATGATGGTCTTTGGATAAAACTTGTGAGACCGAAACGTCGACACACCAGTCTATGTCTACACCCTGCATCTGACTTTCTGTTTATTTTATAAGGAGTCAATTTCTATTTGATTTACAGACTGGACTGATTTTCTTATGTATTGATGGATTGATTTTGTCGTTTCCTTATACTTAAGATTTTTTTGCAACTATTTTGATCATGAACCCTTGCAAAATTTAAATTTGATTTGAAGATACAAATAATAAGTTTCTTTAAAAAATAATTTCCTGTGTTGCTTCTCTTTATTCTTTGAACTTCATTTGTTGAACAGAATTACCATTTCTTTTGGTGTATTTCCTCAGGGCTAGTGTGGTAGCTTCTATGAGGTCTTAAGCAAAAATATCAATAATTACAACAGTGACTGATTGTCTCAGTTGATAAGACTCAAGTAAGAAAGACTCTATCACACTGTTTTAATAAAAACATTTAAAATAAATCCCTTGCTGGAACTTTTCCTCAACTATATATTGCCCTTCGGAAAGGCATCAGTTTTAGCCCATACTAATATGGCTGGCGGTGTCTGATAGACACCGCCACCATATTAAACTGGGGCGAAAAAACGGGGGACGGTCTTTCCGTCCGCCGCGGTTCCCCCCGCCATAGTAATATAGCTGGGGGAAGCCCGACTTCCTAATGGGCCCCATAGTGTTTTAATACACTACCCCACCCAAAGCCCCTATTTTCCCTGCATCCCGTCCCAGGGGTTTATTATACATTTGGGGAAAAAATACACTGTAATTGTATGCGTTGTACTTGTATGCATTGCAGATGTTTGCGTTGTAATGGATTATTTAACTCCTTCGACGCTCATGACGAGCTGAGCTGGTCATGAGCCACGGCGCTCCGGTGCTCATGATGAGCTCAGCTCGTCATGGCCCGTGGAACGCTCAGGTGCGGGGAGAATTCCCCTGCTGTGCTGAGCGTTCCACGGGAGTCAATACACCTGAGCTCGTCATGAGCACAGGAGCACTGTAGCCCATGACGGGCTCAGCTCGTCATGAGCATTGGGCGCTGTGCGCGCCCCCCTACCCCCCAGCACTACGGGGGAATAACCCCAGCAGCGAAGGGGTTAAGGTATGAACATTATTTTGCATTGTAAAGATATGCGTTGCAAAAACTGGCGATGTAATGGTACTTGTGTTGTAAAAACCGAGTTGTAAAAGTATACGCTGTAATGGCTTGCGTTGTATCGTCATATATGCATGCAGGTGCCCTGGTACCATTAAGCCAGTCTTTAGATGGATTTCACTGTGTCAAACTGCTTGACCCTCACTTCCCTGCATGGTCCACATCTTGTAGATACTAATAGTGAATAGCATTTTATTAATTATTATTAGTAGAGTGGAAAAAGGCAGAAAATAGGTAGCGCCCCAACGCCCACATCAGCGGGCCGCTACATAGTAGATTAGGTGTGGTGGAATGAGAAATGTCTCTTCACCTTCTTGATTCATAGCTAGGCTTGGATCAGTTGGTCTACCTGGAGTGCGGGATACAGTTGAGATTCTCTCATAGTTCCTGCAAAACTCATAAGGGGTAGACGTTGCCCTAGAACTGCCAGTTTAGAGTTGCATGAGCTTGTAGAGCACTATGCTTACAAGGTTAGCAGCCTTATATTGGGAACTGACAACTTGCATTTCACCAAGGAGGAGGGTCTGAAGATTGGTCCAGTGTTTTTGGGTCTGCAGCAGTTTTGCTGCAGTGACAACACAAGAAAAAAGCTTTTCAGAGTTAAAAGGGAGTTTTTCCCACTTTACTTTGAACTTATGTGACTGACGCAGATCATCACAAGTACTGCGATAAGTCGGTATTATCTTCTCCTAACTCTAGAGGCAGACAGAAGGTACAGGTTAGAAAGGATGTCCTGCTCTGCCCAGCCTTCAAGCCTTGGAAGAAGCATCAGAATCCACACTGAACGGTATAATGAGAGAGATTCTAGGGGACATGTTCATGTTTCTGGCATTGTACTGCCTAGATACAAGTCTCTTGTGCTTTCTGTGTCCGGCCCCTCCTTGCTTCTTTCCTTGTCTTCCACATATAAGATGTGAAGCTAAAAAGACCTTCAAAACTAGATGTAAACAGTCAGTTGATATCTGAGGAAAGCATATCAAAGGTTACAGACTTACTAAGTGCAGCAGAAGGGCATTCCAATAGTGAAACTTTATCTACACAATTCCATACATCCTCCAAGAAGGGTCTTCCCATGAAGAAGGTAGACAAGGATGTTTTCTTCCATGAATGGAGTAATTTGGACAACACTATGGTGTAGGAAGCTGCCTCTGTATGTACTATACCAAAGTATGGTATAGTGTGCACTGAGTCCAGGGAGTCCCCAGAAGTATAGCAGGGGCTAAGTTAGGTAAGTACTAACAGTTCTTTTTGTGGCCGAGTGGGCGAGCAGTTAGGCTTATCCAGAGGGTGTGTAAAGCATTTATTGCATTCACTCAAAGAAGACTGAGGCACACACTCAGAGACTGAATCGAGACCAATTGTGTAAGTATAAAAAAGTATACTTGTGTATTATTTTTAGAGCCAAGCACGACTTGGTACAAGAAGGTAAAATCTACTTTCAATCATGGAACATTTCAAGAAGTGTAATTGAGAATGGATTTGCAATTGTTACAGGTTTGTATTGGTTCAAAAAGCTGTTTAAATTACCAAGTAATTACATTTGGAATACTTTTAGAATACTTTTGAAATACATTGACTACTCAGGGTAGTATGCAGAGATAGGACTCAGGGGATCTCACAATACAAGGTATATAAGACTTTTTAGGGTTTGCAGTTTAGTTATTTTTTCTTTCATACAAAGTCAGCTCAACACAGAACATTTTTGGAACTAAAACTCGTAACATTAGTTCCTATGTAAGAAAAATGGCTATCGGTTTCACAGGTAAGTAGACGTCTTATGAGTGGAAGGTTTGGGGGTTAGGACCAAGGTTCCCCAAGGTTTAGGTTGGCACTCTAGTTGTACTACAAGTGGCACTGGGGCGCCAGAGTGCAGTGGCCAATGTTAGCCAGTAGGGCTAAGGGGGCCTCCTGTCAGGGACTGCTTGTGAGCAGGCCACTTGGCTGTGGGAGAAAAGGTCTTGGGATAGAGATAAGCACTGCAGGGGCCAACAATCAGCACAGGAGCTGCACCATCAGAGACACAGGGGCAGCCGGGTGCAGTGTGCCAAGCCGAAGTCAGGGGCCCTGTGGATTTCATGAGAATCTCCGGTTCAGTAACAATGCTGCAGGCTGAGGCAGGGAGGCTTCCTGGAGGTGACCACTGGCTGAAGAGGTAAGTTGGGATCTTGGGGGCTGCCTGGACATTGTCGGTTGGGCCACCCAAGGCCGTGGGGCATTGGGTGCAGGGGTGTCTTTTGGTTTGGGGTCTGCTTACCAGCTCCGGTCACGGTCGGGGGGACCCTTCAGGTTGAGGCTGCAGGCGTTAGCTTGAAGCATGAAGGAGGTCGAGGATCACCAGATCCCAGGTCAGGATCACTGAGGAGACCTCCTCATGGTGTTGGGATACTCGAACTCAGGCCGTGGGGTGCAGGGTGATGCAAATTGCGGAGCTGCCTGGGTCCAGATTATGTAGGTGAGTCTTGGTTGAGCAAATCTGGTGCTCACGGGAGTAAGAGTCTTAACGATGGTTGCAGGGCAGGTCTTCCGGGCTCTGGGGGCTGCTGCACATACTGGGGTTTCACTGTAGTCAGGTCGGAGTCGGGACAGGCCGGTAGGGCTGAGGCCAAAGCAGATGGTGTCCTCTTCTTCCTGGGTCAGCATGTCTCTTCGGTTCTTCTTCTTTCTTCCTTGAATCTGGGGAGGCAAGGGTCAAGGTTGCCCCTAAATACTACATTTAGGGGCATTAAAGGAGTGTGCAAGTCGGGACCAATGGGTACCTTCCTTGGGGTGGGTATATCCCCTATTATGCCACTCTCCAGTGGTAGGGGGCATGATCCTCTCCCTAATCGACTGGGGCCTCTTATCTTCAAAATGAAGAGGACTGAGATGTGTGTTTCACCTTGCCTACCCCACCTGAGGAGCGGGGTTTGCAAAGGAGGGCACACCTCTCCTCCTAGCTTGGTTTTCCCAATGATTCTCCTGCCCATAGTGGCGGTCAGAACCGGTGGGAGTTGGTTGCTCGGGCAGCAGAAGGCAGGAACAGCTTATAAAGATGGCCGGCCTTTGAAGCTTCCCCTTTGTGAACCCAGCCCATCCTGGGGGAGGAGGCATGACACCTCTGCCCAGGATGGGCTTTGTTTCTGGACCCAGAGAGCACAGGCTCTCTACCCAGGGGTCCAGAAATCTGTCTGGTTGTGGCAAATGGTGGACAACCATTCAGGAACCATGCCAGGGATGGCCCTTTTCAGGGGGCATCTCTAATATGCCCTCTGAGTGCATTTTACATTAAATCCCACACTAATGCTTTAGTAAAGCCATTATGGAGCTGTGGATTTTGTAATGACCAACTCCCAGACCATACACTCCTTATGGCTTTACAACACTTACAATGTCGAAGCAAGGACTTAGACACTATCGGGGTGCAGGGTTCATGCCCCTGTACCCTCACCTGAGGGGTAGTGCACCCTGCTAGAGGGGTGGCTTTCCTAGGCCTCAGGCAGTGGGTTGTAGGCATGGCACACAGGGTTGTGTGCCTTGTCGACTCTTCACTTTTCTCTGCACCAAAACACGTAGCCTGCCATTGCAGTGTGTGGGTGTTAAGGTACAGGGCCTCTAGGGGTGGTGCTGCAGCCTTTAGAGGGCCACCTTGTCCACAATTCCCTTGGTACCTAAGGTACCTTTTACAAGGGGGTTACCTGTGGCCAGAGAAGTGCCAATTGTGGGTACAACGGTGCAGTTATTGGAAAGAACACAGGGGGTGGGAACCTAATTGGCAGGGACCCAGGGCCATTCAAGTCAGGTTGCAGCAGATGTCAGGCAAACAGTAGGGGGTAATCATGCAAAAAAAGGCACTTTTCCACATATGGTTCCCAAATGTCTGCGTAATACACCTGCAGGCAGTTTTGATTGTTCCAATAATGACTCTTTAGAAGCTTCTGTGTTTACCTCTCCAAGTAATCCCATTGATACAAAAGAAAACTGTACCCTCTGTTAGACTAATAAATGATTCACTGTGGTCTTATACGCTGGAACATATACCAACTATTCTTTCCACTCGTTGTTTAAAGAGCTATCCTCCCACTGCTCTCCGAAAAGAGCAGGACTTTTTAGAACTACTAAATGTTGCAGTCTTAGTACCTAGTTGACTCGTTCTTCAGTGGAAGTATTCATTCTCCAATGAGCTTCTGCCATTGGAGCAAGCAGCAATTATTAGGAGCCAGTAGTTTACAAAAAGGGATTGGACGTGCATTTTGATTGAATGGTTTGGAGGTGGTCCACTTCCTGAAGAATACTGTTCATTGTCTTCTGTTCCTTTGCAAGAAGTTATTTTGCTCTCAATTAGAGGGTATTAACCAAAGGTCTTTTGAGGAACTGAATCATGCCTCATGCCTTCCTTATAAAGACTAAACAGGGCCATTCTTTGTCTGGAGCTAATCTCTCTGGATGCAGACAGCACTTCCGGCATCACTATTGGCAAGAATCCCGGTCTTGTGGTAAGGCCTTGGGCCAGTGTAGTGTAGTGTAGATAGAAGAAAGCCTCTGGACCAGAACATTTCCAGTTCAGTTCAGGAAAATGATCTCGGCACCCTGAGGTACTCCACGGGAGTAGTGATATTTACAAGCTTTTACCTTTGCATACATAGCATATGTGTACATATGTTGACATTTATGCATGCATAATTGTTTACCAAAACTGGATATGCTCTTGCTAATCTTGTAATGTTAGTCCACCACTGAGAAAATTATTATCCATGTAGAGAAACCCCTATACACTACTATTTTATGGGTGTTTCCTTCCCCTGATTAGTGACTTTACCCGGACAGGAATACATCTCTGATCAAATCCATTGTGATAATTCACCCACAAACTAGGACATTTGTGGGTGTCCATGTATTTCTAAGTCATTTGTACCTGAATAGTCTACTCCCCACCCTAATAGTAGATTGTATTGCAGGTAAAATTATATTATAATAATGTACGTTTATTTGTGAGTAAACCACTTGGCGAGTGTAAATGTGTGCTTTGGTAGAGTATATGAAAATGCACAAGTAATACAAGCCATGTGTATACCTAAGATGAACGTGGGTGACTTTGGCTTTGAGAATTGGGCCTTCAGTGAGGGAAAGCTTGGTTTCCAGATTTGAATAGTTAGGGGAAGTCTGATTTCAGTTTAGTTCTCAAACACTTCCAGTGGGAACTATTGTGAAACCTGCCCACATGGTGAGTGATTGATTAAGCACAAATATATCACCAGTAGGTAGTTATAGTTAGGACCACGTTTCCATAGGAAAAGCATTTTTTTGACTTGCTGATAACTTTGGGCGTCGTTTGACGAATCCTCATGACATTTTTATTTATATATATATATATATATATATATATATATATATATATATATATATATATATATATATATATATATGCAAAACATCGACCCCTCCGTGAAGAAAGCCAGAGGACACAAGGGGAGCTTTCGGGAGCACTTTAATGACTGCTTGTAGATGGCATGATGCATTTCGGCGTTGTGCCTTCTTCGGATGCCGCAAGCTGAACGGGAACACTCCTCCTCTCACCCTTAATATTCACAGGTCCTCCCAATTGACGGAGGTCAGCTAGCTCCACCCACTGCGAAGTTTCAGCTGCAGTTCAAAGTAGTTGGACTGCATTTCCCAACATGCAGTGCATAGGTAAGTACCGTTGGTGGAGTAAAATAGCGCTGTAGATCCTTGTAAGTAGTGCGAGTGTAGTGCACAAGGAGAACCCCCGTAAGTAAAAGTCAAAGCGCCTCCTCGGGTCCCCAGTGTTCCTGCCCCATATTCCAAGTCAGACCGAGCCATGAAACTAGGATGCAGTGGTCCCGTTTCCCTCGTGAAGTCACGGGCTGTTCTTAACAGTGGCCACTTGCCTGATCCGACCATGAGGCGGTCCTGCAAAATCCGAACCTCGGGTAATTGACAGCATATATATATATATATATCGTCACACGTTCCCAAGAAATAATGTCAGGAAAGAAACGGCCAGCACTCCGATGTCGTGATCTCGTTGATTATTTTATTTCCAAACCCCCCAGCACCCCCGGCAGGCGCGTTTCGCTCAAGGCTTCGTCAGTGTCGTCAGTGTACAAACAAGTTCGCCATTTTAAACAGTCCGCCCTTTCTGAATCATAGACATAAACGATGGTACAAAATCAATTTTGTGGCGGCCATCTCGTAGTGTGTTAATATAAGGTTTCTACTACTGTTGAAAGATGGCGACAAATAAAGTGCTCAGTGCAAAAATATAAAACAAAGTTTGACATTTGACCAAATGTTTAGCATGACTAGCACATATTTACAATAATTACATTTGTGATACCAATCAATGTTATTTACACATTTACAGGCATCCCTGATGTTATGTAGGGGTGTATCCCCTAATATGTACATGGCATTATTGTGTGCAAATCAAAAAATCAAACCAAAAAAAAAAAAATATATATATATATATATATATATATATATATATATATATATATATATATATATATTCTCCCAATCCTGGCTTTCAGCATTCAAGAAGAACAGGCACCGACTCCGTGGATGTAATCAAAGGTTTCTTTATTCACCAATAACAGCGATCAGACGCGTTTCGGCGGATGGAACCGCCTTGCTCACTACATCTGTATATATATGAAGGAAAATCCTCTAACCTCCACACCTACGGCGCGGCGAAAGAAGGAGACAGACCCCACGGCTTCAGGAAAGATGTTGCTTTATTTGATACCTTCCTGGCGACGCGTTTCGAGTAGCTGGTACTCTTGATCACACACCAATGGATAAGTCAGCCTGTCATTTTTAAATGCTAGTTTTCCCTGACCCCTCCTATGGGCCACACCTCCAAAAGTGCATCACATGATTAGTTTAAAAACATAGGCATGGAAAAGGTATTTTGGGTCATAATGGAATGGAAAACAGACTGCTATAAACTATTCTGTTTAAAAAAGCAATACCCTTTAGCCTGAAACAATGCTTTATACATAGTTGTTTTCATTTATACCAATTATGTACAATTTTGTAATTTTATAATGCTAAAATATGGCATATAAAAACATTGATAGCTTTCATTGATTACTATTGCACAAATAACAAGTTTTGTAAACAAAAATTATCATGACTGCATGAATGCAGAAAATGCCTTACGGCTGATAAAGTGACTAGTGCTGTTACTGCTGTTCTTTTATCGTGCCTGCATGAATGCATAACAGCATCGCTGCTGATAAAGCGACTAGTGCTATATCCTTACTGCGTGAGTGCAAATTAGCCAGTAACGAAAAAATATTTATTGTTACAAACATCAGACTTGTGCATATTATTTCTGCCTACTCGTGAAACAATCATGTGACATTAAAGTTTAAATGAGTTGGAACTAAACCATGAAACCCCCAGCTGATGTACTAAATATTAGTTGATAATTCAGAAATCCTTGAATTTATACACATCATCAATATTAATACTATATACACTGTACATACTAATGCAAAAGACAAATAATGATATTCTTCCTCTCAAAGTAACAGTGCTGTTGTTTTATGTACATGTGCTGAATAGTGAATGAGGAAAAAACTGTGAAGAAAACCCTGGAAATAACCCAACATAAAAATAAAGGGTACAGATATAAAAGTACTATAAAACGTATGTACAAAGTATACAAAAAGAGAGATAAAAGATTCACTTTGATACAACACTTTACTTTACTGAGTAAGATGTGCTAATTTCATGTTGCACGCCTGAAATGTAGTAGTGTCTAGCCGGATAGGTCAATCATAGTGATTGTTGCAGTAATTTGGGAGTGGGGTACTGCCCAACTCAAAACCACAGATGTAAAACATGGCCACAAAGGACACAAAAGAAATACACGCAGAGAACAAAAACCAAAGTTTACAGAAAGTTATGAAGGTCTTCCGTAGCGTTAAGCCCATATGGCTGTTTGCTATCCAACGCTATGATATATTGGGTTTCCAACTTTCTTAGTGCTTTATCCCTGTTACCTCCCTGTTTTAGTGGTGGCACTGCATCAATGACGTAATAACTCAAACATGACAGGTCCCTGTCATGTACTGAGTTAAAATGCCGTGCCACGGGGTAGGCTTGGTCATGGTTCACAATCGCCCGGAGATGCTGCAAAATCCTGACGTGCACCTACGATCTCGTGCTGCCAACGTAGCACAGGCCGCAGGTGCACGCCAGAACATACACAGAGAACTCCGTGCGGCAGTTGTAATTGCCTTTAATCAGAATCTTAGCCCCAAAGAAAGGATTGACATAATGGGTCATATTTTGTCCAAATTTGCATGCACGGCAGGAACTACATTTGTAGAAACCTTTTCTATTCAGCCAGTTGCTATCTAAGGCTAGTTCCGGACTGGATCTTACAAGTCTACTTTGCATGCTATAGGCTCTTTTGAAGGTGACAATAGGTTTGTCAGGGACTCTTGAACACAAAACACCGTCAGTTTTAAGAATCGACCAGTGCTTGTTGATAATTGCTTTAATCTGTTTGTGCTGCTGACTATAGGTAATAATTAGTCTGGGGGGCTGCTCTTGAGTGTTATCCTCTACAGGCTTGGGCGTCAACAATGATTCCCAAGATCTTTCTTTAGCCTTAAGCAGTGCTTTAGACAGCGTTGATTCACTGTACCCCCTAGCTTTCAAACGGGTCATCATCTGACTCGCTCCCTGCTCAAATTTTTCAGCGTTACTGCATATTCTTTTCAACCGCAAAAGTTCCCCCAGAGGTATACTTTCGATCACATGGCGGGGATGTCCACTGCTGGCATGTAATATACTGTTGCCAGCAGTGGGTTTGCGGTATAATGAGGTGATGACATTGGTTCCTTCAATGTCAATCTGGACATCCAGAAATTGGGCCGATAACTTGCTGACACTGGACGTGAAGTATAAGTTGCTGGTGTTGTTGTTGAGGGTTTGCACAAACTGGCCTGCATTTACAATATCACCCTCCCATATGCAAAAAATATCATCAACGGAAAACTGCAGATAAAGCAGCAATAATGGGCTTGATAATGGGCCCTTGTAAATTCCCATAGCAGCCCAGGTTCTGGTGTTAACCTGGGCTGCTATGGAAATTCACAAGGGCATATTATCAAGACCATTATCGCCGCTTTATCGGCAGTTTCCTGCCGATAAAAGCGGCGAGAATGTATAGCCTTATGTTGTTGATAATGTTGCCTGAAATTCGTTTTATTAATTTAATTGTTTACTTACCTACAATCATCCAGATTCCGTTCTTTATCACCCCCCACCCTGCCCCTCCCCCGCTCTGCCTGTCTCACCGCAACTCCCTCCAGGGGCCGCGTCTGGGCTTGATAATATGCCCTTGTTATTTCCCATAGAAGCCCATGTTAACTCCAGAACATGGGCTTCTATGAGAATAAACAAGGGCGTATTATCAAGACCATTTTCGCCATTTTATCGTCAGTTTCCTGCCCATAATACGTCGATAATTTTAACACCGGTCCTTCATAATATGCCCGCCCGTGCCATATTATCAGTAAAGGGCGATACATTATTGGCGCTTTTATTGTCAAGAAACTGCAGATAAAGCGACGATAAGGGGCTTGAAAATAGGCCCTTGTAAATTCCCATAGCAGCCCAGGTTCTAGTATTAACCTGGGCTTCTATTGCAATTCACAAGCATATATTATCAAGCCCATTATCGCTGCTTTATCGGCAGTTTCCTGCCGATAAAAGTGACGATGATGTACCGCCTTTTGTTGATAATATGGATCATTGCTCTTTTTTTGACCAGTAAACTTAGGTGCATATTATCAAGGTCCGCTTTTAAAATTATCGCCATTTTATTGGCAGGAAAAGGACGATAAAACGGCGATAATGAGCTTCATAATACAGCCTTGTTATTTCCCATAGAAGCCCATGTTAACACCAGAACATAGGCTTCTATGGGAATTAACAAGGACGTATTATCAAGCCCACCCTCCCAACATTAATAAAAGACTCCAGACAATGCAGGTACCCAGAGCTGGAAGGTCATTTTACAAATCACTGCCCCAGAAAGGTGGCGTTCCCCGCGACCTGTACGGTGAGAGAGGGAGGGAGAGCTCAAAACATATTTTTTTTCAAAAAGACCCGAGGGGTGCCGCTCCCCGAGACTGCAGGAAGTAGGACCGTAACCCCCCCCCCGCATACTTCAAAATAAAACCAGAGAAGTGCCGTACCCCAGTGCTCGGAGCACCTTACAAGCCCCCATTATGCAGAAAAAATGCCCACGTAATTTGCCCCCCGGGAACTAATGAATAAAACAGACTTTTCCACCGCGTACAAGTTCTGCACGAGTACCCCGCCATTTTTTATTTTAAAAAAAATAAAAATGTACCCCAAAGATCCATGTACCACCCCCTGACCAAGACTATAGGCTCAGAATGTTTCTACCCTGCCCCCTTTCCTTATTTCTCAACTTTGTTTTACTGTTTTCTTGTGACTGTGCTCTCCCGACAAACAACATGGCTGCCAACACTTCCTGGTTTGGAGTATTGACAGCCAATCAGCATGTAGCTCCTGCTCATAATTGTACGTATATACATGCACGTACGCTGCGATTTTTCTTTAAAAAAAATAAAATAAAAAATAGAGCCTAAACACCCATGTACCCCTTCCCTTATTTCTCAACTTTGTTTTACTGTTTTCTAGTCACTCGGTTCTAGCGAGGCACAAGATGGCCGCCAACACTTCCTGGTTTCGAGTGTTGACAGACAGTTCACAGCCAATCAGCATGCAGCTCGCGCTCGTAATTGAACAGATTTCAGTACGCGTACTGAACTCCGACTCTAGATATCGCTATGATTTTACTTACTTGCAATTTTCTCAGAAACTACTGACCGGATTTACACCATTGAACAAAAAGCACAATCTGCAAACAGAACTCTACCTCTCTGC
This sequence comes from Lissotriton vulgaris, assembly GCF_964263255.1. Taxonomy (NCBI): domain Eukaryota; kingdom Metazoa; phylum Chordata; class Amphibia; order Caudata; family Salamandridae; genus Lissotriton; species Lissotriton vulgaris. The sequence goes on from NC_141697.1 coordinate 542,178,567, forward strand.
CAAATTTCGTGTAATTCCGTTCAGCCGTTCGGGCTGTAGCCTTGGCTAAAGGTCCCTATGGAAAATTGCATGGGGAAAACACGTTTTGGGACCCCCCTTTTTTCTCGGCCCCCGCTTGACCAATCACCCCCAAACTTTCAGGGAAGGAGCGGAACCAAGCAGGCCATTTTCTTGGAGAAATTCACGAACATTCGTCTTGAGAATTGCCGCTCGAGCACGTCAGAAGATGTCTAATCCTTGAGTCTTTGTATTACGTACACATGAGTTTTTGTATTATGTGACATATTTTATTATTGTGCACTTGTTATGTATATTGCCAATGGATTTTACTATGACTTTTTTCCTGTGCATCTTAAAATTTGGTATGCTGCTGTGCTTTTATGGATACGATGCCATCCGAATAAATTGTTTTTGAACCCTTGAACCTTGATTATGAAAACAACTTACCGCTGACCCAACTTGTGGTGGAAAAGTAACACCGGAGTCAATGTAATAACGGATATTCATTACCTTTTTAGATGCAGGGATTACTATTTCAAAAATATCACAAAGTTTCATATTAATCAACTTCTGCTTTTCACCCCAAACATGCCAGGCTTAGTTTTGGTACACATCCAATAAAGGTAATGGGTTAGTATCCAACACTGTATATGGATTAGAATATCTTAAAGGGCCATGACAGATTCTATATTGTGGGAGAACTTGTTTCATATCTAGATGGTGCTATGATTCAGACAGGAGGGACTAATATCAGATCAAATGGAACAGGATGGATAGAATGGGTGGGACACATAGACATTAAATAAATCCTGGAAAAATGAAGAGTCAGAGGGACACGATTGGCAACAGGGATATTGTAGAAACAAATTCAGTCCTAGACTGACACTTTTTGATTCCTTTGATTAAGAAATTACCAAAACATTTAATGATATTGGGGGTAGCATACGCCACTTAGCCATCCTCACCATCAAAGCACAACGATCAACAGTCTCATCATAAGCTGTGATGAGTCTCACATAACCAGCAATGCAGCAACTCCCGCGTCCTTCAACTTGAATGCCTTATCCCAAAACACAAAAATAGAGGTTTTAATCCCATAACCAGTCGAGACTCTGTAGGAGAAAGACAGTGTTAGCTCTTCCAATGATTCTTGGAGCGGTTGGCCATGTAATCCATGAGACAGTCCAATTGCAACTTTATTGTATTTTTGACAAAACAAGCAAAATAGTGAAGAGTTGAAAAATTAAGTGGCACAAAATCATCCAAATAGGGTTTATTTACAATAGATGGAATAATCCTATTTTTTCAAGTATTCAGTGACAATAGCTGATTCTGATAGATGATGGAGCAAATAGGGTAGAAGATTTCTGAAGATCCAGGCAGTTGTAGGATTAGTTGCAGACTCTGTAGGCATATTTGAATATTTTCCATCACAAATACACTTTATCTCACATGCTTCCAAAACAAGAGCACTATAAAAGTCCTATTGTTAAACTGTGCACACTTCTGATCTTTTTCACTCCAGGACGTATTTTCCTTCCACAACTTCACTAACGCCTAAACTTCCTTCCTGTGACCACATCCACAAACAAAGGTTGCTATTTCATTCCAGTCATCACTAGGCCCAACTAGACACCCGCCTGGACTGTGCTTTCTCTCATCTCGTTTTCTATCTCCACACAAATCGAAATTGTTTTACTGTATAGTGCCCACTGCGTCGACTGAGAGATGAGTATTAGAGAATTAAAATATACTTGTCCTGAAGTTGCTACTCACTCTTCCTTCATTAGTCTCTTGAGAACAGATTATGTTATTTACTGGGTTTCCCTGCCTGCTTCAGACAAAGTTACTTCCCTTGTTCAAACTTAGCCTGCTCTGCCAACTTCTCCTGGTTTCACCCAGCACTCACCAAACTGAAGCCAGCTTGTCACAAGCTAGAGCTTCCTGGAGAAAGACTGTTAAATGCTGGCAAACAAGCTCAGCCACATTCTAGAAATATTTTCTGATGTCAAAAAACTTTCTACCCAGACAGGGGTAACCAGACATCCCAGATTTCCCCCGACAGTCCTGGTTTTCAGAGGACTGGCCCAGCATCCTGACACTTTTCTTAATTCTAAATACGTCATCGTTTTTGAGAGGAGGGCAGAAGTGTGAGTTTGAGTGTGAGAGTGTGTGTATGTTTGTGTGTGTGTGTGTGTGTGTGTGTGTGTGTATTGACACATATTTACAAGGCTATGCAAAAACAGAGACAGGCCAGACATAGAAGTAAGGCTAGAATCCTACTTTTATGTCATGCATGGCCTGGTTTTTGCTTCTCAAAATCTGGTCACCCTACCCTAGGCAGACTCTGCACAGCTCCTAGTAAATTCAAGGAAAACTTGCTAACCATTCAGCCATTCCCTAACAATACCTGTGGAGAACCCCACGCTACTTCCCACAAGTACTGTTCCCAAAATGAATGATTTCTTCACTGACAAAGTTATAGGCATCCACAAAAAAAGCGCTCTTTCAAATCATCTCCACTTTTTGACATCCTTTTTGACATCCTTTATCCTTGTAGAACTACAGTACCCTAAACTTTATATCAACTGGTCTGATCATGCCTAGGTTTAACCCTCTAATTAAGCCCTGCTCAAGTCCCTTTGATTCTTTTTTTTTTTTTTTATAAACATTTTTATTTTTCATTGCATAAACAAGAACAAGCATGTCATCATTACTCAGCACATCCCATCCCTGAATCCCCCCACCAACCTCCCTCATCCTCGGACCCTTAACATGCGTATCCGACGCTAGAAGTACTAGCTCTGTATTGATTCCACAGTCAAATAGGTGAAAGCAAAGGTCAACTGTCCAAATCCCTTCCACCCCCAGTGCCTTTGCTACCACATGCCAATTAAAGACCTCCATCTAGCCCATGATACCCGCACCATTTCCCCCACACTTTGCCGAACTTTTTGGGGCACCCTCTTGCCTTGTACGCGACCCTCTTAGCAGCCATATACAGGTCCATTCCACTATGCCACTCTTCCAGCTGTGGGCACTCAGAAGCCCCCCACTTCCTGGCCACATCCCTCTTGGCCATCACCAAGGCCAATACCAGAAAGATTAGTTGTGGGCGACTCACATCTACTTAATTCGTCATACCCAGGAGGACCAGCTTAGGGTCGGACTGCAGGGCTACTTCCAGCACCTCTCCCAATTCCAGGAGCACCTCGTCCCAGAAAACCGGTATGTTCGGGTAGGACCAAATGGTATGAAAGAAATCCCCCTTCTCAAATCCGCAACTCAGACAACAGGGGTCCGACGCCCTTCCCATTCTGTGTAACCTAGCTCTGTCAAAGTATGATCGGTGGAGCACTTTGAACTGTACGAGCTGGAGGCAAGATTTAATTGCCACTTCCCGAGGGTACATCAAAACCGTCCCCCAGTCCACCTCATCCATGATCCCTACCTCAGGTCCCTTTGATTCTTAACTGCTCAAACATAACTTGGGATTCTGCCTTCATTCCCCACCTTTTGAAGATGATGTCTTACCCTCGTCCTTCATCAGAGCTGTCTTCAGACAAGCTCTCAAAACAGGTTGATCCTCACAGTCCTAAAGAAACCTACACTAGATGATGATGATGACGCTGCATACGACCTTCCCATCTCTTACCTTCTTTTCATTGGCAAGATCAGATCAAACCAACCATTTCATGTCCAACAACCAATTTGGCTTCAGACCACCATGCAGGATAGAGATAGTTAACTTGTGCATTGTAGACAATGCTCTCCTGACTCCAGATCATGATGAATCCTGATTCAGTTGGACCTCTCAGCTGCCTTTGACTCTGTCAACCATCTCATTCTCATCCACACCCTGAAGTCTCAAATGGGATTCACTGACAAAGTCCTTAGCTGTTTTTCAACCTACCTTTCCAAGCAATATGAGTTCGTTCACATGGACACCTTAAGATTCTAGAAGATCCCTATTACCTTTAGAGTCTCCCAGGATGTGATCCTCCCCCACTTCATCTTCAACCTCTACTAATAGCATAAAAATTTACTAATATGCTGACAATACACAACTCTGCTTGAAAGTCTTTTTTGATCCAGACATCCAATACCTCAAACACTGCCTACACCTCATCCATACCTAGATGCACAGCACTTACCTAAAGTTTAACCCCACCAAGACTTAATTCCTGTTATTTCTAAAAAACAACAATGAAAACAATCCAAACATGGCTCAACGACACATACATTGACAGCTTCAAGCCACAACTTTCACCCAATGGCAATACATTAAGATACATTCCAGACACCAACCTCGCCCTCAAGTAACGCAATACAAGAAAACAAAGATGGCCTTGTATCAACTCTCTTTACTAATGAGAGTGATAGCATCCTCCCAAAAAACATTACAGAGTTGCTTTTCAAAAGCTTGTACTCTCACATCTGGATGGTAGAAACACCCTGCTCCATGGCCTCTCAGACTCTATTCTGATCCCCCTTAAAGGCATCTACATGGTACCGCATGTCTCATGTTAACTCCAGAACATGGGCTTCTATGAGAATAAACAAGGGCGTATTATCAAGACCATTTTCGCCATTTTATCGTCAGTTTCCTTGCTTGAAGCAGCACCCGCCGCAATGTAAATAATGAAAGCAGTGCATTTGCATGCACAAAGCGGCAGGCACCGCGCGGTGCCTGCCGCTTCGTGCATGCAAAGGCAGGGGGGTACCATAGGTACCCCCCATGTGCACCCCCCACGCAACCTTCACCCAGGGGGCCCGCAACGGGCCCCCAAAGTGAATGTCCGCATGCTTTTCCGCGGCGGAAAAGCCGCCGCGGAAAAGCATTACTTTCCCTACATCCTAATATGGCTGGCGGTGTCTGATAGACACCGCCAGCCATGTTAGTGCTTTTCCGCCGTGGTCGCCTTCCGACCGCGGCGGAAAAGCGGAGGACAGATTGTGAGACCCACCAGCCATCCTAATTTGGCGGTGGGTCTTTCAAGCCTCCTCTGCGGATTTCCCGCATCCTCCGGGCCGGTGGTGGCTTCCGCCGGCCCGGAGTATGCGGGAAATCCGCCATCATAATGACCCCCTAAGTGCCCACCTCAAACAATAATTACAATCCTTGTCAGGGTGAACCACTTAAGTTACTAAACAAACCTGAGCTTATCCCCCTGATAGCTGTGGCACATAGCAGGCAGGCTTAACTTAGAGGCAATGTGTAAATATGTATGCAGTACTAAAACAGTAATTGTACCACTGAGTACCACTGAGTTGAGTAACAATACACATATGTCATTCAACGCCAAGATACCCCATTTGGGGTTAACATGCGCTTTACAAATGCACATGTTATGTTAATAAAATTGAAATGCAAAATACCAAAATTTCCAAAATGAGTTAGAAAAAGACACCAAATTGACAAAAATCCAATAACGGGAACAGCAGATATGAATTTTTAAGAGTTTATTATAATTAGCGCCAAGAAGCATAAAGTGCCAACGATAATCAATGGTCATGGTAGAAGAGGACCTAGGTGCAACTTGACGCTGACCACGATGAACCGTGGGTCAGATACACCAACCAGGTTCGTTCTGGGCAAAAATTTGTCTTTTAAGTCCCAATGCACCAAAGGATACACTTCTGAAGTCCCATCAGGTCCTCAGGGGAGAGTCTTGGAGACTCACTGGGAGTCAGGCAGAAGCCAACAGCTGGGTTCAGTCAATATACTGTGGGCATTTTCAAAATGGAAAAAGTCTTCGCCTGCATTAAATTTAGGCTCTGATGGCTAGGGATATGTGCCGGAGTGTACTATGGTAATCCTAGTGTCCTCCCACATCTAACAGTAAAATATAGCTTGAAGTAGCCCCTGCAACCCAATAAATTCAGAGATAGATGTTGTTAGAAACACTTTGACAGTAACCGGAGCAGGAACTCCAATATTCATGGTGTATTAAAGAGCACATTATTTCAGTTAGGACATTTGAGCACCCCCTTCAATTATCCCGAGGATGTGTGTATTTGGCACATTAATTAATGTCACAATTTACTGGGCAGCCTGGCATGCTCGAAAAGACCCAGTATAGGGCAGCCCAGTGTGTTGTTTGTCACAAAAGAGAGGCAGTGGCTGGTATGCCGCCTATGGAGGATGCTTAAGACAAGGACCCAGCACCTAAATAGTAAAAGATGTTTGCTGTCTCCAGCTTAATCACTATCTTTCTGAGTTGGCAAATGCTTTGGAGAGAGTACAGTAGGAAAACATGGTGAAAATTGCTGTATCTTTAACAGGTGTTGTGTATTTCCAATTAGTTGGCCCTGGGTATTTCACAGAATCAAAGGTCACTGTAAGACACTATGAAAGTGGGTGCTGTCACCAAGGACATAGCTTAGTCAGTTATGTTATTTATTTATTTATTTATAAAGTTTTATATAGTGCAAACAAGATCCTGAAGGATATCAGAGAGCTTTACTATTGGATGGAGGGAAGGTAGTAAATGCAATAACGGCATCAGATGAGAATACCAAACAGAACAATTACAAGACAAAGGGGTCAAAGGAGAGTAATACAATAACTGGTACATATCAAGCTAAGTGAGGAGCAAACAATAGGTTAAAGAAGAGTGGCATCCAATGAAGGTCTTAAGGTCGTAGGATCAGTGACTTAGAGCAGATGCTCCTAACCCATTAAGGTAAGAACTTGTTCATAAGGAATCTTTTGACTTCCAATTTGAAAGCAACTGTGGAGGAGATTCTGCGTACTTCAGGTGGAAGAGAGTTCCAGATCTTCGGAGCAGCGGTGGAGAAAGCTCTGTGGTAGGTTCTCTTTTTGAGAAAGATCTGTGGTTTCAAGAGGAAAGTGTTATCACTTCTTGAGGGTCTACCAGCTCTGGAAAATTCAGGCTTATGCGCTAGGCAACTGGGGTTTTGAAATGGAGGGCTTTGTGCAACAGACAGGCAATCTTTAGATGAATTTGTGCTCCGTAGGGCATCCACTTAAGGGATTTTAGGACTGGAGAATGTGCACATTTCTTTTGGCACCCGTAACCAATCTGGCCACAGAGTTCTATGATGCCCTTAGTGGGGCCAAGGTATATTTGGGGAGGCCACAGAGCGTAGCACTGCCATAGTCTAGTCTCAGCAAAACAAGCATTTGGACCACCTGCTTTAAATCAGCTTGTGGAAGGAATGGTTTGATATTTCTGAGTATCCTCATTGCTGATATGATTCTTCATGTTCAGGTGCTTGTCCAGGGTGATTCCGAGAGATTTGGCTGAGTCGATAATGAGGGGGTTGCAGTTGAAGGCAGTGAGGTAATTCCTCCAAAGGTCTAGTTTGGCGATGTGATTCGGAGGAGACATGAGAAGGAATTCTGTTTTGGAGGTGTTGAGCAGGAGGTGGTTCTTGGTTTAGCAGTTTTGAGTAGACGTTGGAGTAGTGTTGATGAAATTAGGTTATCCGGGAGGAAGATTTTCAGGTACAGTTGCGTATCGTCCGCATACATATGGAAGAGAATGTTCGTGGAATTTAGTGCATTAGCTAATGTTTCCAAGAACAAGTTGAAGAGTATAGGAGATAGGGCGGGGTGACCCCCATAGATACTGGAGAGGGCTGGGAGAGAGAGTGGTTCGCCTTGACTCTTTGTGATCTGTGGTGGAGGAAGGGCGAGAACCATTGCAACACCAGCTCAGAAAGGCCCATCCTGTTCTCCAAAATGAATAGGAGGTTGTCGTGATTGACAGTGTCGAACACAGAGGAAAGGTCAAGGAGGATAAGGAGGCAAGATCCGTTTTGGTCAAGCATTTTTAAAATGTCATCCATCACATGAGTGAGAGCCGATTCAGTGCAGTGCCCACTCTGAAAGCCATATTGATGCTGGCCAGGAGTTGGAAATTCTCGATGTGAGCACAGAGTTGTGATTGGACGCATTTTTCTAGGAGTTTGGGTAGGGTGGTGATGTTAGATATTGGGCGGAAAATGTTAAAGTCAGCACTATCAGCATTAGTATTTTTTAGTATAGGTGATACCTGAGCTGCTTTTAGGCAATCTGGGATCATGCCTTATGACAGTGAAGCATTGACAATATTTGTCCAGATGGGGATGATGACATTCTTGATTTCTTTGAAGATGGAAGGAGGCAACGGGTCGCTGAAGTGATTATATAGGTTGATACTCTTTCCCTGAAGGGAGAAAGGTGCCCCAAGAGGCATTGTTCTTGGTGCTCCGACTGATAGGTTTGAGCTTCTCTAAGAGGGCAGGAGGTGCTGCGGAGCCAGAGAAAGGCAGTAGAGCCTTCTTAGAAGCGAGTTCAATGTTGATGAGTCTTGATTTCTCAGTAAAAAAGTAGCCAGTTCGTCGTATGAGGGTGGGCTGACTCCAGAGTCAGAGGGGTTGGACCTTCCACTGATTGCTGTTTAACCAGTTCAAAATGTTTCTTGGGGCGATTAGCGGCTTGATCAAGTTGGGATCTGAAGTAGTCTGCCTTAGTGCTCTTGATTTGTTTGTTGTAGGGGCTCCTAACCTCTCTAAGGAGTTTTAGTTGATCCGAGGAAGCTTTGGATCTCCAAGATCGTTCAATTGCCCTAAGGTTGTCGCAATCCGAGTTTAAATTGTTGTTGAACCACGGTTTGGATATTTTTGTTGAGGCATTTGTTTGTTGGAGTGGTGCAATGGCATCCATGATGTTAGAGATAGTAGAGTTGTAGAAGTCAGTGAGTACCTGAACCTCAGATATGTCAGCTTGGGAGGAGAGGGCAGATTTACAGTTGGCTGCTAGTTCATCTGTATTGATAGCTCTGAGGTCCCTTTTCCAGATCTTCGATTTCATTGTTTGAGCCTTCCTCATAGACACCTCCCTGTTAATATAAAAGAAGATGCAGTGGTGGTTGGACCAGTCACAAGGAGTAATGGTATCCAATGTGATGATGTGTCCTTTGGAGATGATAAGGTCTAGAGTTTCTCCTTTATTATGGGTTGGCCGGTCACAATGCTGAATCAGCTCTTGATCACTTAAGAATGATTTAAGGCAAGATACAGCATGGTCATCGGGTTTAGACCTGTGAAGGTTGAAATCACTAAGGAAGATTTGGGACAATACCGAGTCAACATTGCCAGAGATGATTTCCATTAGTTGATCGATGAAAGGGAGATTGTCCCCCGGGGGGTGATAAAAAGTGTGAAGTTTGCACACTGGCAGGTTATTACTTGAAATGTTGAGACAGAGGTATTCACAGGAGGATGGCGTGGAGGACTCCGAGAGGGAAAATGAGAGTGTGCTCCAGTGAATACAGGCTAGGCCCCACCCGGCTTCAAAGCTCTTTGCAGACTAATTATGTTGTGGGTAGGAGGTACTAGGAGGTCTAGGATAGGAGTGGAGGAGGGATTTATCCAAGTTTCAGTGAGGATGATGATGTCTAACTCATTGTGTTGGATGAGGTTTGAAGATATCGTAGGCTTGTTTACTGGCAGTTGAGTAGTACGCATTTAAGTCGCACCTGATTAGGGGGGGAAGGAACCTGGATAATGTTCACTCTGGTGAGATTGTCATTACTAATGACTCTATGATTATGAGGGGGTTCTCTGTTTGGGTTAGAGTGGATGGCTTGGATTTGCCACGGAGGGATCGTGTAGGTGTTGAGCATAGGCGAGTAAGAGTTGAGTAGGTCATCAATATCATTAGACGCCAGATAGGCCTGGGAGAGGATGTGGTCTGAAGGCTAGACTGCTGACTTTGGTGCTGGAAACCAAGGTTCGAGCCTCGGGCCGCATCCACATACAGTGAATCTGGGCAAATCACTTAATCTCCCCGTGCCTGAATGTGCCCTTGTGTAACATAACCGGTGCTCATCTAAAGTGCTCCAATACCTCTGGGGCGAATTCGCGCTAGATAAATCTGCATTTAAGAAATGTTAGGGGGATGTGAATCTCAAATTTCCCAACTAATAAGCAGTGTGCAGAAGGGTGAATGGTGAGATGATGAAGAACAGGATGTTCTGCTCTCATGAAAAGCAATGTCAGTATTGATTTGCATTAGCGGGCCTCTGGGGCTTATTAAGAGTTTGGTCAACAGACACTCCATTGCAACAGCGGCGGGTATGCTGTCCACCAAACTCAAGGAATTCCCACCCGATTTTGAGTCGGTTGGATTGCCAGTTTTACACTGACAGAATAAAATGTACTCTATTGGTGTACAACTTCCTCTGACAGCACAACAGAGTAGGGGCCATCGGTGGAAAGCTATCCAACTATCTGCCCTATTTGGAGGGGATGGTCAGATTTTTTTTTACTGTCTTTCCCTGCCAGATATACCCTGTCTCTGAGGGACAGTTAAAAAAGACAAGCATTTGCAATGCAATAGGTCTCACATTTGAAAGAGTTTAAGCTATTTGCATTGTAAATGACAATGCCTTTTATTTATCTGTTTTGATAATTAACACATAAATAAAAGGCCTTGCCATTTACAATTGCAAAAAGAACAATTGATGGACAGAATGCAGAACAATGTCATACATGCACCCCAGTACAGAGATCTGGGCCTAAATCCATCGTTTTTTTGCTCACCCTGCCATTCCAGTTTGGACCCAGCCATATGTAAATCATTCTTGACCCTGCACTCAATGGAAACAGTCCAGCCCGAACTGCTAGGACAGGTCCTCCCTGGACTGAAAACAAGCATCGTAGGACCAGTTTCGGGCTTTCAGCCCTCATCAGCCTGGATAGCTTGGCTGGTCCAAACTGGGATGACGTAATGGGCAAATGAACAACGGATTTAACCCAGATCTCTTGACTGGGGGAGAATGTTTTAATCATTCAGCATTCCGTCCATCATTTGTTGCAGTTACACTTTTCACCCTAAGTGGGATGGGTATGCCCAGACGTGAGTTGCTTGCTCACTGTGCCACTGGATTCAAGCTAGCCTGGCTGATGAAGGGTGACATACCCTGAAACAGGTCCCAGGATGCTTGGTTCCGGTTCAGGGAGGACTGGGCTTGGCAGTTCGGTCAGGACTGTTCCCATAAGACACAGGTTCAAGACTGATTTGCATATGGCTGGGTCCAAACTGGGGTGGCGTGGGCAAAAGAACGATGGATTTAACCCACATCTCTTGACTGGGGGAGAATGTTTGAATCATTTAGCATTCCGTCCATCATTTGTTGCAGTGACACTTGCCATTTACAATGCCAATAGTTCAAACTCTTGTAAATGAAAGACCTACTTTATTTAAAAAATGTGGTCACCATTGTCCTTGGCTGCTTGGAAAGGGAAAGCGTGCATGGCACGCTGAATGTTGCAGTGAAGCATGTCGTACCTGCAGTAGGAGAAACTTATTAAAGAAAATAGTGCTTACAGACCAAATACGACATACCTGTAACAACAGAAAGAAAAAGGGCCGGTCCTCATGGGAGGTTATAAATGAAGACAAAGTGGTACTAAGGAGGGACAAACAAGCCTATTAACGAATCAGATCACAGCATTTACAAAGGACAATGACACAAGCTAATGAAAAATATGGGCAGAGAGTGGTCAGGGCTTCAAGACCATACTGGAGTACATCATGCCGTGTAGCGCAAGCGCTGCCCAGGCTCAACCTAAAAAATGACTCTCAAACCATGGGAGAAAACTCCCATCGTGTAGTGGTCATTTGTTTTTACTTTTTTTTTTCAAGAAGAAACTCCTACTTTGGGAGTCTGTTTTAGAAAAATAAAAAAATGTGTAGAAGTTTGACGGTCGACCAACATGTTTGATGGAGCCGTCTATAAAGCTTTTCCTAGATTGACAGGCATCGCCATGATGGCAGTTCCTGCCAATGTATAGAGATGTCAGTGAACCGAGAGACATCTCTTTATTTGGTGGGTGGAGTAAAGGCTGGTTGGCAGACGTTATTCCTCCACCACCCTGTCTGCCTTTACTCCACGTGCGAAGCCCGAAATGAGTCCCTTTGCCAAATGTGGTAACATAGGGGGAAAACAATGGTTCAGAGTGCCATTGGGAGTGGTTGCTAAAGGAAAGGCTATTGCAAGCATTCATCCTATCAACTTTTGTGTGTTTGATTGCCAGTAGTATGCCTGGAAACCTGAGGCTGCGGCAGCTTTTCAAGCCTACTACTGCCAATGTTTATGAATTCCAAAGTGGAGTAAATTTGCATCCATTCAAGTACATCTATGGGTGCAGATTTGCTACCTTTTTAGTAAACACGCTGTTATGTATATTTAAGCTCCTTGTCAAAAGAACAGTTAAAAACTCTGAGTGAAATCAGGACAAGCAACACCAACATAGACATAGCAAACCCACTTCAGGGTCCACTGACCCAAAGGCCAAGCCAAGAAAACATTTATTTCGGGGTGTTACATCCCAAACAACCCCTGACTTTACACCCCTCCTTGGCACGTGTTTCATGCTTTTGTCATTCATCAGAGACTAGTATTATTTCAATTCAGAAATGCTCTGCTGATACTTGTATATCACTGCGCTGAAATACCTAATGAAGCTTGGTGCATCCTACCAGCTCAGGCAACTGATTGATATCTGGCCTGCTTGTGATTTATTATTAACATTTCACAGGTGAGGTTCACACTCTCACATGTTGCATCAGTCCTTTCACAATGCATTGTGATAGATGCAGATCAATTTACTTATCTTGCAGTTTAGTATACTCAGTTTAGTTTTAGCAGTCAAGTACTTGCTCACTTAGTACTGTAAATCTCCTGTAATTTTTTCAGGATTTTTGCCGTTCATCAAAGAAAAGTGGGTCTTTTGAACAACGCCCTTTTGTGATGTCAAACCCTGTGATATACAAAAAATCACAAGGTTTGCGTCCACACAAGGTATTTTTACAATGTACTAAAGCCCTTTTAGAAGTTGAAAAAATCTTTCCATCAATAAATTGGTATTGAGATCCTTTCCAAATGGAAAACAGCATTTACAACGAGGTTTTTACCTCGTTGTGCCTTTACCACGCATTTTTAGCACGCTTATTTTTACCATGCTTATTTTTACCACGTGCATGCCTATTTTAACAGGGAGAGTGCCAGCACATCTCTCTTCAAAAGTGCTGGTGTTTTCCTTGTCAAAATAGAAAAGTGCAGATACTTAGTACCGGACAGTACCGGCTCATTTAAAGCACTTAAGTTGGGCATCGTTGGGGAGAGCGGAGTGCTCTTCAATTATTCTCTTCTCCCCCTCGTGGGCAGGGCCGGCGCTAGGCATGGGCAGTGTGGGCAGCTGCCCAGGGCCTTGCGCTCAGGGGGAGTCGCGCCCCTGTGAAAGGTCACACCTCCTCAGCCCACCACAGGGCCCCCTGCCTCTCCTGATTACATTACGGGTGGGGATGCGACAACCTGGATGGGGGACGGCACAATGGCTGGGCCAGCAATTATGTTGGCCTCACAATGTCAGGGGCAGGGCAGCGCCTCGGTTAAGTACAGGCCATTATCGGCGCTGTTTGTGCATTTTGTATCTAGGCAACAGAAGGCCCCTTTGGTTCCAGCACAAGCCGGACACAGGTAAAAGGAGGTGGGTGAGGGGAGGAGGGAGCAGCCTTCGAATCTTGATAGGACAGTGTCTCTCATCTTCATTGAATACAGCTAAAGTTTGGTAATAATAATGCCTGTGACATACAGTGGTCGATACATTCTTCCTAGCTCGATAAATTAAAAGCAATTAATTCATTTATGCAGAAACACTATCTGACTCATACTGATCTGACACAGGGGGGCAGTATTACATACAAAACATAAAAATATTTACCGTTCTCGTTGCCATCTAAGCTAGGTACAACTACCACTTTATTTTCTGTCCACTATTAAAGAACACCCCTTCAACTGAGGTTTTTTTTGTTGTTTTTTTTTGTACTCTGATGAGCTCTCAGCAGTGTCTTGGGAAGTGCCTTGTTACTGTTTGAAGGCCCATGGGAGGGGGCCCCCCTCCCAAGGCCTTCTAGCGCTGGATGGAGCTGCAAGGTCATAGTGTGGGGGCCCCCTTCCCTGGGCCTTGTAGCCTTTGGTGTCTGTTTCAGAAAGCGCAGCAGGAGTGTAAGTTTTAAGTAGGACTCATTCATATATTGGTGATACATTTGGCAAGTCAGTGAAGGTGGCAATGTATGCCTCTATTGAGCCTGTCCTGGACTACAATATGTTTATCATCTTTGTCATGGCAGTGGGCACCTTAGCCATCGGTGGCTATTGGGCAGGAAGCAGAGACGTTAAAAAGTAAGTGAAGCAAAATCAGTTGCTGTGGAAACCACGCTCATAAGTTACTAGTAGAACGCAACAGCATCTTGCCGTTTAAGTATAGTGGACCTTTTAAAAAAGTACTCTACGCTTTAAATTTTGACCTGGGGCTCGCTTTAACATCCTTGGCTACCGTGCTCATTCTCCGCCCACAACAGTTTTGAGCTGTGCCAGAGGTTAACACCTAACTTTTTAGCATTATTATATGTATCTTTTGGTGACAAACTTCCCCGTGATTCAAATACGTGTTCAGTAATATCCAAATTGATCTTTAGTGCTTCAACATCAACCATATAGTTTTAGAATGTAAATATTTTATTTTTTACTAGATAGTTCGAACACCTTACGTCCCAGGTCTGATACCTTGGAGATAAGTATGCATCTGGATGCTCTCCCATGATTGTGTTGTTTTAGAGCTGGAATTTCGTTGACACAGGCCAAATATACAATGAAGTGTCTCAGTTACATTTAGTGATCTTTGAATCCCTGGAACTGACCAGGGTAGTACTGTCTTCTTGACTCCACATGTTGTCACGTAAAAACACACCACTGTGACTGGGTTTGCGTATTATGGGTTATAAAAACAAGCATTGGCATAGCTATCAGGCCTCGCTTTTGGGACCTTCTAAGTATTTAGTTATGCAGCACAATATCTTTGGTGCAACCACATTAACTGTTGCATGGCTAAACACTTATAAGGTCCCAAAGGCGAGACCTATTGGCTATGCCAATACTTGGTGTGGTTGTGTGTGTGTGGTTGTGTGTGTGTGGTTGTTTGTGTGGTTGTTTGTGTAGTTGTGTGTGTGGTGTGTGTGTGGTTGTGCGTGTGTGGTTGTGCATGTGTGGTTGTGTGTGTGTGCGTGGTTGTGTGTGTGTGTGGCTGTGTGTGTGTAGTTGTGTGTGTGGTTGTGTGTGTGGTAGTGTGTGTGTGGTGTTGTGGTTGTGGTGTTGTGGTTGTGTGTGTGTGGTTGTGTGTGTGTTCGTATGTGGTTGTGTGGTGTTGTGGTGGTGTGGTTGTGATTGTGTGTGTGGTTGTGTGTGTGTTGTTGTGTGGTTGTGTGTGGTTGTGTGTGGTTGTTGTTGTGTGTGTTTGAGTTTGAGTTTGAGTTTAAAATTATTTATAGAGCGCAACGTACACCTGGCAGTTTCTTGGCGCTATAAGATGCTGAGCCCAAGTGGGCAGGAGGCAGGGGAGAGTGGATACAACGCTTTATTGGGAAAAAGCTTGAGAAAATAGAAACGTTTTTAGGGCCTTGCGAAAAAGTGTGTATTGGGGGCAGGATCTGAGATGGGCCGGGAGAGAGTTCCAGAAAGCAGGAGCGAGTGTAGAAAATTTCGTGCCACCCCACTTTTTGCGTTTAAAGCGAGGAACTGTGAGCAATTGTTGGGCAGATGAGCGTAGCTCCCTGACAGGGACATAGGGTTTGATTTCAGAGGAGATAAAGGCAGGCGCTGCGCCGGCCCGGGCCTGAAAGATGATGCAGCCCAGCTTGAACTGGGTTCGTTCACGGATAGGAAGCCAGTGTAGAGACTTGAGAAGGGGAGTGACATGATGGGATTTGGCCAAGTTGAAAACCATGCGAGCCGCCTGGTTTTAGACCAGCTGGAGTCATCTCATGCTATAGGCGGGCATGCCACAGTAAAGGGCATTGCCATAATCCAGGCGAGAGGTTACCATTGCCAGGACTATGAGCTTAAGGGCAGAGAGGGTAAAAAAACAGGAAACTTTGCGAATGGTACGAAGTGAAAGAAAAGAAGAGGACACCACAGAGCTTACTTCGGAGTGAAGAGTGAGTTGATCGTTGAGTTTGAAGCCGAGGGTTTTAACAGATGAAGAGGGGGAAGGAGGAGAACCCAAGGAAGGGGGCCAGAAGAGAGGGGTCCAGGGACTGGAGCAACCACCTGTCAGGATCAGCTCAGTCTTGTGGGGGTTTAACTTCAGGTGGTTGTAGTTCATCCAGTCCTGGATAAAAAACATCACCGATTGGAAGTTAGACATGGATTCAGGGGAAGTGGATAAAGAAAAAATGAGCTGGAGGTCGTCCGCATAGTTGTAAACGGAGACCTCCATCTGTTGAAGAGCAAAAATAAGGGGGGCAATGTACAAATTAAATAACAAAGGGGAAAGGGAGGAGCCCTGGGGAACTCCGCAGTGTACTGCACGAAAGTCTGCCGAATAGTTGCCCAGGCGTACCGCCTGGGTGCGGTCCCTCAGGAAGGAGGACAGCCAGACCAAGGCTGAGCCCCCAATCCCCGCGGCCCTGACACGGGATAATAAGATGGAGTGATCAACCGTGTCGAAGGCGGCGGAGAGATCGTAGAGGACCAGGGCCTGGGGGTGGTTAGTGTCCATACCCTCTCTGAGGTTATCGAGGACCGATAACATTACAGACTCGGTGGAGTGTGTGGGGCGAAAGCCCGCTTGACGGGGGGGCTAATACCCGGTTCTCCTCCACAAGGGGCCAAGCGCTCTGGTCACATGGCGCTCTAGTACCTTCCCCAGAAAGAGCAATAAGGAAATGGGGCGATAATTTTCAAGAGCGGAAGGGTCGGCGCCGGGTTTTTTTAGGATGGGAAGGATGATAGCTGATTTGAGAGTTGGAGTAACAATGCCCTGTGACAATGAGTTATTGAGGAAATTGAGAGGGGGCGCGACACAGGCAGAAAAGATCTGTTTCAGGATATGAGCGGGGCAGGGATCCAGAGGGGAACCTGATTTGACCAAGGGCAGGATCGAGAGGAAGGATTCTTTTGTAAGAAGGGGCAGGGAATCAAGGCGAGCCAAGACTGTGTCTGGTTGTGTGTGCGGTTGTGTGTGGGTGGTTGTGTGTGTGTGTGGTTGTGTGTGGTTGTGTGTGTGTGTGTGGTTGTGTGTGTGTGTGCTTGTGTGTGTGTGGGTGGGTGTGGTTGTGTGTGGTTGTGTGTTTGTGTGGTTGTGTGTGTGTGGTTGTTTGATTGCAATATTTCCTTTTATCTGGATATTTGCTCACCTGTTTTCCATCCCCTCTACTTTTTGTCCATGTTACTGATATACACATTAGTTAGCTTCAGTGATGCCAAATAAGATCAATAGTACTGTGATGTTACTTTCTGTGATGTCACTTCTTGTGACGCAATATTCAATTGGGGGGGCCTCACATCTTGCCATTCGCCCAGGGCCTCAGAAGGCCTAGGACCGGCCCTGCTCGTGGGTTCCCAAACAGTTAAATAAAATAATAAGCTGTACCTGTCCCTTCAGTTGGTAAGTCCTGCTGTACAAATGTACATACACATTTCCTGTTTGGGAAGTAAAATACAAGGATGGAGGTCTGCTGTTCTTTACATGCAATCTTCCTAGCATTCGCATCAAATGACAGATGGTTGCAAATTGCATTCAATAAGCTCTTCAATAAGCCTGAGGATGGACAATTTGCAATGCGACCAATGTATACATTGGTAGCTTTGCAGATGACATGCCAGTGCAAACCAGACGGTGTGCAAAGCAACCCTGGCGTGGAAGTGAGGATGTACATGAGGGCATTCAGTGTGCTTACACGCCTCCCATATGTGTATATCTCACCAACAAACAGAAGTAAATAAACGTGCTTTAAAATGGCCCAATTCACATTTATTTTTCCAAAAGTCAGTGAGTGAAAGCCATCAAACTCCGGCGAAGTAATTAAAACACTTCAAAGTTTGACCAAGGGTCTCAGTGACTTTTAAAATGTATCTTTGACACTAATTAGCACGTCATTCTGTTTTGAGTCTCTTAAACCCTCTGCACAGTGGCTTTTAAATCCTATGGGGTGGTAAAGACACCTAAAAGACTCAATTGGACTTCAATGCAGTATTTTGTCCCCCAGTTGAGCCCCTTAGGAATAGTCTGATCACACGCGGAAGTGAAGCTAGCGTAATCGTCATTTGTGCGACAGGAAGCTGCTGCCACGCGCTGCATTGAAACGGGGCAGCGCCGCTATCGACAGCGTGTTCCTCTCACTCAGGAAACACTGCCTTAGGCAGGTGTCTTGCGAAGAATCCGCTCAGATAATCTCATCGAGTAATCCATTTAATACCCTAGTGGCACGCTATAAATAGAGTGCTATTCTCAGAATGCAAAGGTCACCATTGCTGCGTCGAGTCACATACAGAAAACGAATCCATTGGTTCTGCTTTCATCTTCTCGCCTGAGTGCATTTGTGCCCATTTGGTCAACCACTATTAAAGCACCTACACTGGAAAATACACTGGTAAATTGAAAAAGAAATGGCTATATAAAATTAAACTGCTTTTTCTTCTTAGCCTAGGATTTTTTCCCTAAAGACATATTCACTTACTTTATGTTTTGTTATAAAATGAAAAGTGCCTTTTTGTTTTCGTATTCGGTTTAACAGCTCTGTATGGTCTTTCTGTGAAATAACTACTTATCATACTTTGAAGACTTCCTATTGCTGCTGCCAATCGTGAAAGAAGCGCGTCAGCTAAAGAGAGAGGTACAACTCTTTATTGAATAAGAGTTGCAAAGGTAAGTGATCGCTAGCACCCTCACTCCGACCGACTGTCACCCGAGACATCCCTGGAACCCCAGGCATTGGGGGAGGCTTATTTATAAAGCCATTGGGCCACCGGTAAGTCACATTTTTTGACGCACTGGCTGCTCAATGGGTTTGTTCATATATAGAAGGCCACGTAAAGTCAACCTGTGTGACTTTTTATGGCCTTTTATATATTGGACCGTTTCACAAATTACTCTGCGTGAAAGGGGCGTTCTATGGGTGTTACTGTGGGTGTTACCTCATTAATGTTTTTTCCCCCATAGGGCAGCACAGCAGGCCTTCCTGATTCGCTGACTTACGGCTAAAGAAAGGGGCAGGAATGCGCTGTATCTAATATCTACGGCACATTCCTGTCCTTTTCTCCTGCACCGGCACACAATGGGCTGCTGTGCGTCAACGCAGGCACCATTGCACTATGGTGCAAGGGTGCATGCACTGTGGGTATGATTATTTTTGGGCAGGTAGGGAAACCTTCCTGCACAAAAACAATCACCTTTCTGCATATGAACAATCACATGAAGCTTTTTCCTCTTTTTATGTGTGCTGCAAAATGCAGCACACATAAAAAGAGAAAAAATGCGGCGAAATAAAGACATTTCTCCTCGTTGTGCCTCCCTTCTGCCTTCCCTGTAAGGCGTAGGTTTATGGTGCTGCCTCAGACTTACTATTTCTCGTAAATCTCGGGCAGTGTCAAAAAGCCATGAATGTTGCTGGGAACGCCCCCAGGAACACCCATTGAACGCCCCTTTAATGCAGTTTTCTGCTTGAAAAGGGCACATATTTATAAGGCCAGGAAAAGCTAGGTAACATGGCTTTACGTGGCCTTATAAATATGCTAGTGCCACATTGCTCCACCTGAACATCAAAATAGTGAAGTTTTCGGCAGTGCAAAAGTGCCAGTAGAGCCTCCAAAATGAAGCCATGGGAATGTTTTAGAAGCCTAAGCCGCCTCAGGGGAGGAATAGGAATGGTGCAATGAGGAGAAATACTTTTATTTCTCCTCATTTTTTCTTCTTTTTATATGTGCTGCATTCTGCAGCACACATAGAAGGAGGAAAATTCCATTAATGATTATTTTTGTGTAAGAAGGTTTCCCTTCCTGCACAAAAAAAATCATCTCAGCAGCACAGACACCCTTGCAAAATGACACAAGAGTGTCCGCTCTGTTGCATGGTGGCCGATTGTGTGCCAGTGCAGGGGAAAGAACAGGGATGTGTTGTATTGTTGTTAATAAAACGCATCCCTGGGATTTGAAAATGATGCAGCACGGGGCAGCTAAATAGCTTGCAGTGCAGCGCTGCATCATTTTCTTGTAGATGTGGCCCTCAATGTCTGATGCAGCTCCAGCTCCAACACAAAGGAAAAGTGAGTAGTGTAGAGTTGTGCTTCTTCTGTGTGCCGCAGCACATCTGATTTCTGCAAGGCAGCCCTGTGAGGGTCATTTAGCGGCACACGCCCCACTTGGTGGAAACCATTTGCCTGACAACCTGGGGGACACCATGTGACACTTAATGTCAAGACTTCAACAATAAAGCTTCAAACATGTAGGGGGTGTGGTAAGACAAGTGAAACGCTAGAGCACGTGGTTTGCTTATGCCCCTCACTTATGGCACAACGTAGACGCAAACTCAGAGCAGAGTGGAACAGGTTGGGCTTTCGGACTTGTAGACAGGCAATTATCACCTCCCTGTGCCCAGAAAACATAGCTCTAAATATTGCCTTTACAACATATATTCGGGACGCACACCGCATTTTTACAGCAAAGGCGGAAGGAGCAGTAATCCCCCAGCTTGTCCCGCCCATAGGCACAACCCAACCTGCATCTTAGCACTTAGTTTTAAGACAAAGGGAAAAATAAAATGATGAGTTTTAGCTGCCGAATGTCAGTACATCAAATTCTTTCACTAAGTGTTATCGCTGCCTATCCCACAATTGTTTTAAGTTTTAAGGTGCTACGCGAGTAACAGCTGTTGATCAATTTTTACTGTTCAATTGTGGTGAAACATGTTTTGAAATTTTTTAATTACAATGTACCGATTTGTGGACTCAATTTGTAATGCTTTTAAGGGTATATTTTTTTTATCCAAATAAAGATTTAAAAAAAAAAAGCTTCATCTATTACAACCCAAACACAACGCTGCTATCACAGTTCCAACAACATTGCTACAGATATTATAACTTAATTTCTAGAAGACAACCCAGCAGTCCAACAATCCGATATTACAATTACTGTTGAAGATGCACCACAACTAAATAGGGCAAAAACAACTATAAACCACTGCATACAAATTCCCCTTCATCATTACAGATCATAAAAAACTACACCTTCAACACACTGCAACTGCTGCACTATTAAACAGCCGTTTTCACACCAACTATAACTGTACAATACTTCAGCTGCAACACTATAATGCTACCCAATACACCACAGCGGTTCTACAGCTTATAGAACTACAATACTACATCCACAGTATACCAGCATGTAAACAATAGAGCCACGACACTGCAACTACTACAATATTACAAATACAGTTAGAACACAAACTGATAAAACTAGAACAATCCAAAATTAATCGAGAAAGCATTACAATGCAGCACAACAACAACACAGCGCTACAACTACAACATGATGCAACTTAACTGCTGGCCATCTTGCTGATCTGCCTGTCTGCAAGATGGCGGATATATAGGTTGCAGTATGCCACTGCACAAAGACGATCCTGAGACAACTCCCCAAAAGCCTTTGTCTATGCATTATTCCTGAACCTACTATTAAACTACTGAGAAACGTACAGTGCTCCTTTTACCTCTTGGCTGTGATGGTTGCTGTAGGTGGGGCATCTGTCTGAGAGTGTTTCAATGTCTCCTTGCTGGATTTATCCTAGTTCTTTGCTACTTGAATGCTGACTGCTGTTTGGGACCATCACCCTCATATCTCTGCCCATTCTTAGTTTTTCGTTGGGATCTACCACCACCTAAAGCTACATCTGAGAAATTCTGACTCAGAGGAGGAAGGAAGTGTTTGTGGAGTATGCCAGAGTGCACATACTTTCCAACCACTTGAAGGTACTGCCTGAGGTCTTTTCCAGCCCTTGCCTGCTACCCTCTGCCTAAAAGGTTGGGTATGCAGAGATGGATGGCTGTTCAGACCTGCCTTTCTGGTCTCTCTTGACCGAAGTATCAACCCCTTGGAATAGCACCTGGCTGTCCCACTGGTGTACCAGGTTTGTACATCATGAGCTTGGGAACTTGTACGGGCTCAGTTGGCTATATCATTCTGTCTGGTCTGCCCTGGACCCTCCCCCCTCCAGTGGAGTAGTGCATGGAGGCATGGCATGTAGAGGTACTGGAAAAGCACCAAGGCAACCACATATTAACCTGATCCCTTCACTAACGCTTTCACATCTGTTTCAGTACAAATTGCTACTATATGACTAATTACACACAATTCAGGTATGGGTGTTCACATGTAGCAGCCTTCACTATGAATTGGAAGAAGGTGAACCAGGAATCTGACTGCTGCCTACGCTTCACAACTACTCGCAAACGCGATGAAAATTTGTTGGGTTTTTTGTTCCTTTTATGGGAAACCCAAGTCCAAATGGATTGTCCCTATGGGCAGATCACTCTGCCTATTGACGAGTGGATAGGCATATAGAATATGTAAATGTGACACCTGCTCGATTGTGACTGTATCCAAATTCCTGCACTCAGCATGGATAATTAGAAGTAAAGCTATAAAAGGGATGTATGACGTTACAACGCATACTTTTACCACGCATACCTTTACAACGTGGTTTTTACCACGCATACCATTACAACGCATAGCGCTTTGGGGTGCTGGATAGTGAATAGTTTAATTTACTATTCCAACTCCAGTCCCCGTGGACACTAGGGAAGGTGTTGGATAGTAAATTAAACTTATTCCCTATCCTAGAGCGCCCCCCAGCGCAATGCGTTGTAATGGTATGCGTGGTAATGGTCGCGTTGTAATGGTAGTGCGTTGTAAAAGTTTTGTTGTAACGGTTGTACACCCTAGAAAAGCCATTATAAAGATAGGTACTAAGTGGTTCTTCTGTGATTATAAGTGTTTGATGTATCTCTGCACATGGTTCTTTTAATGATATTTATTGCTGTGCTTATCTGTTTTAGTACTCTGTTTTTACAGTTTTTAAATTAATGTATTTTTGATTATGATTTTTTTTGCGAAATATCAATAAATGACCATTACGCCGATGATGATTGGTGAAATAATATACATACGTTTTGAAACAGTATTTTGCACCAATTTTGTCACTTTGAAATGTGATATTAAGCCATTATTGAACTTTGCGTATACGATTGTGTTATCTGGTAACTAATAAATCATTAATTTATTTTATTGAGCGATTCCATGGAAACCATTGTGTTAGATTCTCTATGAAGGGATGGGAATAAATCTTCATTTAAGTTTTAAGGGATTTAGGGAGCTTTTCAAGAGTGAGAAACATAATAATACTTTAATTGCAGTCTGGCTAGTAACTTTACTCTTCTGCAATTTTCCTAAAAACTGATTATGATACTTGCATTTTTATTTATGTGTTACTTTCATAGTACATAAAAAATGATCTAATGAAATGATTTGTTGTTTTGGTACTGATGGGTCTGTAATGTTTTTTTTTATGATATGCTTGTCTCTTGCTACTTAAAAGTCAAGTCATTCATCCATTGTGTAAATGGAAGTGTTACATATATTGATCAATGAAAAATGAACTTCTTATTTGTATAATATAGTATTGGGTGATTTAATTTTGATTCAAAATTATTTCATTATATATGCTATATATGTTGCATTAAAAAATTCATGTCATGTTATGTGAATTGCAAACAATTTGAAAAT
This sequence comes from Lissotriton vulgaris, assembly GCF_964263255.1. NCBI lineage: Eukaryota > Metazoa > Chordata > Amphibia > Caudata > Salamandridae > Lissotriton > Lissotriton vulgaris. The sequence goes on from NC_141697.1 coordinate 542,202,200, forward strand.
TGTACTATTGATTTTTGAAAAACATGAATAAAATGTTATTATAGGAATACTGCTTTCTTTGTAGCTGCATGTTAGAGTCCCAGCAGCCTCCTAGGGCTGGGCCACTTTCAATGTTATCATATCAATGCTAGCAGGCATTAATCTAACATAGCACACATATCAACCTAGCTTGAATTATCATTCAAAAATACAGAGTGCGATCTCCACACACATCCATTGAACCTAGAATATGCGACTTAGGAAACTCTCAGGAATAGTGGGAATCAAGAACACTCTTTCATTCTAGCTCTCATACGAGTCCACAACGTGAGTAATCAGAGACATGGTATAGTTTAAAATGTTTATTTTAACTAACGTGCTCTAAGATGCAGTATTTTCGCCAATACTAACAAACAGATACATAAGAATAATACGATCAGCATGGGTACAATTCCATAAAACACAAAAGGGGAAATCATATTATAAAAGACAATGGAAACAGGATGATAGTTCAGTTACCACTCTCCCTGTGTTAGGAGCTAGTTTTGATTAATAATAAAAGAAGACCTCTAGGCTTTGAAGGGAGACCTTCGAGATCAGATGGAATGAATCACATCCCACGACAAGAACAGCTCCTCGATGTTGGAAAGGTTGTCTCCAAGTGCCTCCTGGTGCATGCTATGCATTAATAAAAGCACCCGAGTTTGAGTTTGAGCAGCTGCGTTTTCTGTTATGTCTAATGTGCGTGGAACTGATCAACATGAATTAACAGCATACATTGTTATTCTACCTTGAACGCGTTGTGCAGACTGTGGGCACAGAGTGCGCCTAGATTTGTGAGTAGAAGCAGGTTATTCACCATAGCCATATAGTGTTGTGGGCAAAAGCGGCAAAAGCAGCAAAATGGCGTTTAAGAATACACCTCATATATGCTAACTAGCAATGTCTGCAGTTGAACCTGTATCCTCGCTACACTATAATTTGTAAAGTGAAGTGATAGAGACATTATGTACAACGTAGAGAAAGTAACATTGTAATTGTGTACTACATGATGAAGTTTAATGTTCGATTTCACATGTAACACACTGATTTAAAGGTGCACAGTAATAATGTTCATGTATACGTGTGATTAATGAAGCTTTATATTGATTCTTATGTTAGCTGATTTTGTAGGCCTCATGTGTATTTTTCCCTGGCTCTCTAAAAAGTGTTGTTCGTAATATTCATGTGTATGCAGAATCTTTTCTTTCTCACGTTTCTGTTGCAGGTGGAGAAATTCATCTTTGCTAGTTAGAATAACGCTTTTGTTTTAGGAGTTAGGTTTAGGGAGGAGAGAATACATTTGAACAAGTGGTGCTGATAATGTGGGACAGTGTTTTTTTTCACTGGACAAGGCCTGGGAATCAAGGTCATCAAGCCAGAGGCTGGAAGCATCGAAACCCCATGGAAATTTACCTACGAGGAGGTGTCTAGCTCGATGAGATGATCGCGTGTTTAGATGATGGCTAAGTCCTGAGATTTTTGTGTTGGGGTTAGGGACAGTGCCCTGGGGGATCCAGTTAGGAGAGGAGACCTGAAGGAGAAAGAAGGAGTATCTTAGAATAAGCTCCTTAGCTTTATGCTACTTGACCCATTTAATGTGAGTGCACTTCTTAGGAAGTCCTCACTCATTGACACCTTTTCCTGAACTTGCCTGAGGAAATGCTAAGTAGGGATGTCACGTTAGTGGTAGTGTAGGGACAGATTCATGCTTTTTGCTAATGAACCTCCAATGAAGAAGACTCTTGATGTCGGCGCAGTTATCTTCTGCATCTTGATTCTAGAACTGGTTATTCTTTGTATGCTTCACAGAAAGAAATTCACCCATAGGTTTGGCATTATATTAGTTCCTATGTATTTCTACACCCTCATTTTGAGGTGTTTGTATGTCCAATTGTTCTTGGCTTTGTAATAAACTACCTAAACTTAGAACTTGGAGTCAGTGATTCTTCTGAGTCATGGTTTGTTGCCAGTGGGAAATCTAATTAGATACAATATATTTTTCCCCTATACACTTTTAAGCAGTAATCAACGATCCATCGACCACGGCTTCCCAAGTAAATCTAGAATGTGGTACCCGGCCCCACCAGACCCTAACCCCGGTATCGGACACATGGCTGCTTAAGCAACACAGACCAGAGCCTACAAATATCAGGTATAAACTATATAGGCAAATTAAGCAATAGAAAAAAGTTGACTTATAAAAAACAAATTTTGCAATAGAAGCAAAGTGTGCAAAGTTGCATTTAAAAATCAATCGTAAATTAAAAAAAACAGCAACAGAATAAAATACATATGTACCCATTGTCAGCAGTATTGTGCAAAGTACAGATAGCTGTATTTTTTTAAGTGAGGTCATAGTAGGTCATTTTTCGGTTACAATGGACAGGAATTTTGCCAATTTTACTGTGGAATCATCCTCACCAGATCACAAATATGTGAACCTGCAGCTTTCTAAAAACCATCAATAGCAGGCTGTGCTTTTATTTTAACAATGGAAACACAAAAGACAACAATGTGTGAACGTGATAGTGCATCAAGCTTACAAAAAGAGCAGGGATCATTGTCCATCCCCACCCGACTAATCCCCTTCCACCTGATGAAGTAGGGTACCTGACCCAGCCTGACCTCCAGGGCCCACCGTCTAACAGATCTACTCCTAATATCCCTCAAGTAGGTCTGAAATAGATCCCTATAATCTGTCTCCAATAATTTATGCCAGTTTATTCTCTTACAAACATCAGTAAAGTTGCTAGTTAGCAAATACACTTTTATTAAGCATTTTAATGCATATTTCTGTTGGAGCACAGACATGTTTAAGGGGGACTACCATGCAGGAAAACTCAGGAAAGTCTTGATAACCTGTATGTTATTTACCCATTGCCCTAAGTGCTTCCCAAGTAAGTGGAGTTTTATGAGCTGCCTCAAGGAGCGTTCTTCCACTTGAAAAAAAAAAACAGCACAATAGTTGAACAACCTCTTATATGTTTAAAATGAATGTTAGTAATGCCCAGCTCTAGTCTCAGGGCACTACTCACAGAGCCTGTGGGCAATCCCAACTATTTTTTCCAAATGGTTGTTCCTCTGATTTGCAAGCTCTTAACATGTTTTTCTAACAAAACCTCACAATCATAGAGTAACAGAGTAATATAGTGTCCCATCTCAACACTTCTACAGACTTATGGTCCAAAGCAGCATCTTATCTCTGAAGCGCTTCAGCAATAGACTTGGCACCTGCTTCTTACAGCGAGACATGAGCAGAAAGTCCAGATTGTGGCCTAAATATCTGTATTCATTTACCACCTCCACTTGAACACCAGTCAGCCACCACCTAAACCCCACGGGCCACCTGTCCTGTTACCTTTTGAGAAAAGTTTTGGCCATGTTTATGTTTAGGTCATATCTGTTACAATAATGTGAAATAGCATTAAGTTATCTCTGCAGACCAACTGGCGTCAGATCTAATACCACTGTGTCATCCGCAAAAAACAACGCAGATATAGTCTCCATCACCATCTTAGGAGGAAAGGACCTGACCTGATTAAGGACCCCCAAGGTATCCGCTATATATATTGAAAACAAACGCGGAGCCAGAATACACCCTTGCCTCAACCCATTGGGGGTGCTCGTCTTTTTGGACAATGCCCCATTACCCCCCAGTTCTACTCTAGTCCAAAAGCCCTTAGGCAATTGAACTACGAGCTTCAAAAGACCTGGTATACAGTTACATCTGGCCATCTTTTTCCATAAAAGAGATCTATTTAGTGTGTCAAATGCAGTTGACAAGTCGATGTATGAAATGTTATCTTTTGAGGGCATAACCTTGACCCAACAACTTTAATCTCATACAGCCATCTGTAGCTGAGTACCCTTTCTGAAAGCCCATTTGCGTCAAAGGTAGGGTTTTAGCAAGACTCACACAATCTTCTAATAGACCCAACAAATGCCTCGCATACATTTTACTTGGGATATCCAAAAGGGTAAGCATGCAATATTTAGGGGGCAAGGCCCTGTTGCCCTTTTTTTTCAACAAAAGCAACCTAATACTACCTTTCCAGGTTTCCAGCAAATTATGACCCCCCAATTAATTCTCCAAACAGTGGTATCAGGGTCTGTGTCCACAGATGAGGGTAAAGTTTAATGATGTCTGAGGAAATGCCATCTGGCCCTTGGATCTTTCAGACGTTTGATCATTGCTTTGATGCCACTAACTGTGGGATGCTTTCTTTCCCCCCCTTAACATGCAAACTCACCGACAGTGTTCCAGAGGTACTCTTCCCATCATCTTTGATTTTATACAAGTCTGAGATTTAACTAACCCAAGTTTCTTCAGGGATTGAAACTGCTGTGATATGTGTGGCTAGCCCGAGTATACTGTTAGAAATACTTGAGACACCCTTTAGGTTACGAGTGTGCAGGGAAAATACTGCCTTTGTCCACATGCTCTCTTAATCCCTCCACTAGATTTGCCACATGTCTTTCCTGAAGGCTTTCTTATGTTGTCTTATCAGAAAGTCCCTTTGTTCTCCAGGTACCCTAAAGGCCTCCCTTATTTTCTTATTTAGCACAGCTTTAGCCCATGACTTTTCCAAACTCAGAGGGCCCTTTTTGACCCTACCTCTTTCCAACCCTACTGCCGCCATATCCCTTATAGAAGAAATTAATTTTTCACGAGCCTAAACTGTGTGGGGTAAGAATAAGTTGAATTGCCCATTTAGCAACCCCATCATGCTGTTTATAATATGAAATTTTAGTTTGGCAGACTACACAATTCTACCCTCATTTTTACAGTATAGGGGCAAACTATTAGGCCACCGACCTCTTAGCTTCACCACCATGGACAGTAAGAGAATACGAGACGTATGGTCGCTACCAGCAAAACCACCTACCAATAAATACTTCACCATCCCAAAAGGCTCCAAGGAGATAAGTGCATAATTGAACAGGGACATTACCCTCCCATTATCAACGACAGCTGAGCTAGCTAATCTCCTGGGCATGTACCATTTATTATAGTCATATTAAGGATAGTAGGTAGGATCCCCAGTTGCCCACTGCCCCCTCCCCTCTCTGACTCCCCAAGACCTTTCAGGAAATGTTCAGTTCCCTTTCTTTACCCCTTTGGACATCATCCCTCATCTGCCTAGAAGGGATTTTAAAATTTTGGTCATCCATCAAAAGAATACGCACATATGGAAAGGCCAATTGAATCTTATCCAACAAAAGTGCCATCTCCTTAAATTTTTTGACTTTGCTAAATTTCAGAGGTAAGTATATTAATGTCAGGTCAGGATACCCCTGAATATCATGGTTAAAGGAAGCAGAGATTATGAAAATACTAGTTCTTGTAAGGCAGCTGTTACTACTTTGTTATCCTTAATGACCACCAGGGGAGACTCAAAGTTCCTTTTCAGCCCAGCTATGTTCCAGGACACAAAAATGTAAATGTAAATGTAAATGTATTTGAGCTTATATAGCGCACAGCTACCCACAAAGGGTTTCCCGGCGCTTGCTTAGGGAACCCGTCCTGGTATTCCCCTGTGAGATAACCCCGGCAGGGTATCCACAAGGTGAAAGTCAGGCATCCCACTGCGAGGGGCCGTTGTGGAGATTAAGCAAGCTATTGCCCAGAGTCGCAGAGTGTGAACCCGTGAGTCGAGAGGTACCGGAGCGAGAATTATCGAGTCCGTGGAATTTTTGAGCCCAAGACCCGCCGAGGCGGGGAATTGAATCCTGGTCCAGGGCCGATCTCAGCTTCCGGGTCTGCCGCCTCTAACCCCTGAGCCACACTTCTCCACTTCTTGACCCAGGAGGGGCATCAGGATCTGTGAAAGAGGGGTTTTGAAAACTCCCCTTTTGAAATGATTTTCCCTGCAATCCAATGCCATGTAGATTCACTGGATTTCCTGCTGGTCCCACCCGGTTGGTAAAGATTTGTCTGCCCATATCCGTCTTCACTACAAGGATCTTTTCCAAGCCTATTCCCAATTGTCCTCCCTTGACCAAAGGCGGGGGAACATGATTGAATAAGGAGGAGTAATACTCCTAGCCTTTCCCCAGGACTCGTAACAGACACTGGATGATTTAATGGGAGATCCTGCAGATGGATCAATGTGGCACAAATATCAAAGCCTAACCGACTGAGGTCGACAATGATTTCAAGCCTTCTTCCGCCACCATCCTGGAGTAGAAGTGAACCCAAACATGTGGTCAGGCCACAGATGACACTCTGGTATTTGACTGGACGACCAAGGAAATATCTTTAGAGGAGATTTTCACTAGCTGTGTGATCAATTGAAAATGCCATAATATACATGATCTGTTAAGCATTCTTCTGCCTCAGAGTCTGCAAAAATATCCACAAATTGGAGAACCCAAATGGTGTAATTGTAGAAATTGGCAATAGGTTTTAGCCCCCACCATGTGTCCCCCTCCAATCTAGCATTCCCTACTCCTGCGCCCAGAATAGAAGCTCCCACTGCCTGGGAAGCCGAAAATACAATATGATCGCCTGAGCGAGTTTAAGAGCCACCCTTATATCTGACCCCACGGGCTCGGTTGGAACTGCTGCCCCATCCGGGGAGGCCAGACCAAGGGAAACAGAGGCAGTATCAGTAATATGTGTGCGGCCCAATAAACTTCTCTGGTGTCATGGCCCCAACCTGAAATGTAACCTTTCTTGTTCTTCTCTTGGTTATTCTTCTCACTTTCCTTTTTACCTTTTGTTTGTGTTTTTTTATATTGTAAGTTATTCCCCTTCCCAGCTGATGACCTGGCTCTTGGGCAGTGACCTCCAGGTTAATACTATTGATTTTATGAAAACTGGGAAATATTTAACCTGATGCACCTAAGGCCTGGATTTGGCCAGGGAGGACTAGCCCATTATTTGTTCCCTCATAGGCTGATACCTCTTCCTCAATAATGAGGGCTCCAAGATCACTTAGAACCAAGGATTAAACACATCTTTATTCCTGCCTACCCAGAAAGATCCTGGGATTGCCACCTGGGTACCCATATCCTCTGTACTGGGTACAACGCTCTTTACATTGGGCTTATTCGTTTACCTGTTTAAGTTTACAGGTAGTTACTTCAGTATAATCGATAGAATGTCTAAAATGTGGTCTGAGCTGTCATTATTCTTTTCCAATAAGGAAAACATAGATGCCAAAATGCGTTCAAGACTCTGCAAGAATCTGGAGAAGCATACAGAATTTGCTGAGGTCGTCACTGGAGGGTTCAGCAATAAGTCAGGTGAGGCAGAAAGGTGACCTTGATCCGAGATTGTAAGACTGGCTGTACTCGAGAACAGGCCCATTGATTCTGCAGCTTTAGCCTTCCTGGTGGTAATTCCATCCTCTTATCTAAGACCGGCAACATTGCTTTAAATGGTGAGATCCCAGGTAAAGTATAGTCCAAACGTAATGAGGGCTGAGAGGCAAAGTGAACAGGTGAAACCTCAGTATTGTTTCTCCCTGACAATGAGTATAAAGAGGTCCGCTCCTCTAAATGACAACAGACTTCCCTGGCCAAAGATGACACTTGCATTTGAGAATGTCGCGATATGGGAGCAGCCCACTGATCTAAAACCTGTACCTTAGAGGTGATGACAGCTCCCTTCTACTCTACCAACAGAGTTGACTGTGCAGCTTCTATCACTCTGGGGTTATCATCAGGAAGGTTTTGAAAAAAAGCTGTTATCTTACCACCGCTTTAATTATACCTAAATGGGGAGTTATATCCCTCACCGGGTTAGCTTTGGTCTTTTGGCACAGTCTAGTGGTCAGTGTACAACCTGATCTCAATTTTTTTAGCTGTCATCTTTACTGGTTATTTGGACTCCAAATGGTACAGTTGGGGTTGAGATAGCAGAATGAGTAATTCAGGGGCATCTTAAGTCTACTCTTCACGAGTCAGCAACCCTGGTGGAAAATAAACACCTGGATTAACCAAAACTGCCCCAACCATATGGAGGCTGAAATTGGAAGGGCACGTTCGGTCCTATGCCTGGAATTGGCAACTGCAGAGGCCCCCTGGATATGCTCTCCAAATACTCTCCATGTTTATTAGAACCTCCAAACACTCTCCCAGCTTGTGAGGCCTAATACCGCGCTGTCACTGACAAAGTCCAGCTCTCCTGAACACCTATGCACCCACTTCGTCAACTCCAGATGACCCTGTGACCAAATTCACTCCCTTGTGAGGGCCAACTCCCTTCCCACAAGCCGCATCTAGGCTGCCAGCCATCCAGCCATGGCAGAACGTAGCCCAAACCCCCTCCCACAGTGGTGATCTGTCTACAGACAATCCTATTAATTGCCCGCTGACCCAGCTCAACCAACTATTTCCTGTATCCCCTCCACTTCAAGGCACCCCCCCACTCACCTCGCTTACAGGGAGAGAGAGGAGGGCACCCTCAGCAAACCCACGTCTGGCGGGAGCACAGTTTCGAGCTGCACCTACTGCTAGGGAGGCAAAGAAGGGGAGAACGCTGCGTTGGCCGTGGCAAACGCACCCTGACTGCTTCTGTGAGCTCAGCGGGGTCTGGCTCTTCAGTGCCGATGCTGCGAGGCCTCCTGCGCATTAGCACCTGCTGCTCCTGGTTTCAGCTGGCGAAGGCCTATAGCCATGACCGGGGTTCTTGTGATAACGCATTTTTCCAATCTTCAAAGACTTTAAAGAGCAGCTGCCTTCCTCCGCCATGCACCTTAATGCTGGTACACAGGCCGTGCCCCTCAATCAGCACTCAAAACTCTGCACTTTCTTCTTCTTAATAAAGTGGGTTATTATTAGTTAGGGTGGATGTGAGTCCACCATAAGGAATACAACTACAAACTTGTCAGGATAAAACACATTTTTAATAATTTATACATGGGCTCAACCCCCTGGCAGCTGTTAGACAGAGTAGACAGACAATGTAGGAAAATGTGTAAAGTATTTAGCCATAACTAAACAGTTACAAAGTTGTAACACGACACAATAAAAATCACACTACCAATTTATGAAAATAGAGAAAAAGTTGATGAATTAAATGATATAAAAAAGAAAAAGTTCCAAAAAGGGGAACCAGAGATATGATCTTTTAAAGATTTAAGCAAACAGAAAAAGTAAAGAGACAATCAGTAGTCATGGTTGGATGTAGACTGGGACCTCCGCACGATTTTGCACTGAAAACAATGGCACACAGGTTAGATTCCCCAAGCAAGTCAACCTGGTCAAAACATATATCTTCTGCTTTAATCTCTGAAATGGAAGTCGAAATCCTCCACCAGGGCAAGGTTGCATTCGACTAAGTCCTCTAAAAAGCTGGAAAGCTGTTGGACAAGGTCTTATTGAAGCCATTGGCTTTAGCAGATAAAGCACTGACTGGGAGAAATTCAAATTTTACAGACATCAAAGTCCTGGTGTCAGGCATGTAATCCCTGGTTAATACTTCTACATTCTGATTTAGGGTTTGATTTAGATTGTCATTCCTCCATCATGGAGGGACTGCTGCTTCTGTCAAGCTGACACATTTCTATCTGCCATTTTAGGGTTTGGCCTGATGGGCTACTGTACATCATTCTGAAGGATGATTTCTCAGCAGAACCGTCGTCCTCTGTCATCAGTCTCCCCATCCATGGATACAACTCCGTCAACGTGGTATGGCAGATAGATGTCTGTCATTCCAACACTGACGTAGTTGTATCCATCCATTGTGGACGTGAGAAATGACATGTGTCAGGTACCTATTATGAAGCTCAGGCTCATATGTACGAAATTCCAATTTTGTAATTCTCAAATAGCGAATCCTTAGAAATCTCTATTTAGGAATTGCAAAACAGAATGTATGTAAACCGCAATCTTCTAATAGTGATTTCCATTAGGAAATCGCACAACGTACACGTATGGGCCTTAATCTCACATTATTACTCACATATTGTAATATTGCATTGCTTCAGTTGGATGCGTGGAGATTACCACTAGCTAAAGGCGTGTGGTAGCTGCTTAGCACCCATAATTCCATAAGCTATTCTCCATGTCTAACTGAAAGTGCCTAAATTAATGATAATGCTACAGCTCTCGATTATGCTATTAAATCATTATCACTTGCGAGTTATACCTAGCTAGGCGCAAACGTCCTGGTCTTACTTTCCAGCCCTGTTTGTGCATCCCAATTATGCCCCTTTATCTCTTCCAGACTTCTTAATTTGGAATAATATCATGGTTCCCTCTAATTTTCCTGATCAGCTGTCTATTTCAGAACGACAACTGTTGGAACATGCTCCTCTTCATTACTGTGTTTATACACCTGGCGTGTCAAGTGTCTCCAAGTTCCCTGCACTCCCTGACCATCCGTCCTCTGTTCTAGACTATGCATGTTTAAGCATCTTTCTTTATGCTGTTCCAGCAGGATTTTTTTTTGTTATCCCCTGTATTGGCAACCTGTCTTTATTCTACAGAAATGTAGATCCTCATTACACAGGAATGAGTAGCTACCGCCGCACAGCGTAGTCAACCACCACCAAGAGAACGTACATTTTACTGGGGAAGTGCCAGTCATTGCAACTCAGTGGCAGCCACTGGAGGATCCAGAAAGGGCAGGCCCTCCTGCCATCCCAGCAGCCTGAGCCTGGCAGGTTCAAGTGGCCGCTAAGCACGATCACCCCTTAGTCAGTGGTCGTTGACCACATCCCCCAGCAGTCATCGCTTTCCTAGCCACCAGTGCCAGAAGGCCCCCAGGCATAGCAACAGCAGTGCAGGCCAAGCAGGCAGGAGGCAGATCAAAGCAAAGTGGACCGATGGGCACAGTGCAGCAATCACTGCAGTGCGCCAAAGCGGTGTTCTGATAAGCAATGCAGGGAAAGGCAAGGCTGTCCAACAGCATGCAGACCCCAGGAGCCACCAAGGAATGAACGTATGACCAGTTACTGCAGGGAAGATTGGCCCCTCGTCACAAAAGTGAGGCCCCCAGCCTTCAGCCACCCAGGCCCCCACACCGCAGGTGGGGAAGATGGACAGTGGTGACCTCCTACCTCTGCTGAGCTCCACGTGCCGCTGCTAATCCTTCCCAGTCCTGAGGCGGAAGCCGGGAGCTGGCGGTACTGATTACTTGTGCTCAAAGCTTTTTTTAAAATTGTTATTTCTCTTGTGTGGTGTGGTGTCACGTACTGTGTTTTTAAACACCGCTGGCATCTTGCCTGCTACTCCGACCTGGAGCGCACATCTGACTACAAGCTGTCGTGCTTTCTCCTCACGCAATCCATCACCCAAAGCGGCCGCCATCAGAGCAGGCGTGCGCGCTGACCACGCCCCCGTTGAGGCCACGCCCCCTCCTCTGACTATATAACCGCCGACCAATAGCGGTGACAGTCTAATCCTTCCCAGTCCTGAGGCGGAAGCCGGGAGCTGGCGGTACTGATTACTTGTGCTCAAAGCTTTTTTTTAAATTGTTATTTCTCTTGTGTGGTGTGGTGTCACGTACTGTGTTTTTAAACACGGCTGGCATCTTGCCTGCTACTCCGACCTGGAGCGCACAGCTGACTACAAGCTGTTGCGCTTTCTCCTCACGCAATCCATCACCCAAAGCGGCCGCCATCAGAGCAGGCGTGCGCACTGACCATGCCCCCGTTGAGGCCACACCCCCCTTTTTCCTGGGATAAATGTGCACATACAGGAAGCGCAGCGGACAAGCGCAGCGGGAGCGCCGTTTGCGCGCCGAAGGCGCGCCTAAGGCAAGCCCGTCTGCGCCCGTCTTCGCCAAGACATCGCCTCTCGCCAGTCCCCCTGCACAAAATCCCCAGATTAGAGTCAGCTATGACAGAGAACATCTCCGCGCACTAAATACCAACACCAGATGCGACAAGCTTGGAGGCTGCCTCGGACAAACAGCACTTCGCTGTGAGTCCTGTAAATTTACTACGCCTAAGCCTAGCCTAGCAAGCTGTATAGCGACGACACCTAAGCTGTCTCCCCTCCGGGTTCTACAACTGAATGTCAGATCTCTCGCGAAACATCATGCGGAAGTCCATACTCTTATAACGGACGAAAACCCAGACATTCTGTTTCTATGCGAAACCTGGCTCCATGATGACCAGACTAGCATTTTGAACCTTACGCTGCCCAACGGTTTCTCCATAAAGCTGGTTAACAGAGACTCTAGGGGCGGGGGAATAGCCGTTATATACCGAACTACATATAACTGCTCTTTCAGGAAAGAAGATATTTGGGGCTGCGAATGCGCACAATTTAATATCTCCATTTGCCCTCAATTCACCCTCTCTGGGCTTTATATCTACCGGCCACCAGGTCCCTCTGCCAGATTTATTGATGAACTTCTAGAAATATCCCACACCTTGGCAGTCTCTTCCCCCAACTTCACCATTCTGGGTGATCTTAATCTCCACTTTGATTCCGTGACAGAACCCATCATTAAAAACTTGCTGGCCAACCTCACGGCCCTGCAGTTAAACTCCCTGGTCCACTCCCCCACCCACACTGCTGGGCACATATTAGACCCCATTTTTACCAACATGTTGGAAGCTACGGCTGATCCCCCTGAACCCATGGGTTGGACCGACCATTTCCTTGTCAAACTTATCATTACGGCAAAAAAAACGCCTGCCAAAGCTGCGGCTAACCCCTGCCACAAACGGCCATGGCACAAACTCTCCTCCGAAGACCTCATTAAAAACCTAGGAGAATTCCACCCCCCTGACGAGAACAGAGATATCAATACAGCCTATGCCGCTTTCCACGACTGGATCGTTACAGGGCTTGACGCCTTAATTCCGGCTAAATGGACCAAAACCCGCAGTTCCCCCACCAACCCATGGTACAATGAAACGCTCAAAACCTTGTGGAAGGAATGCAAGAAAGCCGAACGCGGATGGAGGAAAAACTACTTAGATAGCGACAAAGTCCTCTACTTGTCTAAACTACGCACGTATCACAAGGCGATTCGTACCACTCGAGCCTCCTTTTACGCAAAGGAAATTGAACTAAGCTCCAACCCCACCAAAACTATCTTTAATTTAGTTCAAAGCCTCCATAAAGTCTCCAACCCAGGTTCCTGCATTACCTCCTCGAAACAGTGCGAAGACCTTGCCACCTTTTTCATTGAAAAAGGGAGGAAGATCTATAATTCCTTTCCGCAAGATGACCTTGTACCCATCAACACTCCCAACTCGGCGGCTGATATGTCGAAATTGTCAAGAATACCCGACATATCCCTCGACGACCTTGCCAAACTGTGTAGACAGGTTAAGTCTGGTTCCCCCACAGACCCCATGAGACCAACTAAATTCCTGGACTCACTTGACTTCTTCCTTCCCTCGCTTGCCAGCCTACTCAACCTTTCTTTTTCCTCAGCGGTGGTCCCCGCCTGTTGGAAATCTGCATGGGTTTCCCCTATTATTAAAAAACCCACATTAGATCTCACTAAGCCAGAAAACTTCAGACCAATCTCGCTGCTCCCCTGGACGTCCAAACTGGCTGAAGCCCATGTAAACAAAGTGCTATCCCATCACATGCTGCAAAACCACGTCCTGGACCCCTCCCAAAACGGCTTCAGGCCAGGTCACAGCACCGAGTCGGCCCTGCTGACCACTACTGAACACCTTCGAGGTGTCCTGGACGCTGGTCAAAGTGCCGCGCTGATCCTGCTGGATCTCAGCGCGGCCTTTGACACGGTCTCACACAATATCCTGTTGAAACGACTTGAGGCCATAGGGATCGGTGAACTAGCCCTTGAATGGTTCCGGTCCTTTCTAAAGGACAGGTCCTTTCAAGTTTCAGCCCCACCTTACATCTCCCAACCCCATTCCATCGAACAGGGAGTCCCCCAGGGATCGGCGCTAAGCCCATCCCTTTTTAATCTGTACGTCCAGCCTCTCGCAGTAGTGGCAAAAGAGTGGGACCTTACGCTGGTGTCGTACGCCGACGACACACAGCTGGTCATCACATTTTCTGAATGCCCATCATCTTCGGCTACTAAATTCAGGGATGGCCTAGCGGCAGTTGCACAGTGGATGACGCGCAACTGCCTGCAGCTGAACGCCGGGAAAACGGAGGTGCTTCTCCTTGGCAAAAACCCCAGCCACTGGAGCGGTCATTGGTGGCCCTCTTTGCTTGGCCCCACCCCCGTGCCTAAAAATGTTGTCAAGAACCTAGGTGTCTGGCTCGACTCCTCACTCAACTTTCAGTCCCACACAAAGAAAGTGGCAGCTACGTGTGTGGGTCTAATGAGGAGCCTTAGCCCGATACTCTGCTTCTTTGACTCCAGAACCCGCCAACTTATCATCCAATCCATGATCCTTGCCCGGCTGGACTATGCCAATGTTCTATTCTTGGGGGCAAACAAAGCAGAACTAGCAAGGCTGCAACGCATTCAAAACTCGGCCGCCAGAGCTGTGGTTGGCCTCCCACGCAGGTGCTCTGCCAGAGCCACCATCCGTAATTTGCACTGGCTGCCAATTGAATCCCGAATTCATTTCAAAACCCTTACCATGGCACACAAAATTCTTAACTCAGACTGCCCTGAACTTCTACACCCGCTCCTTGTACCCTACACTCCCCAGCGCACCTTGCTCTCACTGGGACAACACCTCGTGACAGTCCCCCGAACCAGGCTTTGTAGAATGGGCGGACGCTCCTTCAAAGTCTTAGGGGCAAGACTCTGGAACTCCCTGCCTCTACACATCCGCACCCTAACCAATTTGACTGCCTTCCGAAAGGAACTCAAAACCCATCTCTTTTCTGTCATCTAGTCTTCTGTTGGTTATCCCATCCTCTCCTCAGGTACTGGTTAGGTCAGCGCCGGGACGCTCCGTTGCTGGGGCAGCTGTTTGCGCTTTAACAAAGGGTTAACATAACATAACATAACGTGGATCAGCAGGAGAGGGCCTAATCTGCAGGTGCAGAGGGTGTATTGGCGAAGTAATCCAGGGGTGCCCTGGTCCCACCTCCACTCCGCTGCAGACAGTGCAATTCTCATGGGGACCCCACCCGCTGCTGAGACAACCGGACCAACACCACCCGCAGCGATCTGCCCCATCGTAGGGGACCGCAGAGCCGCAGCCTGACAGGGGAGCAGGATTGGCAGTAGCGGTCTAGTCTCCAGGGCTCTGACCTGCAGGCCGGGCCTGACTCGCCCGCAGATCCGGTGGCAAGCAGCGATCACGTCCGCAGGCATGAATGTGCAACAGAGGACTACGTCAGCGCAGACTCCGCTTCTTAGTTTCAGGCACCACTGACAGGCAGATGCATGGCAATCCCGCCACCACGGAGACCCCAGGCACAGCAGCATAGCAGAACATAAGCAGGTGTGCCAGTCAGTCCCCAGTTCAGGCCTGGGCAGCAGCAACAAAGAAGGGGGCAGGAAGCCCCTGCCCCGTGGTCACAGGTCCAGCAGCAGAAGAAGGCCCGGTCAGACAGGGCCATCATCCAAGGTCGGAGTCTCCCAGGCAGCTCAAAAAAGACAGAGAGGGGGACGGAGAAGCTGTCAGTAGTTGGGGAGCCTCCGGGAGTGGTAGAAAGATGCTGTCTGGACTGTTGAAGAGGACAAGTAGCGGGCGGCAGGAGCCTTAGGAGACTTCGACCGCCATCTTGGCCACTCTCCCAAGTGGGTGGCACAATAAGTGCTGCAGACCCCCTAGTTGAATTTAATTCACAGTTGCTGGGAATATGCTATGCAACTCTACAGGGGACTTACAGGTAAAAAAATATGTCAATTGGGTATAAGTCAATTGAACCATGTTTTGGGGCGAGGGCACAAACACTTTAGCATTGGTTAGCAGTGGTAACGTGCACAGGGTGCTAAGCCCAACAATAACGAATTCAGCAAAACATGGAAGTAAAAAGGCTAAATGTTTTGGGGTGACCCTGCAGAGAGGGCCTGGTACAACTTCCTCAGTTAAGGAAGTATGAAAGCAGTTGGAATGTACACTTCTTGACAGTTAGAAAACGCTGATATACTTAGAAAAGCAAAGCAGTACTAGATCATTATAAACGTCAATAGCTATAGATATGAAACACCAAGTTGGGGATACTAGGACTAAATTAGACCAATTTCCACACACACACATTATGGTCAACAGGTTTTTAGAGAGGGGGGACCTTTCTGGCCGGATGCCAGTGGTTACTAAAATGTGAAAGATCCCACCAACATATTCTGAGCTTGTGCCAAGAAGGAGGACAGGCTATGGTAGCTAGTATGCAAATACACATCAAATGCAGGGACTATTTGGCAGGGGGTTATGCACAACCCCATAATCTAATGAGAGAGGAGGTCCTGGGCTACTCAAGTGTGATGCAACTCCACAATTTATGGGCAAACGCTTACCATTTTGGAAGCCCTGCTCTTTATACATAAGCTTAAAGATGATTCAAATGGGATGCAGAAGGCACAGCGGTATTCTTACTGACTTATACCAATACCTACATTCCCCATAGGCAAGCTGATGGGAGTTTCTGAAGAGGTACAGGACTTGGGCTGTCTCTCCCACCCCTTCCAGAAGGAAGCAATGGTTATCATGATTCCTAAAGAAAGTTTAGATCATGCTTTGATATAATGCATAGCAACTCTTATCAATGCTGAATACAGATGTAAAGCTGCCATGCAAAGTCTTGGCAAACAGGCTACTTTTTAGGGTGATAGAATCCCCTTTCCATGAAAACCAAAATAGATTTATTGCTGGTTGGAGTCCGCTGTATTATACTGGGCAACTCATGTATATATTGTGCTCACTTAAGACCTCATGGGTGATATTACGCCCTGGCGACCCTGGATATAAAGTGCACCTTTGATACGGTGGGCTTGCACTCCAACACCTTGATTGTTATGGATCAAATGGGGTTTGGGCCTCCCTTTCTTGACTGGCTCAAACATTCTTATGTAGAACTGAAGGCAAGGGTGAGCATAGGGGTCTGGATCTGAGACTCCTGGACATTGGACAGAGGAGCCCTGGCAAGGCTGTCCGTTATCTTCCATATTGCTTGTGCGTGATCTGCAGGCTGAGGGAGATCATGAAGCACTGGGGCATATAGATCAGGACCACAACACCCATAGGGCCTCATTTATGAGGTTTTGACGTAGGGTAGCACTGCAAGGAATCTTGCTGCACTGCCCTATGTAAAAAAAGGGCAGAAATGCGCCGTATCTATACGATACAGTGCATTTCTGTCCTTTCCCCTGTGCTGGTGCACAGTGGGCTGCCATGCACCAACGCAGGCCCCCTTGCGCCATGGTGCAAGGGGGCCTGCATTGCGGGGCTGCATGATTTTCTGCATGAAAGGAGAACATATTTGTAAAGCCATGAAAAGTGGCTTTATGTGGCTTTGTAAATATGCCGTGGCACACTGCGCCACCGGAACTTCAAAAATGTGACCTTCCGGCATCGCAAAAGTGCCAGTAGAGCCTCATAAATTAGGCCCATTGTGTCAATGTACGCTGATGATCCGTTGGTCTACTTAAAATATCCAGGCTAATCGTTGTCCTTTCTTTCC
Organism: Lissotriton vulgaris; assembly: GCF_964263255.1. NCBI lineage: Eukaryota > Metazoa > Chordata > Amphibia > Caudata > Salamandridae > Lissotriton > Lissotriton vulgaris. The sequence continues at coordinate 542,219,699 of NC_141697.1, forward strand.
CTGTAAACTGGGACATGGAGCTGAACTTATTGGGTTCAGAGATAAAGTGGTGAGAAGATTGGCTGCAGCAATGGCCACAAGAAGTCCGTAAAACAGTGTTCATTGTGAATATCTGCTGTAAAATTAAGCTTATGATTGTGTCTCTGGGAACTGTCTTAGTAAAAAGACATTTAGAGATTCATTGAGGAAATCAAATTGTGCCCCATTCCATCATAATGACCACACTGGCACAACAGTGGTAATTCCAGGCTTTTTATGGGTAGCCATTACACATGATGCCTCTTAAACTATGGTGAAGATTATTGACATATTGTGTTCACCCATGGTACCCACACCTGCTAATGCCATTCCTAGTTTATATAGGTTACTTAAGGTATACAACCTTTAGCACGCATCTTTTAGCACGCACTACCATTACCACGCATCTGTTACAACGCATACCATTACAACGCATAGCGCTTTGAGGCGATCTGACTTAGGGAATGGCTAGTGAATAGGTTAATTTACTATCTAATAACCTTCCCTAGTGTCCACGGGGACTGGTGTTGGAATAGTAAATTAAACTATTCACTATCCAGCACCCAAAGCACTATGCGTTGTAAAGGTATCGCGTTGTAAAAAATGCGTGGTAATGGTATGCGTGGTAAAAGTGTGCGTGCTAACATCATACATCCGTTACTTAAAGCTTATTGCGAGGCTGCATGGCGTAATGGTGCCCACCACAGAATAATGCTGGCCCTGACTTAATCACAGTAAATCCTGCTTTGTTGTGGCAGCCATTGAATGAAAAAGACGCCAAAATGAATAATTTGGGATACATTAAAGTTCAAGCAAGACAAAGGAAGCAAGACATCAGATCAACATATGTAACATGTATGCAACCATACCCAACTTCTCCAAGACACAGAACATATATCGCTTCGACAACTAGGGTTTCGGGGAGAGAAAGTTGGGCAAGGTGAAATTAACTATATTTGTAAAGGCTTGTTTTTGTTGCAGCAATATAATGTTTCTGTAAAATGATCCTAATTTTCTATTTAGCAAACTCAACAAAAGAAGATATGTTGTCATTAAGTTAAATGTATTAAATGTTCTTTGGTTTAATATTCGATAGGCTCGAGGTTGTTTCATGCTCTAACCACTACAGTACACCACCACCGTGCCCTGGAGGAAACACCACAGTGTGCTACTAATTAACAACAAAGGAGGAAAATTAACTCATCAGTACAAATAGAAAATAAAACCTTTTGGAATTTGTAAACATTACTTCATTTCCCACAGACTTCATTAGCTCGCTTTTCTTTCCTAATTATTTATAAAGCAAGCTCATGTTGGACAGTCATTTTCTTTCTTGCATTGAATACGGTATCAAGGAATTAACCGCTAAATTTTGCATTTTCTGCCTGAAACACTCTCGAGAGATTCTCTTAGAGTTCCCTGTTGGAAGGGGAAACATTTGTCCTGCCAAATAACGGCAGAAGAATAGCAATTAAAGGTCCGAATTTGGATCGCTCCGTGTAAATGCCGAGCGGAATAATATAAACACCGCCCTCTGAGGGACGCTCCGCGCCAGGATACAGCCCAAAACGTGCAAGCGAGGGAGACATTTTTCAGTTGGATGAAAAAAAGATGTGGACTGGAGCCAAAAAAGTGTTTCTTTCTGCAGAAGACTTGATCATAATCTGATTTTCTGCATGAGTGCGATTGCAGCTTGAATGTGCACGAAGTCATAAGACTTGGAACTTATTACATAGGAAAAGAAATACCAGCAAATAGAACAGACAGTTGGGGATATTCTCAAGAACGTGTGATAATTATTGCGAAATTAGCTTAACACAACTCTTCACATCGCAGTCTATCGTGGGAAAATAATGCTTTGTTAACGTTGTATTCTCAACACAGCGGTACCATGCGATAGTCTCATGATAAGGCGTCAAATTACTGCGCTAAAATCAATGCAATGCTGCAAAAATGCGAAACACAAAAGCGAAAAAAGTGGCGATGTCCCAAACTGCGATACAAAAATCAGCGATAACCAGCGACAGGCCTGCAATTCCCACGTAACATGCAGGGGAAAATGCACCATAAAAGCAGAGAAAAAAAATGGTGAGATGACAATGTACAAGAACAACCCCACATCAGTGATGTAGAACAAATGTACATTGTCCTGTATCAAATAGGCATCTCCTCACAAACAGTCACAATGTACATTGACATGCAGTCTGCATGTAAACTGCGCCAATGTGGAAACATACATGGCACACACTGTGAAATCGCATTTCCTCTTCACATTGCAGAGGGACAATCAACACCTCCTGCACACAGACGTGTCATGTCTATGATCAATCAAGTATGAAAGCATGGACGAATGTAGGGGCAGTGACTCCCCCTTACGTACATGTTGCTCATGTTGTGGGATTAAGTCACAGGGTGCATCCCTGCATCATGTTGGTACATATCTGACCCCAAAAGAAGCCCTGTTGTCACTTGTAGGTCATAAATGACAGCCTATATGTAATGATTTGGGACACATGTGAAATGCCGAAGAGTGGGATTCTGTACTATCTGTGACACACAAAACTGGCATTACGAATATGTGACACCCTAAACAGCCTCTCTGTACAGAGGTGACACACCCACTATCTATTATCAGAGTATGAAATTGTTAGCACTACATGTCGCACTTACACTTGTCTGAGTGATGTTCTTGTACAGATGAGTACCATGCACTCAGGGAATGTGTCTTGGAATGCATTTATTTGCACATGCTGTGCCTGTGGTCGTTTTGTACTGTCCCATGATTGCTAAGGACTGTCACAATGTGACGTGCTCATGTGAAGAAATTGTCAATGATGGTGTTCCTACGGGCTATTCCTGCTGTGGCTGCAGTGGGGTGTGGCCCACCTGCCTCATCTTCCTGATCATCGTCCGGTGCATATGGCACCTGTATTCATGGGGCATTGGTGGGTACACATATGTTGTGCAACACACAACATGCAATGATCATCTTGAACACAATATCTGGGCTGTACAGGAGCCTTTCACCTGTGATGTCCAGGCACCTGAAACGGGACTGCAACATGCCAAATGTGCCTTCCACAATGCCCCTGGTGCGTTTGTGGGCCGCATTGTATTGCCTCTGGGCTTGTGTGTTCAGGGCTCGGAGGGGTGTCATCATCCAAGCGCAGAGTGCATATCCTTGATCACCTGTGACAATGCAGGGAGTCAATAGTTCATGCTGCATGATGTGTTGGCAGTCTCACTGGTACATTGGTTTGTGATGTGTGTGACTATTGCTATTTACATATACTGCTTGTAGCAAATATGCGGCATCAATGTGTATTACATAGCCTCATTGCTGCTCCTCCATTTCCCCTGCCCTATTTACAATTGTGCGTAATAGAGTTGCATCACTTGCACTCCTTCTGCACACCATTGTCATGCCTGTCTGCGCATGTCCACAAGCCTGACAAAGACACAGTGATGTTGTGCTCTGAAGGTGGGTGGCCACGTGTGTGTAGGCCTCTGGTAAGGATAGGGCAGAGGTAGAGTTCATGGCTGGCTGAACTTGCCACGTGGTTGAGGATAGGCCTTTGGCTTATGCTGCGGTGATAGTGACACACAGGACAGTTGGCATGTATGATCCCTGACCCCTAGCGGGCTTGCGTTCCCTCATTTACCCCTTCGGCCAAGCCCGCACTCCGCGGGCCTGCTACATAGCAACATTGTCCATTGTGGGACGGCTGGCGCCGACACTACAACAGAGACACACACACATGAGTTACTTCCTTGGCAAGGCCTAAACCTAACCACACCCATAGCCCCGGGTTGATTAACCACACCCCTACGCTGGACTGTCATACGCAAGTCCACTCCGCTTACGCTCACAGGGGGTACGACACAGCTACATGGCCCAGGTCTATCTCACTGCCTGAGGTGACATGGGCTGGGCTCTCTTTTATGGTGCAGGTTGTCATCCGATTTTACACCAGGTAATAGCAAGTGTTAAATCCCTGCTGCTAACATGCCTTATTGCCTGTTTTGGGATCTTATCACCGATCTGGCTGGTCGTTAAGAATTTTGGGAAGTGGTGTTTTCGCGGCTTCACAGGAACGCCTACTCTGCATCTCATTAGTATTAGTTGCCGGGGTCATCTGTAGTGTTATTTTTTGTAGCTGCTATCGCAGGTAAACTGGTGATAGTGGCTTTCAGCACCAGCTTGTGAATGGGGCGATACATTTATCGACACTTTGGCTGAGATAAAGTGCTGATAACTCGGCGATACGTCCTTGAGAATATGCCCCACTGTTTTGTCCTGCCCCTGCCTTGGTGGTGAACAAGGGTGGGGAAGAAAATAAAGAAGTGTTGGTAAAAACCAATAGATCTAGCTTTTGTGACCTGTTTGCTCTTCCAATGTTTCTTGCCAAACTGCACAGTATCCGCGATGCTGTGCAGTGTGGCTAAAGTTCAACAAGCATTTGCAATGCAACAGGTCTCGCATCTGCAAGACTTAGAGCAACTGGCATTGAAAATGATAATCAGTAGTTTCACATAATTTATCTCTTAAAGCAAACAATATATTTCTTAACACACTGCCATTTATAAACCATAAACTGTCATAAGGCGAAGTGGCATTTATAACGTGCATTGCAGAAGGCAAACTATCTGCCTTAAATGTACTAACGCGCGGAAATAGCATTTGCGCTCCCCTAGATTTATGTGTGTTATCTCTAAGCGATATGTGCCTGTAGTCACAAAGTTACCCATGCAATTACACACTTTCAGAAGCCATCCTACACATTTAAAATTGCACATATACATATACACACATGCGTACACAAACACATACATAGATAACAGTCAGAACTTCCTAGAGCATACAAAAGTAGGCAATTCAGGACATCACAAGAGAACTGGAGCACATATTATCAACAGTCTGACACTGCATAAGATAATCCTTCCTTTAAAGGTAACTATGCTTTTTGGTGGCACTCAATGAGGTAATGGGACTGTATTCCATAAATAAAATGTCTATAGGAGAAAAATGTAAAGGGGTACATCTGTGCACACTTTGATTTTAGAGGCGACAAGCTTGGTCTAATGTAGATTGAGTAAAACGAAAAAGTAATGGATGGAATGTTTGAAATAATCTCATCCACTGGTAACTACCTGGCTACACCCCATTCCATCATTTGTTTGCTCACCATGTCACCTAAGCTCAGACATGAACCAGCCATATGCAAATTAGCATTTTTCCTGCTTCAATAGAAGCAATCCAAGCCAAACGGCTGGGCATGTTCCTAAAGCAGATTAGCATCCCAGTTTAAACCACCCCCTAGAAGAAGGCTATAGCTAGTATCATTGCAGTGCCACCTCTGTGCCAAAGTGTAAGAACGCACAGTGCAAGGTGTACACAAGAAGAGGGATGCTGGCACATGCATTGTTTAGGCTATAAAGTCCATGGGTGGATCACCAAGGGAAAAGGTACAAAAGAAAGGATGAAGTACAACACCAGTATGCAGGGAAAAGTAACAATATTAACTGCCACTTACAAACCGCAAAGTCTAAATGAGTTTCTAAACATTGTCATTGCTTGCTTCTGCACTCTCAGAAAGCAATAAGGGTGTTGGCGTATGTGATTAAAACTTACCTTCGAAAATGACTAAAGTGTGAAAGGAGGGCAGGGGACCATCTCTTGTTGTGATTTTGAATAAAAGGGAGATTATGAAACGGTTGCGTTCCTATCCCAACCCTAAGTATTTCACAACTAGGCTGGGATGCACGATGACCGACCGCAGTGTCTGTTCCTGCAAACAATTTTACTTTCTAGTATCCCGGCTTCCTTATGTGCAGCAGCACGAAATACTTGGAAGAAGTTTAGCCTTAAGTGTAGGCACTCTGGTAAACAGATAAATAATTACATTTGTGGGCTGTAGGTGGAGCACAAAAAGGCAGAGTTGTCTCTGCACTGACAAATGGTGAAGGGGCTTAAAGGCAGAGGTGTACCTTTCAGGCTGACCTGGGTACCTTCAGAGTGGTTGGGCGTACTACTGTCTCAGAGGTTAGGGGTGCTTTTCTTAGTGAGGGGCTCAGAGTGCATTTTCAGTAGAGAATGGGCTTTGGTGGCCAAAGGATTTGCGGCTGCAGACGAGTGGCCTATTCCATAAGTGAATTCCTGTGTCCCCCACCAGGTGGGGGAAGTGCTTTAAGCAGTAGCGGCCCCTGGTGGGAGTGTTGCTGGGCGCTGACGTGGGGCGGGGGAAGGGGCAGGGTGGGGGGTAGTAAACTATGGATTACAGCCGATAAGAGGTAAGTAAACATATAAGTAAATGAAACAAATTTAGTTGGGCACCCTGCAGCGCATTTGGAATTAATATGTAGTTCAGCAGTGATCCTGAGCTTCAAACGGAAGTAATGTATCGGGAGCTCAAACCAATGGGTAGGTAGCTAAGAAGAGCGAAACTAGAGTGAACCTATAGTGAGCAGCCGGCGGGATTGCATCGCGTATAGCGAATACAGCAGGTCTTGCAGACAGAGCGTGCACGCTGCCTAGGCTCGACCTAAAAAAACAAAAAAGAAAAGTGGTTGATGTAGTTGCCTGTGTCATTTTGTAATTGTGCACACAATGCAAGTGCACACCTATAAAATGGTGTGGGTGTTTTTTTTTTCTTTTTAGTTAGGGAATGGCGAACTCCTGAGGTGACTCATAAGCAACGGGGGAAAGGCTGGAGGGTACGAGAAAACAACGGGGGTCTAGAAGTTAAAGCAACACAGGGCAATATGGGGAATCACACAGGCATGTGCAGAAGTCGATGTGGCCTAACAGTTAGAATGGTCGACCTCGGAGCTGGGGAACCGGGTTCGAATCTCGGCAGGGATGCTCAACATCCTGAGCTTCAGGGCAAATCACCTGGGGGCATATGTATGAAACCGATTTTTAGTCGCAAACGCTGCGATTCCCAAAAAAAAGCAGCGTTTGCAACTAAAAATTTGCTATACGCGATGTAGAAGGAAAATCGCATCGCAATATTAAGGAATCGCAAAATTTGCGATTCCTTAATTTTGTGTCAGCATTTAAGGAATCGCAAATTGTGATTCCTTAAACGCTATGTATCAAGCACCCAAGTTGTGCGATTTCTTCAAGTTGGTGGTAATTTGCGATTTCTGTCAATAATGCACTTTTTGGCATGTTTCAAAGTGCCATGTGGCGCACATACATGCCCTTAGGGTGGCTAAGCAACAGCATATACAGCAACAGTAGGGCTGTGAACTTTCGTAATTGGGGACTGAAGCCACTTTCTAGACAAGAGACAAAAGGCTTCAATTTTTCCAGGGGCACAGTTAAGAATGCCTTTGACCTAGGTCTATAATCAGCTGCCATCAATTGGCCAGCCCCTCCATATCCCTGTTCTGGAAACACAGTGACCTGTCATAACTAATAGGGTGCTACCGTAAAATACAGAGTGAAGAGGAAAAACTTGTGTGTACCTCCCGAACAAGAGTAAGATATGAGCTCTCTATATGGGGGGAACATCAGATGCTGAATATTGCCAAACTAATGGAGAACCTTCAGCATACTGTTGAGTCAGAGATGGAAATACACAGGGTGTGGTGGAAAAATGGCATGGAGACAGGGTGCTGTAGCTTCCTTGCGATGTGAGTGCTTGCAACCCTACCAGCGCAAATTACATGTTGAAGAGTATGATATTTTGCTCTATTGATTTTAGTGGGGATCTGTCTATCACCAAAATAAGTACATTGATTTTGCTGCTTTACAATGACTGCAAAAAGAAATACACCATATTTCGATAGCCTAATAATATGTGATATTGTCCTTGTTTAAAAGCAAAAAGAACAATTGATGGACGTAATGTTGAACAATGTTAAACTTTCATCCCAGTACAGAGATCCGGGCCTAAATCCATTGTTGTTTTACTCACCATGCCATGCCCATTTGGACCCAGCCATATGCAAATCAGTCTTGACTCTGCTCCACATAGGAACAGTCCAGCCTGAACTGCCAGGACAGGTAAGCAAACAATTGATGGATTAAACCCATATCTGTGACTGAGGGTGAGTCCTTTGCTCACAATGCCACTGGATTTAAGCTAGAGTGGCTAATAAAGGATGACTCTCTGAAACTGATCCTAGGAGGTTTGGCCTGGCAGTTCGGACTGGACTGTTCCCATGAGGAGCAGGGTCAAGACTGATTTGCATATGGCTGGGTCTAAACTGGGGTGGTGTTGTTCAGCATTCCATCCATCATTTATTCTTTTTTCTTTTGTCGCCCTAAGTGGGAAGAGTATGCCCAGATGTGGGTTACGTCCCGTTGAACCCTCACTCACATGAACATCCAGATAGTTCTGCTGCAGAGTTCTGAAGACAATTCTTACCCTCTCTTAAACCTCTATTCCCACCGCACTGCTTTTAGAAATAGTGCGGAAGAAAAGAAGCCCAAGGGAAGGGGGAAGTGGATAAAATAATAAAATAGAGAGAAACACTGCTCCTCTTGAAACGTCAACTTGAAGCGAGCTTTAGCTGTCTGAATTATCTATCAAGAAGAAACATAAGACAACAGTATTACCAAACCGTTCTTATTCTTATATGTACTCAGACATTGTCTTCTCATATTCAGTTCAACACAACTTCTCATATTCTGAAGAAATAATAACCATTAAATCATACATCCAGTTACAAGGTTTGACAAGATTATTTTGTGAACATATTCTCTATGGCTTACTTCTCTTGTTTGTTCTTGCATCATAAATAAAATGTCCTGGAATGATTTTACTACAACATAGAATGTTCATAAGCACTTATATAATCACAGGGAGGGTTCTTTGTTCATTGTCACTTATGTTGATCAAGTCTCTATCTTAATTTGGACTGGTAGCGTGTCCTAAGCATTTCTTGTAGTTCGAGGACTCCGTGTTGTGCCAAAACCAACTAAAAGGTAAAAATAAAGATTGCCTTAATGTTTGAAATCGTATCCTGAAAGGTTCCGTAATGTTCGGTACTTTCCTTTAATATAAAATAACAACTTGTACTTACTCGAGTGTCTTTCGCAATATCTAAGCCTCTAATACCCTTTTTCTGTTTGTGTTGTAGCGCGCTCTGATTAGTGCCTGAGACCGGAAGCCTTGAAGCGCCGGAAGCGACGGGGAAGGAATTCCGAGCTGGACCAAGGTCTCTGGAAGAGGGGAGACACTGCCGAAATGAAGAGCTCCGGCCGCGGGGATAAGGTAAGCCGATCGAGATCTTCAGGAGAGGAGGGTTGTCCAATGAGCACAAGCAGCCACTAAAGCTCCTGACAGCCTTTTATAGACAGCATCGGGTGGGGCTCCGAAATGAAACACGCGCTGCACATTGAAACTGTTTGTTCTGTAAAACGTGCAGCGCCTTATTATGCGAGCGAAGGGCTCAACAATGTTACTAGGATGCTCGTGAATTGAATGGGAGGCTCCTTTGAAGGTCATAATCAGTCTAATAAGGGTTAAACAAACCTTGGCTGAAGCAATACTTTTATGATTCAACAAACCTTGGCTAAAGCAATATGTTATCCATGCATTACAACAGTCATTACCATAAACTTGTAACTCTCTGCATTTTGAAAGCATCTAAAGCCAAGTCCTTGTGAAGAGAGAGGACAGGCTCTTTGCATTGAGGATACCCTAACACGTCCTCATTGTGCCTCTGATTCAAGCTAGCCCGGCTGATATGGGGTGATACCAGGGAGAACCTGGCCTGGCAGTTCAGGCTGGACTGTGGCTTGGTCCAAACAGGGGTGGCCTTGTGAGCAAAAAAATGATGGATCAAACCCAAATCTGTGACTGGGCTGAATGTGTGCTTTGGTCAGTATTCTGTCCATCATTTGTTCTTTTTACTTTTAGAAATTGGACAGTTCTCTGCTCTAAACTTGCTCTGTGTGCCTGCAGCCTGTCTCCAATGTATGTCTGGGCTGTGTAACAGCTATACCTTGTGCATTTCCTCTAGACAGCCACAAACAGAGGAAGATGAGGCTCATCTGCAATCTGAGCACTCATCTGCCTTCAACTGCATTTTGATGTGTCCTACTGGGCACGGAAGATAGGTTGGGTTGACAGACACACTTCAATAAGTAGTGACCTTTCCACATACAAAGCACTGATTCACCTCCCACAGACAGCCTGACAGACTGGGCTGGGTTAAAAGGGATCCTTGTGCATTTTAGAGAGTTGCTTTGAAGTCACCCCCTACATCAAAGGCACTTTTGATTATAAGTACTGAGGCTCTAACCCTACCAAATCAGTACACTACTGGACCTGGGAAGAACTCTGCTGGAGTAAAGACGGATATGCTGTAAGGATTGCCACTTTGCCTTAACTGACGTTTCTGAGGCACTACTTCTTTGCTTTTCTGAGCTGTCTAGCACATCTCTGCCCTGCTGATGACAAGGACTAGACCCTATGTCAATTGAATCCAGAGTGACTCCAAGGGCTTGCCTCATGTTTTCTAAAGACTCAGGGACACAAAAGACTTCCTGTAATCCTGCTGGTGCTGCTGGACTCTCATCTGTGAGTCCTACCCTTTTTTAAGGAGCCCCCACCAGTCCTGGGCCTCAGAAGTGAGTTCTGCAGCTGATTTCTGCAAAAACCGACACTTCAGCCGCATCGTCCTTCCATGCTAATGCAGAGGCTGCTCGATAACAGTGGATCCACAGCCTGCGTGGCCCAACAACCACGCAGGCTGTGTGTGGCTCGACAATGATGCATTGCATTCACTTCAAAGGAGCTTGACAACAACACGGACCCCCTTTGCACGACGATGAGGCATTGATACATGGTCCAGCAAGGTATTTCTTCAGCGGGACCTGTCTGGATCCTGTAGCCGGCCTGCCCTCCATTGAGGTCGGCCTGAACTTTTGATTTGTACCAGTCCCTCATGACCCTAAGTAAGCTTTTGATCGCTAGTGACTTCTAAGCACTATGTTTACATGTATTCTTTAAAACATCATATCTTGACTTCTACTGATTGGATTTTTGTCATTTTTATCTTGTTTTACTCAAATAAATATTCTTTATTTTTCTGAACCTGTGTGGAGTCCTTTTGAGGTGATTTCATTGTGCTACTGTGTGTGTGTGGGTGTGTGTGTTTTGCACAAATACTTTATGAATTGCCTCTTAAGGTAAGCCTTCCTGCTATCTGCCAAGCTACAAGAGGGTGAGCACAGGTAATTTAAAGCGTGTATCTAGCTTACCCTGAATAGGATTGTGGTCTCTACTTGACAGGGTGTCAACCTCTGCCAACTAGACACCCATGTTCTAACAGTCCTACCTTGCAATGTGATTCTATTTGGCAATACTTGACAGAATGTGTAATCTGACCCTAAATACTCAGGGGGTTATAAGCTATTTTATTTGTCAGTTCGTTGCTAACCTTTACAACATAGTAGAGCTACAACAGAATTATTTTAGCTGGTGAAAGGCTGGAAACTAGTCATGGATGCAGCAACTGAAAGGTTAGGGAAAGGCACATGGACCACACAGCACTCTCATTCAGCATCACCTTTGCAAAATCGAGATCAGATGCCCAACTTTATATAGGTTTGCACATTCCTGTTACCTAATGCCGATGTGCTCTCCTTATCGTCCCAGCGAGGGAGGGAATAATGCCCTGCCACAGAGATGCTATCTACCAGGGCATAGGGATAGTAAGGGTACAATATCAATTATGGGCCCAGTCAGAAAACAATTCAGTAAAAGTACTCCTTTGAAAGTGTGCAGATTTACTATCTTTTGGGATTGACAGACATTGGCAATACCAGATCAGTGCTCCAGTCGCGGATTTCAGTTTGAAGAAATTGAGGAGTTAGGCCCTAAGGGACGAGGAGTAGGTAGTTGCGGGTTTCAAGGCATACTACTGGCAAAGCTATCTGTCATTTTTGGGAGTTGTGATTTTCACAATGAGACATTTTATGGAGGTTACAGATAAACATTGGGATGGGCAGCCCAGCTGTGCAATTGCATATTCTTTTTCTCCTTTTTCTTTCATGGGGAAGACATTTTTCTCGATGGAGAAATCCCTTTGCCAACGGTTTGGGGATTTTCTGTTCCTGTTCCCATCCTGAAAGGTGATTTATTCCCACCCTGTACGGAAGAAAACTCTGACCATTTCTGATGTGGACTAGTCAGAGTATCTAGTAGTACCTAGTTCACAAGCTTTTGGGTGTTCACAAACTCTCAAGGCAAACCACATCTTGATCTGCCGACTCCCCACCCCTTGCACCGAGTTTGAATGTGTGGACTTGTACACAGTTGTGTAGTACGTAAGGCACTGACGCATTCTAGGTATCATTTTGTGGACACCTGATAGGTTTAAAATGTTGATTTACAGGCAAAATGGCTTTGTTAATCGGGCCATAGTTGGTTGGTTTAAACCGTGGGATTTATCTACAAAATTAATTCCTGTCTCCATCAGGCGCACAACACCCTTTGGGCTGATTGGGCTTTAGCTCCAACTGGCCCCGCCCCGCCCATCATCAGTCTTCCTGATAAGAAGGCTATTAACAAATAAATACCTCAGAGCACACTTTTTGATCTGTTTATCTAGTCTTCATTGCCTTCTTTCTTTTGTCTCTTATTTTTCTGTGTTTCTGTTTTCTTTCTCATGCTTTACTTTTTTTCTATCTTTTTCACTATTCCTTTCTTTGTCTCCTTCCTGTCTCTTCCTCTCTATTCCTTATTTGTTTGTTTCTTTCAGTCTCTCATTTAGTCTCTTTTCTCTCTCCTTTGTTTCTTTTTTGTTTCCTTTGCTTCATTCTTATTTTTTTCTTTTTTGTTGCGTCCTTCTTTTTTCTTCTTCTTTCTTTCATCTCTTCTTTCCTTTCTTTCTCCCCTTTGTACTCTGTTGTGTTTCTTTGCTTCACATTCTTGTTTCTTTCATTTCTTTCATTACTTTCTAACATTCCTTTTTTCCTTTCTCTCAATCCTTCCCCTCCTTGCATTCTTGCTATCCATTCATCCATCCTTCATTTACTTCATTTCTTATTTCCATCCTCACTGTCAATCTTTCCCTCCTCTCCTTTGTATCTTCTCTCCTTTTCTTCCGTCTCCCCTTTCATCCGTCTTCTATGCTTTATTCCTGTTGTTTTCTATCTGTACTTTTCTTCTTTCTTACATTCTGTATCTTTCTATCCTCCTCCTCTCCTCCTTACCTTACCCTTTTTTATTGCCTCTTCTGTTCCTTTCTTTCTCCTTTTCCTCCTTTAGCCTTCTTTCTCTTATTCCTCTGCCTCTTTACTTCTTTCTTGAAAAGTACTAAACTTCCTAAATGTATCTTTCATTAAAGTGTCCTTTCTCATTGGCTCATAGATTTTCCAACACGCATGAGGATCGAGGCAGACGTATGTACATATGTTTTCTTGTAGAGATATATAAATTCTTTGAGCACCTTTCAGATGCCCCTAGGACCTATTAAACCCTTGCCTATGAAACCTATACTGTTCCTGCCACCAGTAATTCTTAGACTTGAGTCATTAACGTTTGGCCTGTTTCTGGTCAACAACCAATACACTCAAGTGCAATTAGTTAGATGAGTGTTGTATTTTGGGTCCAAGCTTATTTAACAAAAGCACTGTAATCTCATTCAATGTATTGCATGAAACAAAACCACCCAAACACCAGTGAAACACTTACCTCTCAGAGGTCATTCACAAGTAAGAACAAAAGGACAAAACTGATTATTTTGGGGACCCCACATGTACACTTTCCATATACAGCTCTTATAGCATTGGTGCTCTGGGCCAACTGCAACAGGACTGAGGGGCATATTACCAAGGGGGGTGATAGGCTGATAGGCAATTATAGCCGGAGCAGCGATAATTCTATCGCTCTATTTGCAAGCTGTTGCTAACTGATGTTAGCAACAGCTTTTAGGCGATAGCGAGCGGTTTGGGGCCTGCTTTGCATGTCAGCGATATTTATCGCTAATGACATGCAAAGTGGGTGTACCCAACCTGTTAGCAGTCGCTAACGTCGCTATCGCCTATTAGCAAGGCAGGCGTAGCGATGGAAATGATAGAGCGCGCAGTTCACCCGGGTCACTGGATTTCCTGATTCTCACACGCACTGGGCCCTGGCGTGCACATTCAAACCAATGACTCGCGTTTGGCGTGAACCGGGTGAGTTAATACACGCTACTATGAGTAATCCGGGGGGGGTGACTTCTCACCACTGCTAATCATGTACCTGACTTACCACAGGCACATTACTCCAGATGGATCAGGAGCTAGCAGGGAATAGGTGACAGGGGTCCTGGAAGAAATACACTTTATAACCCAAAGTACATTGTCCACACTATAATCCACAAAATAACCACAGACACCTGATGGGGTTAAAAGTTTTATCTAATGATTCAAAATATATATATCAGGATAAGCAGGATACAAAATAACACATCAAGCATTAGGATCACAACCAAAATATAACTGTGAATTAGAGCAAGGACCATTGAGAATATGTGGACATCAAGGGATATGAGTATTTAGAGAACACGCAATTCAAACATAAGTAGGAACTGAACAAGGGACCTGAAGTGTATACTTGAACTAAACTACTTATGCTATTCTTACTACATTCACTGCAACCACTCTAAAGGAAGGGGAAAAATAGGGAACACGCTAGTATGTATGACCGATCAATGATATCCTAAAGGTGGGGAGAGAAGTGGAACACATCTAAATAATTGGTATTTCAAATTGATAGAGCAATATCACAGGCAAGAGTGCTTTATCAAGAAAGGAGAGAGAGAGAGAGAGAGACGCAAACCCACAGACTAATATTTACCTAATTCAGAATGAAGACCAACCCTGGCCACGGGTCAGATTGGAAGGACGGGGACAAGGACCCTCAGAAAGGAATACCAGCAAGCGAGCAGGTACAGCTCACGGGCAGTCAGGACAGGATACCCCTCAGGATTTAGGTTCAGGACTGGGCTCACCAAGGTACGACCAACACCCACAGCTTCGGAAGCAACGCCTGCGTTACCCCTTTCTGCAAGTAATCCGCCAGTAACCCCGATTGGGTTTTCGAATTTCCCAGCAAAGTGCTCCGCCAGCACTTAAGACTATTTCCACCCCTAGGAGTTTGTGGAAAGTATGGACAGAGTGCTCTGCAGCACTCAAGATTGGATCACCTATAGAGTTCGTAGGGTCAGTGACAGGTCTGCTACTCGGACAAGTCGGACAATTTTCCTAAGCTAAACTAGGGCAGTTATACTGTTTGGGGACCCTTAGACCACCCACCAATGTTGCAAGTGACAGTTTCTCACATTATGATTGGTCAGGAGAGGTGACTTGGACATTGTCGCCTCCTAGAATTCAGAGTTCACATCATACATATTTAATTTTTCTTATCCGCCCCTTGGGTTCACGTTCCCATGCATAGGAATACAGCAAGACAATGCAGTTCATAGTAGGTAGCAACAGTGTTGCTTCGCTCCAAGGTAAGATCCCTTCTCCTGGAGATGCTTCCCAGGCGCATTGGGCTTCAGGAGCCAGCTGGCTTGTTTCAGCTTCTGCGCAGTAGGGTTTCTCCCTGGTCACATGACGGTGCCCAGCAGAGCCTCAAGTATGGCTCCACTCCCGATTTTCCCAGCCCCAGAGACGTGATACATGAAAAGTAAGCGAGAACAAATTAGAATCACATAAAAATAATGATCACACTGTATACCATGCTAAAATTAAACACACCCCTTACTTTATAACTTCTATAGCATTAAGGTTTAGTGCGAAAAGACAGATAGGCTAAAGCAGCAGTTGCAAGCGTAGAGCGTGATGAGAGACAAGCGGTCATGTTTGCAACAGTGCGCATGAGCACAGATTCCCTCCAGAATGCGAGTGCGTCACATCACATGGGTATGACCGACGCATGCGCAGACTGAATTTCAGCGAAGCAGCCATTTCTTCTAGTGCAAGCTTTGTTAGTATGAAAAGACACACAGGCAAGCCTCTTGGGGACACCCGCGTGTTGGGGAAAATGCAAAAATAAATGACGAACAGTGGGATTAATATGATTATACGTTAAACGAGGTTCATGAGTGAGAGCAAGTCGCTTTACGTGCGAATCCTTGCTCCATCAATCCCCTCTTTGATGATATTTACTATCATCACTACAAAGGAAACAGATGCCAACTTTCATTCTTCCATTTCATTCATTTCAATTTCGATAAACTTATTATTGATTTTTCTTTCAGCTTCTCTATGAGAGTGATGATTCTTCACCTTTTTGTAGATTTCATTCCTTAATTCTTCTAATTCTAATTCATCAATGTTTCTCTTCACTCCTCTTTTGTTTACAGTTTTTCTTTTGCACTTTTGACATTTACAGCAGATGAAAATTATCAACACAATCACACCTATTCCAAATATTGGCATCAGTATTTTCCACAGGATGTTTCTACCTAGGTTAGAAAACCAACTACCTATAGAGGAGAGACCTCCAGTCAGTCTCGTCCAGGCACTGTCAACCTCTAATGGTTTGAGCTCTTTTTCCAAATTAGTAATGTTCTTCACATATTGTTTTAATTCGATACTTTTGTCAGGAATGTAGGTGCAACAATGTTGCGCCTTCAGCATTCTACAGACTCCGCCCTCTTTTGCCAATAAGGTGTCAAGAGCAAGGCGATTTTGCAAAACCATTGATCTGATCGCAACCATCTCAGTATTGACCAGCAGGAATCCAGCAGCAGTGTCGGTAGATAACCGATCCACTACTGTAGACAATTTGCAGATTCTATGAGTGTTCAGAACTACCCCCATTCCAGGTATCAGTGCACTAAAGATATCACCTATAATTTCACCTACACTTTCACGTTTACTACGCACTAAGCCATTAGTTTCTTCATCATTGCTTCCAGCAGCATTATTCACATGGTATATCTTCGGGAAAACAATGCCAAAGTAGCAGCTTCCATACCAGTGATCCGGCAATTTGAAATAAGCCTTGTTCCCACATATATAATATATTCCGGGAAACACAGGTTCTGACCCATTTTTGAAACCCCAACCTCCAATTACCTTATAATTATGTTCACACTCGCTGGAACCAATGAATACATTGTTATAATACTCTGTCTTTTCCCTATGGATACAAAGTTTTCCCTTTTGTTCAAAATCCAACAACAAAGCAGGATTAGCTTCGCCTTGAGAGGTGTTATCCATGTGCTCAGCCCACCTAGGGACTCTATCTTTTTCTTCACTTGCTTTCTTCTGAAACTTTTCTCTTCTTCTATCTGCCCTCTTTATGAACATCTTTTCCTGCTCTTGCAAGGAACAGGTCAGATTAGCTTGTCTTGCTTCATCTAAATCTATGTTACCTATAGTCAGGAAGTATTCTCCCATATAACGAGTCACGTCACTTTTAATATGTACAAGGTTCAGGTGTCCTCTAATAGGAAGCTCAGAAAAGACTACGTCAGCATTTGAATAGTAGTACTGTAAAGTGCTTCTATAAAACAAGCTAGCTAATATACTACAGGAAATTCCATAGGTTAGGGGTAAGTGGTGATATGTCACACCTTCAGCTACAGAGGTAGGTAGCTTCATGCAGACATAACAGTCTTCTATTTCCATAGCTTCTACATAATGTACTAACAAGTTAGCAAAAACATTTAAATGCGTCCGGTTTTTCATCTTGTGAAAGAGCAGTTCACCCTCATCTGATGCTTCTAAATTCTGTCGTGCTTGTCTTTGCCTAACTGGAGTGTCATGTCGTTCTAAGCTTCGTGGTGTTTCTGCAGTCCGAGCAACGTCTGGGTCTAATATTTCGGGTTCAGTAGGGGACAGGTTAGGATTTTTACTTATCATAAAAGGTAAAAAGACGATTAATCCTATCCACATTACTATTAGCATTGCTATACTACACAAGCATATCTTACAGCAAGTTTTACAACACCCAAATCTGGATCTCCCAGCTACGCTTGAATCAGACATTTTAGCTTACAGGTGGCTTTTGCAACTCCTTTTCTTTTCTTTACACCAAGGCTTCGCTCTGTTTTGCCTCAAGGAGGTTCTTCGTCCGAACTCCGATCAGTGACGGACTCCTCGTCACTTTTCCCACTGTGATTTGGCTCATCAATTTCTTCCAGCACCAGGTATGTCCATTCGGGGCTCCGATACAGTTTGTTCTGTTTCTTCAATCTGTCGCTTTTTCTCAGAAACTTGCCTCGGGCTGGTTTTCGTTCACTTTCAGCCCTTTCACGGTCTTTCAGTTTCTCTTCGACTGTTTTTATTCGGAGTCTTAGCCTTTTGACGTACCTGGGTGTACTTTTGTTTCGGTGACTTTTAGTTGTTGAGGACACTTGACCTTCCTCGTGCACTCTCTTATTTTTCTTCTGGTGCTTGACAGAGTCTATTTCCCTCCCTGTCTGACTAGTTCCAGGTCTTTCATCTATTTCTTCTGCCTGGTCCTCTAACTGGTCCTGTTCAGGTTCGCTTTGTAAGTTTTCTTTGCTGTTAGGTGAACTGGAGTCTGATTCCTGAACACGTTCATCTATTTCTATCTGCTCTGGTTCATGCACTTCATCCTCTTCACTGTCTTCCGCATGAACTTCAGCCCTTACCACTATCTGTCCCTTTCCAGACTCCGGAGTTTCAGGTGGAGTGTCGACGTCTTGATCTGTCCCTACTTGGCCTATTTCTTGATCAGGTGTGATGTGTGTCTTGTTGACCTGACCTTCTTCTTCTAGTTCTGTCTCACCTGGACTATCCCACTCACTGTCTAGGTAGGAATATTTCCTGGTTCGTATTGGATCATGAACCTGGTCGTCGGCGGGGTACCACTCAACGTCTCGACTTGTGCTCGGCAGTTCGATGTCAGCAAGATCCGGACTCTCCTCGGGAGTCTCCTCAGTGGTGCTGCCTTCAGCTTCAGTCGCGTTTTCTCCGGTTACCCGCTTTGTGTGGCTGGCATGGATCCACTTCGGCACACCAGCGCACTTTACAGCAGTAGTGGTGACAAGAATCACTTGTCTCGGCTTTCCCCACTTTGGTCCAAGGCAACTCTTCCGGGTGTGTTTCTTTAACACCACCCAATCACCTGGTCGTAGCTTATGTGCTGGAGTCTTGGGCCAGTCGTCTTCTGTCTCTCCAATCTGGTGGGAGATAGAACGCACTTGGTCACCCAGCTGCTTGCAGTATTCTAGCACCAAATCATTAGTAATGCTTAGCAGTTTGTGTCCAGGTACCCATGCTTGTCGCATCACTCTCCCCATTAGTACCTCATGGGGGCTCAGGCCTGTTTTTCGATTTGGAATACTTCTCAGACTCATCAGCACAAGGGGCAAAGCGTCTGTCCAGTTCATTTTGGTGGAATCACACATCTTCGCCAGCCTGGGTTTTAGCATGCCATTTATCTGTTCAACCACCCCAGATGCCTCGGGATGGTAGGCACAGTGCAGTCTTTGCTTCATTTTAAAAGCCTTACAGAGCTCTTCTAGGACGTCGTTGGCAAAATGCCCACCTTAGTCCGTTTCAATCGTCTCTGGGATCCCAAACCTAGGTATCAACTCCCTGAGCAATAGCTTTGCTGTAGTTAGGGCATCATTTTTCTTCGCTGGGTAAGCCTCCACCCACCGGGAAAACAGACAAACTATGACCAGGATATATCTGTACCCCTTACATTTGGGCATTGTTATGAAGTCTGCCTGCATTCTAACAAAGGGACCTACTGCCTTGCCAATGGTACTCTGCTCTACTACAGTCCTATTTCCTGCATTGAATTGCTGACACACTAGGCACCTCTGGCAAAGCCTTTCCGCCTGGTTCCTGAACTTTGAATTATAGAACACCTTGTCAAACACACGACACATGGCATCCCTCCCCATATGTGTGGGTTCATGTATCATTCGGACCATGGGATCTATCAGACTGTCGGGTAGCACGGGCATTCCACTTTTATCTACCACCACACCGTCATTCCTCACTCTGCAGTCATTTTCACTCCATCTAGCTTTTTCTTCCCTGCCGGTTGACTGTTGTAAGTCTCTCAATTCATCCCACGTTGGCACATTATCAAACAACATCAGTTGGCAGCTGTGTCCACCCCATAACCCAATTTGGAGGGACATTTTGTGTCGGGCGCAAAATTGGGCAATTTGGTCAGCGTATCTATTTCCGGCTGTCACATCATCATTTCCTGATCTGTAAGCCGCACACTTGACCACAGCCAATTCTTTGGGCAATTGAATAGCTTCCAATAATTCTTGTACCACCTTTCCGTTTCTGATAGGGGTACCGGAGGAAGTCATGAATTCTCTTTGTAACCATAGTTGGCCGAAGTCATGAACAACCCCGTAACAGTACTGACTGTCGGTGTAAACAGTTATTCTTTTGTTCTTTCCCCTCCTACAGGCTCTTGTCAGGGCGATGAGCTCAGCTACTTGGGCCGATTTCACTTCGCATAGGTAAGATGCTTCTATGGTGTCTGTCAACGTGACAACAGCATAGGCAGCACACAGACCCCCACTCTCATATCTCAAACATGAGCCGTCCACGAACATTGTATGATCCCCATCAAGCAATGCGACTTCTCTGATGTCAGGACGGGGCTTTGTGCTGAACTCTGTTAGATCAATGCAATTATGTTCCATTTCACCTTCGTCATCTACTTCGAGGGGAACAGGTAACAGTGTGGCTGGGTTTAGGACATTGCACCGAGAAATGGTTACATTCTCAGCACCAATCAAAATTCTTTCATACTTAGTCAGCCGACTAGGTGTGAGATACTGGGTTTTGGTTCTTGTTAGTAGAATCACAACAGAGTGTGGAACATACACAGTGACAGGATGTCCCATTACAATATTTTCACTCTGTTCCAGGCTGACACAAGTAGCGGCTACTGCTTTCAGGCATCCGGGCAGTCCAGCAGCCACCGGATCTAACGTGGCTGAGAAATACGCTACAGGACGCCTGACCAGCCCATGCTCCTGGGTCAGGACCGAGAGTGCACAATTTTCTCTGGTGTCACAGAATAGTTCGAACCGCTTGGAATAGTCTGGCATACCTAATGCAGGTGCGGTGCATAGACAATTTCGCAAGGTTACCCATGCGGACATGCTTTCGCTGTCCCAACCGACTGGGTCTTCCACTCCTTTCTTGGTCATTTTTATCAAAGGTTTGGCTAGATTTGCGAAACCCACAATCCACTGTCTGCAGTACCCCACAACTCCTAGAAACATCCTCACCTCTTTCTGAGTTCGGGGTAGGTCCATTGCTTTAATTATCTTGATCCTCTCTGTGGTGACCTTCCGGATCCCTTTTTCTATCTGGTGCCCCAGATATTTCACTGAGTTTTTACAGAACTGCAATTTGTCAGGGGATACTTTATGTCCTCCCTTTCCTAAGTGATTCAGCAAGGCGATGGTGTCGGTGACACAGTCATTTTGAGTTTTTGATACCACTAGAAGGTCATCTATGTACTGTACCAAAACGGACTCTCCGGGCAGTATCAGGGACTCAAGACATTTCTTTAAAATCTGGTTGAAAATCGAAGGACTTTCAGTGTACCCCTGGGGGACACGATTCCAGACATAGATATGGCTGTCAAATTCAAAACTGCAAAGGAACTTGCTTTCTGGGTGCAATGGGATGGAAAAGAATGCATGGCACAGGTCGATGACAGTGAACCATTCCGCATTCCAAGGGATCTGATACAAGATCACAGCAGGGTTGGGCACAATGGGACAGCAAGGTACAACAATTTGGTTTACCTTGCGCAGGTCCTGCACTACTCGGTACTTCCCACTAGGCTTTTTAATCCCAATGATAGGTGAATTGCAGGGACTGCTCATTACTTCTTCTATTATTTCTGCTTCGAGCAATCGGGTAATTTCAGTTGCGACTCCTGCCTTTACTTCTGCGCTCATTTTGTACTGTCTTGTTTTTGGATATACTGCATTTGCCTTAATTGCTATCTTAACTGGGTCCACATTTGCCATTAAGCCTACATCTTTTCCTGAGAAATCCCACACTTCTGGAACTACTCTTAACTGAAGCTCTTCAGGTAAGTCTTCAATTGACAATGTTTTAATGTCAGCATCAGGTCTTACTAACATTAGTTTGTACAAACCATCTTCATCGGGGGTCTGAACCTCAACGCCTTTTGGTGAGCAAAAGATGGTGCAATTCATTTTGCACAACAAATCGCGTCCTAACAGGTTCACAGGACTGGAATCACAGACCACAAATCTGTGCATTTCTTTAAAGTTTCCTATGGAGATTTCCATAGGCTCAGTTACTGGAGTACTTATTATCTGATTTGAGACACCCACTACTTGGATAGCTTCTCCCGAGAGGGGTAGGTTAGGAACATCCACTGTTCTCACAGTGGACCGGGTAGCACCAGTGTCCAACAGAAAGGTGATGTCTTTTCCCTCAACTTTCCCTTCAATGTATGGTCCAGTCTGGTCTACCGGTAAGGAGGCGCCAAGCACGCACTCCTTGTCCTCCCCTCTCAGGCCCCGTCAATCTTGTTCATCACAGAGGAAAGAATAATTTAACAGGTACTGTGGAATTGCTGCATTGCTTCCATTCTCTCCCTCCCATATTTCTGCCCTTTCATTCTGCTGACCCTGATTCTTGTAATTCTGTCTAGGAGCGCGAGGTACTGGAGGTAGTTTTACCTGTTGCTGGTTCCTTTTCGTCCCCTCTTTCTGCACTTGTGGATTTAAACCATTTATAGGGGCATTACCGGCCTGCAGGTGTGGACACTCATCTCTCCAATGCCCTAACTAGCCTCTTCCCGACTTAATTTTGCCCGGGGCTTCCCTCCTCCCCCAGCAGTGGCATTCTGAACATTATTATTATTGGAATTCAATTTACTTAACTGTTTTTCTTGCTGTTCAGCCAATTTTACTTGTGCCCACATCACCTTTTCCTTGAGGGCCTTCTTTTTATTTTCAATTTCATCTTCGCAGTATTTTGCATACTTCAGGACATCATCTATGGGTTTTCCCTGCCAACTTATTTTATTGTCTCGAATCCATTGAGATATTTCAGGCCTTAATCCTAGCACGAATCTGTAACTGAAATGGGTCATGTCTTTCATGTCCACATTATCGATACCACTGTAAGTCTTGAATACTTGTAGTAACCTTTCATAAAAGGAATGGACAGTTTCATCACGTTCTTGGGTGGTTCTATCTATTCTGGTCCAATCTGTCTCCTTGGCGGGCACCTTTTTCTTAAGGTACTGTATGACCTGGTCATACTTCCTCATCACATCAGGTGAGGGAGCTCCTGTTTTCTCATCTCTGGGATATTCTTCATTAGGCCAATCAATTTCTATTTTAAATTCGGTCCACAGGTCTACAGGGACCACAATGTCGAAAAACCCATCTAGGTCTTTCAGAAGACATTTCTGAACTTTTATAAAGCGTTCAACCTGCCGGTACCAGTCAACAGGTTTTTCCCGTAATTTCGGAAAGTCATTTGTAAATGACACAATATCCTGTCGGGACCAAGGGACATGGACATATTTTCCTCCCGGGACCTCTCTCATAGGACACAATTTTTCTGTCGGAGTTACTTCTTTTAACACAAATTCTGAAGCTTGAGACTTGGCCCTGCTGTCTTCCTTTTTCCTTGCCCACCGGGTTCTCCATTTACCCACCTCTCCCCATTTCTGCAAGAGCTTCAATAATTCCTTTATCTGGATATGTTTTCCTACCACATTCAAGCTCTCTAAGTCTTTATCCGAAAAATCTACTCTGTAGGGTTTCTGAAGGATTTTGGAGCGACTGACATCGATTCCCATTTCTGTGGCGGTGTCCATTATCCTTTCATGGAGCAACCTAGCATTTCGAGTAAGATTTTTGCTGATAAACAGTAACTCTTCTTCACTGTACGAGTTTAGGCGCTCTACTCCTACGTTTCCAGCCATCATTTCTTCTATTTCTATTCTTAGTTTATAGATCTCTAATGGTCTGGACTGGGGAGTGGTTTCTTTTTCCAACTCTTTGGTCCATCTGTCTAATTCTTCTGGTGACACTACTGTGGCACTCCTAACCCCAGATGCACCTTCAATCAACACCTCTTTTGGCCTATTCAGACTTCTTGGCCCCGGCTTGCTAGTCCTAGGCTCCCTAATGGGCAAATCCATCAGAACCACTGACTCACATTCACTTTCTTGATCGTCATCTATGAATACTTCCTTTCTCGGGGGTGGAATGCTAGGAGTAGGCATTATTGGGGAGATGACAGGAGGACGAGGACTAGCCAGGGCATCCCTATAAAGAGGAATAGCGGGTCCAATGGTTACTGGGATAGTCAGAGAATCTGGATGGGGATGTATCTGGGCTATGGTCCGGACTAAATCATCTCGCTGCCTGGCCAGGCCTTCCTTTTCTTGTTCTTTCAAACCCTTCCCTGTGGGATTGTCATGCAGTACTTGAGGTACCAAGGGAGGGTAAATACTTGGGGCAGTTGGGGTAACCAATCGAGGGGGGCCTTCTCCAAATGGCTGGTAATTCGGGACCGTGGATTTTGGTCTGCAAAACCCATCCCCTTCACTGGTTTTACTGTCTGTACCTGTTCCATCTGTCTCGCTATCCCTCCGACATCTGGGATATTTGGCAAACGGGTTTGGTGAATTCAAAGGCTCAGACTCGGCTGCATAGGGAGGGGGGTTTTTCATCAATAAATCTTCTAGGTGCTCATCTTCTGAGTCCCCTACGGGTATTAAGTGATGGGTCTTTTCTGTGCCTTTTCCTTTTCCTTGTTCTAATACCCCCATCATTGGAAACAATCCCTCTGTCATCATGCTTTGTCTCCACTGTTTCATTTTCTGCTCTTTGGTTTCTCTATGGACCCTCGGATACCATTTACTCACTCCCTTGTCCATCCGGGGTCTATCCCTCTCCAAAGCCTCAATCTCCCACTCCTCTAAGGCTTCGTACTGGGTCAATCTGGGTCTGGGATGCAATTCATTCATGCGGGTCCTTAAGTTAAACAGGATCCTACCATTAAAGGTACCATCAATAGGAAATGCTAGAACTCCGTCATCTGCAGTATACTTTGCCCAATTTTCTAGCCACACGCAGGTATGATACCCCTTTTCAAACATCATGAAGGAAGCAGGAGTATTCGGTGGAGGAATGATCACACCTTCTCTTGTTCTTATAGGCTTATCGGTCTTAAAGAAATTCTTTACCTTGTCGGCAAATGACATTTTTCTCTTTATTCCATACATCATGTGCGGTCTACCTCGTATAATCTGTTCCTTATAGAAGCCTGAGTTCTGTGGATTAGGTAAGAACTCAGGATACCACATATGCCTTTCCAGGCTCGCTTCTAGCTCGGCCTGATTAATTTTGTTTACTTTGGTACTTCCAATGCTAGCGCGACTCTTATTTAGTAGAGACCAATCAACACGGTGGGTACAAAAACCCCTATCCAATGGGTGTGCGGCCTTTCGCAAGACCAAGTCCCACGCTCCGGCACTCACCCCTCCCTTACAAATTCGGCTTCTCTACACACCCGCTGTCCTGACCAATACCAGCGCGGCACGGAGTGACGTCAGCGCAGCCTTCCGCCCGACTCCCTCCTTTACAAGGTTACGGAAACTTTTAACTCTTCCTAAAGTGCGAGTGCAAAACTTAGTTACTAACACACAACGTCTGCCACTGTATTTGAGTGTTCTAAATAGATAGAAAAACTTTCTCTCACTACAAGTAAACCACTTCTGTCTACTTCTCATTCACTGTGGATAGACTTCTTTGTCTGACCCTTCACACTAGTAATATAGAACCCGTTATTCTTCTGACTCATCCGCCTTAGTCAGGGATTTGTACTGAGCCAGGATTTCACCAGCGAACTATCTTACTTACCAGACAAACCTCGGAGACCCTATTACTCCTCCCACATGTGACCCTTTCTAGGTGATATCACAAGGGAAGTTTTATACAAAGGACTGCGTGGCTATCAATTATACAGATACGAAAAAGCTCCTAATTAGTGCTTCCAGGTATTCTTTTACCCTACACTAATGACTCCAAACCAGTGACTTTTCCAGCTAATCGGATTCTACTCACCGTCAGCTATATACTTCCCCGGGGATTCGGACTACACTGAACACGTACAAACAGTTCTGGGTTAATATTACATATAACACTTATAGCAGCAAATGCAAAATCATATACGCAGTCATATAAATCTTAAAACATCGCAAAATATTTGGAAAAACGCAATAGAAAAATCAGCAGCATAGAAATGGTTTAGCAGCACATTTTAATTTCACAGTTTGTTTCTCAACTATCCTGTCTACCTAATTTAACTAGTCCTAACCATTCCCTCTGCTACCAGAAAATTACTGATAGAGCGCGCAGTTCACCCGGGTCACTTTATTTCCTGATTCTCACACGCACTGGGCCCTGGCGTGCACATTCAAACCAATGACTCGCGTTTGGCGTGAACCGGGTGAGTTAATACACGCTACTATGAGTAATCCGGGGGGGTGACTTCTCACCACTGCTAATCATGTACCTGACTTACAACAGGCACATTACTCCAG
This sequence comes from Lissotriton vulgaris, assembly GCF_964263255.1. Classification (NCBI taxonomy): domain Eukaryota; kingdom Metazoa; phylum Chordata; class Amphibia; order Caudata; family Salamandridae; genus Lissotriton; species Lissotriton vulgaris. The sequence continues at coordinate 542,246,242 of NC_141697.1, forward strand.
ACGGATCAGGAGCTAGCAGGGAATAGGTGACAGGGGTCCTGGAAGAAATACACTTTATAACCCAAAGTACATTGTCCACACTATAATCCACAAAATAACCACAGACACCTGATGGGGTTAAAAGTTTTATCTAATGATTCAAAATATATATGTCAGGATAAGCAGGATACAAAATAACACATCAAGCATTAGGATCACAACCAAAATATAACTGTGAATTAGAGCAAGGACCATTGAGAATATGTGGACATCAAGGGATATGAGTATTTAGAGAACACGCAATTCAAACATAAGTAGGAACTGAACAAGGGACCTGAAGTGTATACTTGAACTAAACTACTTATGCTATTCTTACTACGTTCACTGCAACCACTCTAAAGGAAGGGGAAAAATAGGGAACACGCTAGTATGTATGACCGATCAATGATATCCTAAAGGTGGGGAGAGAAGTGGAACACATCTAAGAAACAATCACAGATAATTGGTATTTCAAATTGATAGAGCAATATCACAGGCAAGAGTGCTTTATCAAGAAAGGAGAGAGAGAGAGAGAGAGAGAGACGCAAACCCGCAGACTAATATTTACCTAATTCAGAATGAAGACCAACCCTGGCCACGGGTCAGATTGGAAGGACGGGGACAAGGACCCTCAGAAAGGAATACCAGCAAGCGAGCAGGTACAGCTCACGGGCAGTCAGGACAGGATACCCCTCAGGATTTAGGTTCAGGACTGGGCTCACCAAGGTACGACCAACACCCACAGCTTCGGAAGCAACGCCTGCGTTACCCCTTTCTGCAAGTAATCCGCCAGTAACCCCGATTGGGTTTTCGAATTTCCCAGCAAAGTGCTCCGCCAGCACTTAAGACTATTTCCACCCCTAGGAGTTTGTGGAAAGTATGGACAGAGTGCTCCGCAGCACTCAAGATTGGATCACCTATAGAGTTCGTAGGGTCAGTGACAGGTCTGCTACTCGGACAAGTCGGACAATTTTCCTAAGCTAAACTAGGGCAGTTATACTGTTTGGGGACCCTTAGACCACCCACCAATGTTGCAAGTGACAGTTTCTCACATTATGATTGGTCAGGAGAGGTGACTTGGACATTGTCGCCTCCTAGAATTCAGAGTTCACATCATACATATTTAATTTTTCTTATCCGCCCCTTGGGTTCACGTTCCCATGCATAAGAATACAGCAAGACAATGCAGTTCATAGTAGGTAGCAACAGTGTTGCTTCGCTCCAAGGTAAGATCCCTTCTCCTGGAGATGCTTCCCAGGTGCATTGGGCTTCAGGAGCCAGCTGGCTTGTTTCAGCTTCTGCGCAGTAGGGTTTCTCCCTGGTCACATGACGGTGCCCAGCAGAGCCTCAAGTATGGCTCCACTCCCGATTTTCCCAGCCCCAGAGACGTGATACATGAAAAGTAAGCGAGAACAAATTAGAATCACATAAAAAAAATCATCACACTGTATACCATGCTAAAATTAAACACACCCCTTACTTTATAACTTCTATAGCATTAAGGTTTAGTGCGAAAAGACAGATAGGCTAAAGCAGCAGTTGCAAGCGTGGAGCGTGATGAGAGACAAGCGGCCATGTTTGCAACAGTGCGCATGAGCACAGATTCCCTCCAGAATGCGAGTGCGTCACATCACATGGGTATGACCGACGCATGCGCAGACTGAATTTCAGCGAAGCAGCCATTTCTTCTAGTGCAAGCTTTGTTAGTATGAAAAGACACACAGGCAAGCCTCTTGGGGACACCCGCGTGTTGGGGAAAATGCAAAAATAAATGACGAACAGTGGGATTAATATGATTATACGTTAAACGAGGTTCATGAGTGAGAGCAAGTCGCTTTACGTGCGAATCCTTGCTCCATCAATCCCCTCTTTGATGATATTTACTATCATCACTACAAAGGAAACAGATGCCAACTTTCATTCTTCCATTTCATTCATTTCAATTTCGATAAACTTATTATTGATTTTTCTTTCAGCTTCTCTATGAGAGTGGTGATTCTTCACCTTTTTGTAGATTTCATTCCTTAATTCTTCTAATTCTAATTCATCAATGTTTCTCTTCACTCCTCTTTTGTTTACAGTTTTTCTTTTGCACTTTTGACATTTACAGCAGATGAAAATTATCAACACAATCACACCTATTCCAAATATTGGCATCAGTATTTTCCACAGGATGTTTCTACCTAGGTTAGAAAACCAACTACCTATAGAGGAGAGACCTCCAGTCAGTCTCGTCCAGGCACTGTCAACCTCTAATGGTTTGAGCTCTTTTTCCAAATTAGTAATGTTCTTCACATATTGTTTTAATTCGATACTTTTGTCAGGAATGTAGGTGCAACAATGTTGCGCCTTCAGCATTCTACAGACTCCGCCCTCTTTTGCCAATAAGGTGTCAAGAGCAAGGCGATTTTGCAAAACCATTGATCTGATCGCAACCATCTCAGTATTGACCAGCAGGAATCCAGCAGCAGTGTCAGTAGATAACCGATCCACTACTGTAGACAATTTGCAGATTCTATGAGTGTTCAGAACTACCCCCATTCCAGGTATCAGTGGACTAAAGATATCACCTATAATTTCACCTACACTTTCACGTTTACTACGCACTAAGCCATTAGTTTCTTCATCATTGCTTCCAGCAGCATTATTCACATGGTATATCTTCGGGAAAACAATGCCAAAGTAGCAGCTTCCATACCAGTGATCCGGCAATTTGAAATAAGCCTTGTTCCCACATATATAATATATTCCGGGAAACACAGGTTCTGACCCATTTTTGAAACCCCAACCTCCAATTACCTTATAATTATGTTCACACTCGCTGGAACCAATGAATACATTGTTATAATACTCTGTCTTTTCCCTATGGATACAAAGTTTTCCCTTTCGTTCAAAATCCAACAACAAAGCAGGATTAGCTTTGCCTTGAGAGGTGTTATCCATGTGCTCAGCCCACCTAGGGACTCTATCTTTTTCTTCACTTGCTTTCTTCTGAAACTTTTCTCTTCTTCTATCTGCCATCTTTATGAACATCTTTTCCTGCTCTTGCAAGGAACAGGTCAGATTAGCTTGTCTTGCTTCATCTAAATCTATGTTACCTATAGTCAGGAAGTATTCTCCCATATTTATTTATTTATTTTAGCGATTTCTAAAGCGCCTGGTGACCCAAGGGCATCCCCGCGCTATGTAACTTGAAATCCTGATGAGGGGGAGAGAGGGGGGAGAGCGACAGAAGGGTGTTATTTAGGAAACAAATGGGTCTTAAGTTTTTTGCGAAAAGCCAGGTAGTTGGATTCTAGTCTGAGGGAGCGAGGGAGTGCGTTCCAGCCCTTAGCCGCTTGAACGGAGAATTGTCGACCGCCTGTGCGGGTTCTTTTGAATCTGGGGTTGCTGACTAAGTTCTCATTTTGAGATCGTAGGGATCTGGTTGCTGTGTAAGGTGTAATCATTTTACTGAGAATCGCTGGACCAGATCCGTTGTAAAGCTTGTGTGTTGTACACATTGCTTTAAAGTGCACCCTTTGGCGCACGGGGAGCCAGTGCAGGGCTTTGAGGGCTGGCTTGGCAGACGTTCTGGAGGGAGTGTTAGTAAGCATGCGTGCTGCCGCGTTCTGTGTCCGCTGGAGTTTCGTGATAGTAGACTCGGGTGCTCCCAAGTAGACCAGGTTGCTGTAGTCCAGGCGGGACAGCACTAGTCCCTGGATGAGGAGCTTCCTGGACATAGGTGGAAGTAAGGGCAGGATTTTACGGGTCGTGCGCATGAGCCCAAAGCATGTGCCCGAGGTTTTGGTTGCTTGGGTTTTCATCGTGAGCTGTGGTTCAAGCCACACCCCGAGTGTCTTGATTTCGCGTTTTGGGGGGGGAATTTCTCCGAACACATCGGGCCATAGTGTAGGAGGGATAGTCGTCCATTGCTTGCCAAGTAGCATCACTTCTGTCTTTGTCCCATTCAATTTTAGTGATGAGTCATTCATCCAGTTGTGGATACCTATGAGGCAGTTAGTCAGATTTTCAGGATGGTCAATCAACTGGGACAAGGAGACGACTAGTTGGGTGTCGTCAGCGTAACTCACCATTTTTATGTTAAATGGTGTTACCACGTCCTCGAGGGGGGCCATATAGACATTAAAAAGCGTCGGGCTCAGGGAAGAGCCCTGGGGGACGCCGCTGGTGAGTGGGAGGGTGGATGAGTGATGATTATCGTCCCACACTTGGAAAGTGCGTCCTGTAAGAAAGGATTCGATCCATTTGATTGCTGTCCCAGTAAGTCCTGCATCCGCCAGTCTATGCAGAAGGACACGGTGGTTGACCGTGTCAAAGGCTGCACTTAGATCCAGGAGGATCACTGCCACTGATCCTCCTGAATCCAGTAAGCCCCTTGCCTCTTCAATGACTGCGAGGAGTGCGGTGTCCGTTCCATGGCCCGGGCGAAATCCGGTTTGGGATTGTCGAAGCAGGTTATTAGTTTCAAGGAACTGGGATAGTTGGATGTTTACCAGTTTCTCAGTGACTTTGCTGATGCCAGGGAGTAGAGATATTGGTCTGTAGTTGGACAGGTCCGATGGATCTAGCTGAGGTTTTTTTAAGAGTGCTTTAACCACAGCACTCTTCCAGCTATCGGGAACAGTTCCGTGAGCGAACGAGCAGTTGATGAGATCCGTGATGGTAGGTACGATTACTGAGGCTACGGTCTTGAGGAACCTGATTGGTGCTGGGTCCAAGGGTGATCCACTTTTCATTTTTGTTAGGGTTCGCTCGACCTCTAGGGGGGTGACAGGTCGGAATGTCTGAAGCGTGGGGCGACGGATGCTTTCAGTCTGGTCGAGGGGTGTAAGGCTTTCCGTGAGGCTGGGGGAGCTGGGGGGTGGGAGGGAGGCCAGGATGCGGGTGATTTTATCGTTGAAGAAGTTCGCTAGCTCATTACTTCTGTCAACTTTAGGGGTGTTGGAGGGGGAAGTGATGGGGACCTTGATCAGCTCCTTAACGATTAAAAAGGATTCTCGGGCTGAATTAGATGCTTCTTGTATTCGCGTATCATAGTATGAAGCTTTGGCTGATTTAATGGCCTCTTTGTAGAGTTTGACCGTAGACTGGTAGGCTTCTTTGTTGGCATGTTGCCAATTTTTTCTCCAGAGTCGTTCGGCTTTTTTGCAGTTTTTGCGAAGTGTTCTGAGATCTGCGGAATACCATGGTGCTGAGCCATGTTTGCCGTTTTTGTCTTCCCTATTTCTGAGTGGGAGTACTAAGTCTAGGGAGGCGGTAATCCAGTCCCTGAATCTTCTGTCTGCCGTGGTTGGATCTCCAGCGTGAGCAGGGATGTTTTTTTCAAGGGTCTTAGCCCATTCTTCCGTGGGGAGTCTGGACCAGGTCCTGTCCTTACTGAAGGTGGGGGGTATTCGGTTTTTCCTGAAGGTTCCAGGTAATTGGAAGGGGACAAGGAAGTGGTCTGTCCAAGGGAGGGGAAGGGCCTCCTTCACTAGCATCGAGGCCGAGCTGGTAAACACAGGGTCTAATAGGTGGCCCTTGATGTGGGTGGCTCCGGAGTTTAATAGGTGGATGTCAAAAGCCGCTAGGTCTTGAATCAGATCATTGGCTACCGAGTCGGCCGGATCTTCTAGGTGGATGTTCAGGTCCCCAACTATCATATAGTTTGATAGGGAGTGGGCCTGAGTTGTGACTAGGTCTAGAAGAGAGCAGGCGAAGGGGCCTGGGAGGCCAGGGGGGCGGTAAACAAGGAGTCCTGTTAGAGAAGTGGTTGGGTTGAGTGTAACGGTAAAATGCAGACTTTCTGCATATAACGAGTCACGTCACTTTTAATATGTACAAGGTTCAGGTGTCCTCTAATAGGAAGCTCAGAAAAGACTACGTCAGCATTTGAATAGTAGTACTGTAAAGTGCTTCTATAAAACAAGCTAGCTAATATACTACAGGAAATTCCATAGGTTAGGGGTAAGTGGTGATATGTCACACCTTCAGCTACAGAGGTAGGTAGCTTCATGCAGACATAACAGTCTTCTATTTCCATAGCTTCTACATAATGTACTAACAAGTTAGCAAAAACATTTAAATGCGTCCGGTTTCTCATCTTGTGAAAGAGCAGTTCACCCTCATCTGATGCTTCTAAATTCTGTCGTGCTTGTCTTTGCCTAACTGGAGTGTCATGTCGTTCTAAGCTTCGTGGTGTTTCTGCAGTCCGAGCAACGTCTGGGTCTAATATTTCGGGTTCCGTAGGGGACAGGTTAGGATTTTTACTTATCATAAAAGGTAAAAAGACGGTTAATCCTATCCACATTACTATTAGCATTGCTATACTACACAAGCATATCTTACAGCAAGTTTTACAACACCCAAATCTGGATCTCCCAGCTACGCTTGAATCAGACATTTTAGCTTACAGGTGGCTTTTGCAACTCCTTTTCTTTTCTTTACACCAAGGCTTCGCTCTGTTTTGCCTCAAGGAGGGTCTTCGTCCGAACTCCGATCAGTGACGGACTCCTCGTCACTTTTCCCACTGTGATTTGGCTCATCAATTTCTTCCAGCACCAGGTATGTCCATTCGGGGCTCCGATACAGTTTGTTCTGTTTCTTCAATCTGTCGCTTTTTCTCAGAAACTTGCCTCGGGCTGGTTTTCGTTCACTTTCAGCCCTTTCACGGTCTTTCAGTTTCTCTTCGACTGTTTTTATTCGGAGTCTTAGCCTTTTGACGTACCTGGGTGTACTTTTGTTTCGGTGACTTTTAGTTGTTGAGGACACTTGACCTTCCTCGTGCACTCTCTTATTTTTCTTCTGGTGCTTGACAGAGTCTATTTCCCTCCCTGTCTGACTAGTTCCAGGTCTTTCATCTATTTCTTCTGCCTGGTCCTCTAACTGGTCCTGTTCAGGTTCGCTTTGTAAGTTTTCTTTGCTGTTAGGTGAACTGGAGTCTGATTCCTGAACACGTTCACCTATTTCTATCTGCTCTGGTTCATGCACTTCATTCTCTTCACTGTTTTCCGCATGAACTTCAGCCCTTACCACTATCTGTCCCTTTCCAGACTCCGGAGTTTCAGGTGGAGTGTCGACGTCTTGATCTGTCCCTACTTGGCCTATTTCTTGATCAGGTGTGATGTGTGTCTTGTTGACCTGACCTTCTTCTTCTAGTTCTGTCTCACCTGGACTATCCCACTCACTGTCTAGGTAGGAATATTTCCTGGTTCGTATTGGATCATGAACCTGGTCGTCGGCGGGGTACCACTCAACGTCTCGACTTGTGCTCGGCAGTTCGATGTCAGCAAGATCCGGACTCTCCTCGGGAGTCTCCTCAGTGGTGCTGCCTTCAGCTTCAGTCGCGTTTTCTCCGGTTACCCGCTTTGTGTGGCTGGCATGGATCCACTTCGGCACACCAGCGCACTTTACAGCAGTAGTGGTGACAAGAATCACTTGTCTCGGCTTTCCCCACTTTGGTCCAAGGCAACTCTTCCGGGTGTGTTTCTTTAACACCACCCAATCACCTGGTCGTAGCTTATGTGCTGGAGTCTTGGGCCAGTCGTCTTCTGTCTCTCCAATCTGGTGGGAGATAGAACGCACTTGGTCACCCAGCTGCTTGCAGTATTCTAGCACCAAATCATTAGTAATGCTTAGCAGTTTGTGTCCAGGTACCCATGCTTGTCGCATCACTCTCCCCATTAGTACCTCATGGGGGCTCAGGCCTGTTTTTCGATTTGGAATACTTCTCAGACTCATCAGCACAAGGGGCAAAGTGTCTGTCAAGTTCATTTTGGTGGAATCACACATCTTCGCCAGCCTGGATTTTAGCGTGCCATTTATCTGTTCAACCACCCCAGATGCCTCGGGATGGTAGGCACAGTGCAGTCTTTGCTTCATTTTAAAAGCCTTACAGAGCTCTTCTAGGACGTCGTTGGCAAAATGCCCACCTTGGTCCGTTTCAATCGTCTCAGGGATCCCAAACCTAGGTATCAACTCCCTGGGCAATAGCTTTGCTGTAGTTAGGGCATCATTTTTCTTCGCTGGGTAAGCCTCCACCCACCGGGAAAACAGACAAACTATGACCAGGATATATCTGTACCCCTTACATTTGGGCATTGTTATGAAGTCTGCCTGCATTCTAACAAAGGGACCTACTGCCTTGCCAATGGTACTCTGCTCTACTACAGTCCTCTTTCCTGCATTGAATTGCTGACACACTAGGCACCTCTGGCAAAGCCTTTCCGCCTGGTTCCTGAACTTTGAATTATAGAACACCTTGTCAAACACACGACACATGGCATCCCTCCCCATATGTGTGGGTTCATGTATCATTCGGACCATGGGATCTATCAGACTGTCGGGTAGCACGGGCATTCCACTTTTATCTACCACCACACCGTCATTCCTCACTCTGCAGTCATTTTCACTCCATCTAGCTTTTTCTTCCCTGCCGGTTGACTGTTGTAAGTCTCTCAATTCATCCCACGTTGGCACATTATCAAACAACATCAGTTGGCAGCTGTGTCCACCCCATAACCCAATTTGGAGGGACATTTTGTGTCGGGCGCAAAATTGGGCAATTTGGTCAGCGTATCTATTTCCGGCTGTCACATCATCATTTCCTGATCTGTAAGCCGCACACTTGACCACAGCCAATTCTTTGGGCAATTGAATAGCTTCCAATAATTCTTGTACCACCTTTCCGTTTCTGATAGGGGTACCGGAGGAAGTCATGAATTCTCTTTGTAACCATAGTTGGCCGAAGTCATGAACAACCCCGTAACAGTACTAACTGTCGGTGTAAACAGTTATTCTTTTGTTCTTTCCCCTCCTACAGGCTCTTGTCAGGGCGATGAGCTCAGCTACTTGGGCCGATTTCACTTCGCATAGGTAAGATGCTTCTATGGTGTCTGTCAACGTGACAACAGCATAGGCAGCACACAGACCCCCACTCTCATGTCTCAAACATGAGCCGTCCACGAACATTGTATGATCCCCATCAAGCAATGCGACTTCTCTGATGTCAGGACGGGGCTTTGTGCTGAACTCTGTTAGATCAATGCAATTATGTTCCATTTCACCTTCGTCATCTACTTCGAGGGGAACAGGTAACAGTGTGGCTGGGTTTAGGACATTGCACCGAGAAATGGTTACATTCTCAGCACCAATCAAAATTCTTTCATACTTAGTCAGCCGACTAGGTGTGAGATACTGGGTTTTGGTTCTTGTTAGTAGAATCACAACAGAGTGTGGAACATACACAGTGACAGGATGTCCCATTACAATATTTTCACTCTGTCCCAGGCTGACACAAGTAGCGGCTACTGCTTTCAGGCATCCGGGCAGTCCAGCAGCCACCGGATCTAACGTGGCTGAGAACCGCTTGGAATAGTCTGGCATACCTAATGCAGGTGCGGTGCATAGACAATTTCGCAAGGTTACCCATGCGGACATGCTTTCGCTGTCCCAACCGACTGGGTCTTCCACTCCTTTCTTGGTCATTTTTATCAAAGGTTTGGCTAGATTTGCGAAACCCACAATCCACTGTCTGCAGTACCCCACAACTCCTAGAAACATCCTCACCTCTTTCTGAGTTCGGGGTAGGTCCATTGCTTTAATTATCTTGATCCTCTCTGTGGTGACCTTCCGGATCCCTTTTTCTATCTGGTGCCCCAGATATTTCACTGAGTTTTTACAGAACTGTAATTTGTCAGGGGATACTTTATGTCCTCCCTTTCCTAAGTGATTCAGCAAGGCGATGGTGTCGGTGACACAGTCATTTTGAGTTTTTGATGCCACTAGAAGGTCATCTATGTACTGTACCAAAACGGACTCTCCGGGCAGTATCAGGGACTCAAGACATTTCTTTAAAATCTGGTTGAAAATCTAAGGACTTTCAGTGTACCCCTGGGGGACACGATTCCAGACATAGATATGGCTGTCAAATTCAAAACTGCAAAGGAACTTGCTTTCTGGGTGCAATGGGATGGAAAAGAATGCATGGCACAGGTCGATGACAGTGAACCATTCCGCATTCCAAGGGATCTGATACAAGATCACAGCAGGGTTGGGCACAATGGGACAGCAAGGTACAACAATTTGGTTTACCTTGCGCAGGTCCTGCACTACTCGGTACTTCCCACTAGGCTTTTTAATCCCAATGATAGGTGAATTGCAGGGACTGCTCATTACTTCTTCTATTATTTCTGCTTCGAGCAATCGGGTAATTTCAGTTGCGACTCCTGCCTTTACTTCTGCGCTCATTTTGTACTGTCTTGTTTTTGGATATACTGCATTTGCCTTAATTGCTATCTTAACTGGGTCCACATTTGCCATTAAGCCTACATCTTTTCCTGAGAAATCCCACACTTCTGGAACTACTCTTAACTGAAGCTCTTCAGGTAAGTCTTCAATTGACAATGTTTTAATGTCAGCATCAGGTCTTACTAACATTAGTTTGTACAAACCATCTTTATCGGGGGTCTGAACCTCGACGCCTTTTGGTGAGCAAAAGATGGTGCAATTCATTTTGCACAACAAATCGCGTCCTAACAGGTTCACAGGACTGGAATCACAGACCACAAATCTGTGCATTTCTTTAAAGTTTCCTATGGAGATTTCCATAGGCTCAGTTACTGGAGTACTTATTATCTGATTTGAGACACCCACTACTTGGATAGCTTCTCCCGAGAGGGGTAGGTTAGGAACATCCACTGTTCTCACAGTGGACCGGGTAGCACCAGTGTCCAACAGAAAGGTGATGTCTTTTCCCTCAACTTTCCCTTCAATATATGGTCCAGTCTGGTCTACCGGTAAGGAGGCGCCAAGCACGCACTCCTTGTCCTCCCCTCTCAGGCCCCGTCAATCTTGTTCATCACAGAGGAAAGAATCATTTAACAGGTACTGTGGAATTGCTGCATTGCTTCCATTCTCTCCCTCCCATATTTCTGCCCTTTCATTCTGCTGACCCTGATTCTTGTAATTCTGTCTAGGAGCGCGAGGTACTGGAGGTAGTTTTACCTGTTGCTGGTTCCTTTTCGTCCCCTCTTTCTGCACCTGTGGATTTAAACCATTTATAGGGGCATTACCGGCCTGCAGGTGTGGACACTCGTCTCTCCAATGCCCTAACTGGCCACACCCGTGGCAGGGGAACTTCTTCATAGCCTCTTCCCGACTTAATTTTGCCCGGGGCTTCCCTCCTCCCCCAGCAGTGGCATTCTGAACATTATTATTATTGGAATTCAATTTACTTAACTGTTTTTCTTGCTGTTCAGCCAATTTTACTTGTGCCCACATCACCTTTTCCTTGAGGGCCTTCTTTTTATTTTCGATTTCATCTTCGCAGTATTTTGCATACTTCAGGACATCATCTATGGGTTTTCCCTGCCAACTTATTTTATTGTCTCGAATCCATTGAGATATTTCAGGCCTTAATCCTAGCACGAATCTGTAACTGAAATGGGTCATGTCTTTCATGTCCACATTATCGATACCACTGTAAGTCTTGAATACTTGTAGTAACCTTTCATAAAAGGAATGGACAGTTTCATCACGTTCTTGGGTGGTTCTATCTATTCTGGTCCAATCTGTCTCCTTGGCGGGCACCTTTTTCTTAAGGTACTGTATGACCTGGTCATACTTCCTCATCACATCAGGTGAGGGAGCTCCTGTTTTCTCATCTCTGGGATATTCTTCATTAGGCCAATCAATTTCTATTTTACATTCGGTCCACAGGTCTACAGGGACCACAATGTCGAAAAACCCATCTAGGTCTTTCAGAAGACATTTCTGAACTTTTATAAAGCGTTCAACCTGCCGGTACCAGTCAACAGGTTTTTCCCGTAATTTCGGAAAGTCATTTGTAAATGACACAATATCCTGTCGGGACCAAGGGACATGGACATATTTTCCTCCCGGGACCTCTCTCATAGGATACAATTTTTCTGTGGGAGTTACTTCTTTTAACACAAATTCTGAAGCTTGAGACTTGGCCCTGCTGTCTTCCTTTTTCCTTGCCCACCGGGTTCTCCATTTCCCCACCTCTCCCCATTTCTGCAAGAGCTTCAATAATTCCTTTATCTGGATATGTTTTCCTACCACATTCAAGCTCTCTAAGTCTTTATCCGAAAAATCTACTCTGTAGGGTTTCTGAAGGATTTTGGAGCGACTGACATAGATTCCCATTTCTGTGGCGGTGTCCATTATCCTTTCATGGAGCAACCTAGCATTTCGAGTAAGATTTTTGCTGATAAACAGTAACTCTTCTTCACTGTACGAGTTTAGGCGCTCTACTCCTACGTTTCCAGCCATCATTTCTTCTATTTCTATTCTTAGTTTATAGATCTCTAATGGTCTGGACTGGGGAGTGGTTTCTTTTTCCAACTCTTTGGTCCATCTGTCTAATTCTTCTGGTGACACTACTGTGGCACTCCTAACCCCAGATGCACCTTCAATCAACACCTCTTTTGGCCTATTCAGACTTCTTGGCCCCGGCATGCTAGTCCTAGGCTCCCTAATGGGCAAATCCATCAGAACCACTGACTCACATTCACTTTCTTGATCGTCATCTATGAATACTTCCTTTCTCGGGGGTGGAATGCTAGGAGTAGGCATTATTGGGGAGATGACAGGAGGACGAGGACTAGCCAGGGCATCCCTATAAAGAGGAATAGCGGGTCCAATGGTTACTGGGATAGTCAGAGAATCTGGATGGGGATGTATCTGGGCTATGGTCCGGACTAAATCATCTCGCTGCCTGGCCAGGGCTTCCTTTTCTTGTTCTTTCAAACCCTTCCCTGTGGGATTGTCGTGCAGTACTTGAGGTACCAAGGGAGGGTAAATACTTTGGGCAGTTGGGGTAACCAATTGAGGGGGGCCTTCTCCAAAGGGCTGGTAATTCGGGACCGTGGATTTTGGTCTGCAAAACCCATCCCCTTCACTGGTTTTACTGTCTGTACCTGTTCCATCTGCCTCGCTATCCCTCCGACATCTGGGATATTTGGCAAACGGGTTTGGTGAATTCAAAGGCTCAGACTCGGCTGCATAGGGAGGGGGGTTTTTCATCAATAAATCTTCTAGGTGCTCATCTTCTGAGTCCCCTACGGGCATTAAGTGATGGGTCTTTTCTGTGCCTTTTCCTTTTCCTTGTTCTAATACCCCCATCATTGGAAACAATCCCTCTGTCATCATGCTTTGTCTCCACTGTTTCATTTTCTGCTCTTTGGTTTCTCTATGGACCCTCGGATACCATTTACTCACTCCCTTGTCCATCCGGGGTCTATCCCTCTCCAAAGCCTCAATCTCCCACTCCTCTAAGTCTTCGTACTGGGTCAATCTGGGTCTGGGATGCAATTCATTCATGCGGGTCCTTAAGTTAAACAGGATCCTACCATTAAAGGTACCATCAATAGGAAATGCTAGAACTCCGTCATCTGCAGTATACTTTGCCCAATTTTCTAGCCACACGCAGGTATGATACCCCTTTTCAAACATCATGAAGGAAGCAGGAGTATTCGGTGGAGGAATGATCACACCTTCTCTTGTTCTTATAGGCTTATCGGTCTTAAAGAAATTCTTTACCTTGTCGGCAAATGACATTTTTCTCTTTATTCCATACATCATGTGCGGTCTACCTCGTATAATCTGTTCCTTATAGAAGCCTGAGTTCTGTGGATTAGGTAAGAACTCAGGATACCACATATGCCTTTCCAGGCTCGCTTCTAGCTCGGCCTGATTAATTTTGTTTACTTTGGTACTTCCAATGCTAGCGCCACTCTTATTTAGTAGAGACCAATCAACACGGTGGGTACAAAAACCCCTATCCAATGGGTGCGCGGCCTTTCGCAAGACCAAGTCCCACGCTCCGGCACTCACCCCTCCCTTACAAATTCGGCTTCTCTACACACCCGCTGTCCTGACCAATACCAGCGCGGCACGGAGTGACGTCAGCGCAGCCTTCCGCCCGACTCCCTCCTTTACAAGGTAACGGAAACTTTTAGCAGAATGGAGTAAAACGTTGCTAATAGCATGTTTTCTCCGCAAACATATCCAGCGATAGGCAGCGATAAAAAATTCGCCGCTAAGCCTATTTAGCGATAAATATCGATACTTGTTGATAATATGCCCCCAAGTGCTCTAAAATGGCAGAGATGATCTTGCTTGTCCTTTATGTACCCTTAACTAATTCATAGTAGCTCAGAATACATATCATTGATCTGATGTAGCTCTGACTATAGAAAGGGTTGAAGACATCTATTCTAGACTATCCCCCATTTGGTTTCAGAAACTCTGCTAAAGGCATATTTTTGCTCCAAGCAGGACTTGGTGATGGCGTCATGCAACGTGTAGGTGACGCCCTAATATATACTTGCCTCACGAGCCCAAATCTCAGCGATATGGTGGTGCCATGCATCTTCAACATCTGTGCCAGCAGCAACTGCTTTTCCACCTGTGGCAGTTGATTCTTCAGTGCCTACTCGGGGATCCCAGGGGAGCACAATATCAGACTGTGTACCATCTTTTGTGGGGTTACCTGTGCCACGATAAGAAATTTCCATCATCTTGATTTCATTGTCTTCATGTTGCAGTCTGTTTCTGGTGCTTCTGTAATTGTGATTGGGACACCGCTGAGTCGTTGAGTCCATCATGGTGGAGAAGCCCTGTGCATCTGCTTAGGGCAGGACTTTGCTGGAGTTTGTCCCATTGGTTGTTGTATAAATCGGGGACTGCAGTGACTTCCCAGTTTTTTTCATTTGCTGGCATCCAGTTCCACTCCTTGTGCAGGTTGTAGAGCATCTCCCATCTGCTACCACCAGGATGTTTCTGCTCTTGTCTTGTTGATCAACATTAAATGAAGCCCTTTGTGACTAATATGTCCTATTAACCGCCAGATATAAACATTAAAGAAAAGGAGCAAAAACACCAAACCTTGAGGAACCTCACATGTGATGGGCAGAGATGCAGGGATAAAGTAACAAAGACTCACTCATGTGCTCCCTGTGTTTCTTTTTTTTACCAGGTACGTGTTTTTAAAGCGGTAGTATGTAATAATGTTAATGTAGTGATAATAATGCTAGTCTAGAATTATTCATTGGTTTAAATCTATAATTTAAAGTGGTTAAAGTAATTTACCCAAATTAAGGGGAAAATAATGGTATAACCCATCTATTGACTCTATTTCCTTTCTGCTGCAACCCAGCAGACACCAATATGTTGGCAACTTGGGGCATCATTTATGAGAAGTGGCACATCGCTGCGTGAAAGCAGAGATGCAACACGTCTCAGTGATCCCTCCTTGCGACACCAATAATGCGTCATATTTACAGTATGACGCATCATGTCACAAGGAATGACAGATAGTCAGTATTACTGATGTATCTGTTGGCGTAAAAGTGGCATGTTGCTGGAGTTGTGTCGGAAGTGTGACGCAACTCCAGCAATATTCCTTTCACATGGGGCAAGCCCCTTGAGAAAGGCCCTGAGTCACCCTTACACCTGCCATGAGGCAGGCATAAGGTTTTGTCGCATTGGTGTCCTAGAAGTGGAGCAGCAAAATCTCACAGATTTCACTGCACCACTCCTACGACCCTTTCTTGCAGGGGAACACCTACCCTGCAGGTATAATGTAGCATAAGGGTTTATGAAGTGACCCATCTATGTAGATTCGTCACTTTGTAAATATGGCACAACTTGGCGCATTATCCACGGCGCTGCTGCATCACTAAAAGTGACGCAACGTCGGCGCAAAAGTGATGCAGGCCTTCATAAATCAGTCTTCTTCTCACACTATGATCAGTCCAATTTATTCAAATCATTGTTGCTGTTTTAGACCCGTATATTTAGTAAAATGTCAGTTTGATATATATACACCATTCTTTCTGGAAGTACTTTACTTTACTGCTACTGAGCATTCCCCCACGACGTCTCAATTCATGAGTTGGTTGTCTCCTACAAGAGCTTTACTGCATTTGTAAATATCTTGCAGTGTTTAAATTGTGCCAGTTAATTTTCATGCACAATCGTCAAATATTGCAGCAAAGATTATTTCCGTTTAATATTCTTCTGTTACGAGTGTACAGAAATATCATGCAAATGTAGGTATTGGCCTGTGCAGTATTTCGCTAAAATGCCAACGGGAGCATAAGTGACATCACACCATTTGACAGAAAGTGACATCACACACCATTTGACAACCAATGTCATCATATGGTTGACCCCTAGATCCACCCTTAATTATTCCAGAATCACCCACGGACTACCCAGAGGCTAGCAGGAGACAACAAAGTGTAAATAAAGAAAGAAAACTGGACTTTTAGCGCTGTGTTTACTTTTCTATCCTGCCAATGACTTTGTGAACCATAAGACAAGTGGTAGCAGTGGCAGTGCCAGGGGTATGAAATGGCAAGTGAGTTGTAGCCGCGTCTACTACTGGTTACCACTGATCGATGTCAATGAGTGCTGTAAGGGCACCATGAATAGTCCCACCTGGCCAGTTTTTATGATTCTTGTGCCACTAGTACCAGAATCTTTCCAAATGTGTTGAATTTCAGGCTGTAGTAGTGACCAAACACAGGAAAACCATGGCTACATGATGGGAGATTGAACTAAGAGTTTTCATGTAGTACTGGGAGTACAGTTTCAACAGTCTGTGGTATAGAGCATGGACATGAAGCATCCTTCCTCCTGACAGCAAGAGAGTTGTCTCCTGTACTAAAATTGTATCCGGCATACAATATAAAGAATAAAGGTATTCTCTGCTGCAAAATGTAGTATGAGCTAAACAATACTTAAAGGAAAATGTCTATACAGCCATCAGTTATTATCGATTTTCCAAAATATTCTTATATGCCTAAATATGTTGTCAAGTTTATTTTTGAAAGGGTGAGACTTATACAACTTGCTCAGTGTATTTAAGTATGCAGCATTGACTGTATCTGACACAAGAACCTGAAATTACAAATCCTGCTCCATCTGAGGGCCTTAAGTGTATAAAATGAAGCATTATTCATCTAGGGCTGTATGTATCAAGCAAAATTGCATTCGCAAACGCCAAAATTCACAGAATTTCGGCGTTTGCGAATGCAATTTTGCCAAATGGTATGTATTAAGGCAAAATAAGGAATTGCAAAATTTGCGATTCCTTATTTTGCAATTGCATTTAAGGAATCGCAAATTTGGCGATTCCTTAAATGCAATATAAGAAGCACCAAAAAAGTGCAATTTGGCCTTACGGAATCGCAAATTACCACCAACTTCAAGTTGATGGTAATTTGCAATTTCTTTGAAAAATGCACTTTTTTGCATTTTTCAAAGTGTAATGTGAAGCACATACATGCCCTTAGGGCATGTATGTGCGCCACATGTGCACCCATGCTTATTTCAGGGGTGCATCAGGGTGTCCTTTTGAAACCCCTGCACCTTTGAAATTATTCTCAATTTGCGATTCTCAAATTGTGAATCACAAATTGAGAATAACTTCCCATTCATTCCTATGGGCCTCCTGGCCCATAGAAATGAATGGGTTTTTTACATACATATTACATACATACATTTTTTACATACATCCCTATTGCAATTTGCAATTCTCAAATAGAGATTTCTAAAAAATCGCTATTGGAGAATCGCAAATCAGGATGTTAATACATATGGCCCCTATAACTCCTTCAGTAAAACCATTAACCCACGTAAATAATGTATAGCTCACACCAATGTTAGGGGATCTTGGAGCATCTTTGATCAAATATTGCCCAGAAAATGACCTCCCTAATTATAAAGTCTGCCTCAAGAGTGAAAGAAGCCCCACAAGTAATTTTTACTCTGGTTCTGAAGATGACTCTGCCTTTGCCCCCCCCCCCCCCCCCCCACACACACAAGTATGGGTTTGGTTACGCCCCTGGTCTGACTTAATGTATTTTACACTGATTTCCTTATTTTGTTTCGGTTATACTCAGTAGTTGCATTTCAAGCCTCACTCTACTGTGAGCGAAAGGATGAGACAGTTCTTTATGAGCACGGGACGAAGGATGGGTGTCTGTGACAGGAAGGCTGATAGGAGACAGCAAAGTTGGCACAACTAACATGAGATTAATGTGTCTGATTAGCGGCCGTTTCTCCCTCTCTCTCTGCCATTGGCTTGTTCGTGCTGTACCACCACCCTATTTTCCATGGTTTCGAAATTTTTCCAGTGTGAATCACAGAGGTCGATAACCTGAAAGTGACTCATAGGCATGGTTTTCAGATCTATTTACTGAGTTGCTTCCAATTCTTACAGCAACGTTTGTGCTAACTTGCTGCACATTATCTTGATTTTTTCGCTTTTGATGGTTGTGAACTTCAGTTTAAAGTAAGAGTAGCAAGGTTTTGCAAAGCATAAGTCTGGCTATTTTAAGTGTGAGTGTGAGTCCTTTTTCTGTGAGTGGTGTGATTTATTTATGTGGGTGAATGAATTAATTCACAACGAGCACAATTCAAACTTCTCACCCATACTTTCAAGGCTCTAAATAACACTGGCCCAGCATACCTCAACAATTGCATCTGCTTTCACAAACCTTCCAGTCACCTAAAAAATCCCACATATACGGAAAATAAGATCCGGCAGTCAAGACTTCTCCTAAAGGTTGGAACGGCCTGCCACTGCACATAAGAGCCTCCTCCTCAGTTTTTGAATCACATAAGAAGCTGAAGACCTTGCTTTTCGTGTAGTCCCACTAGGGCTTAGGTGTGCAAAGACTCAAACCTGCTCAGCACCAGCATACCCTCCTGGGTGATAGTGTGCTCTTCAAATCTGCATGCCATAACAATATGAGAATGTGTTGAGAGTTGGAAGGATGAAATAGTGAGCGACTGAACGAATAGATAAAAAGGAGGTGAGGAAGTGCACAAGTGCACAGAAAAATAGATACATGGCTGAAAAGTTTAACTAGTGGCTGTATGTATTCTGGAGGGTTGGATAAATTGGGGAGACTTTGGGTGAATAAGTGAGTGAATGAATTGATGTAGACAAGTCTGAGGCCGTACTGATAATGCTATGAAATGCCATGAATTACCAATATTATGCAGGTTAAAGCATTGTGCAAAATGGGCCCACAGTATATCAAGAATTACCTTCATTATACTACTGCACTGCAGTACACAAGAGTTGGTATCAATGTACTAAAGATGCATAAAATTTGTAAAAAATGACTACCACTATGCACATTCTGATAAGGCCTTAGTGTATTTTCGCCTTTGCACCATCGTTCAGTAGTCTTAACCCTCTTTTCATTTGCCCCATTACTCAATAACCTTTAGCACATATTTACATTTTGTGTTCCAGAGTTGCAATGGCTTCCTAAACGTCTTGGTAGTATGGTCACTTAAATGACCAGGGATCTCATGTCTGGGCCGCAATAAGTAACTGACACGGGCGGTTGACCTTGTTGAATGTGTGACTACGGGAAACGCCCCCGCCAGGATCCATGTTACTTAACGTTATTTAGAATTGCATGCAGCGTACTGGGTGAAAAACTGTGAGTGACTGGTTCACCCTCCAATGATTATTACACCTTAGCGTGTGTATTTTCAGTATGCTGAGGCTGTGTTTTCATGGCCTTTCACTTCTGGTCCTGAAGAAAGCCTGGTAATCTATTCGATATTGGCAGAAACATGTAGAACTACGGGTGTTCAAGATCAATTATATCCCATGACATCCGCATTCAGTTTTTAACCTTGTCCCAGGACCCCATTATTAAAATTTCTCCTGGCCTGGAGGGGTATCCTTGAGAGAATTTTAAAATTCACTTTTCTCACAGCCTTTCACAACAATACCCACTCTGCTGTAATCAGGCGTTGAAGCACATCTAAAATGCACTTGGCACCCTAGGTGGTAACCCGATGATGAAGCATGCAACTAGGTTGGTTGTGAGGGTTCTTCTACAAAACCTAATGATTTTCTGAGTACGAATGCTTTTGGAAGCAGTTGACTTTGTTAGGGCCCGTCCCCTTTGTTATAACTGATTACCCAGGGGAAAAGGACATGTTCTATTTAATCCTCTCACTTTTTTTATGACATTATTATTACTTAAATGAACAGGCATCTGGCTTACATAAGGACCTATCAGGAAAGGAGACACAGTGAGAGAATCTTACCTCCCTTATGTCCAAACTCATACGTAAAAGTGAATGTGAGGTAGGTACAGAGATGAGAATGCAGCTGGATATCTTATCCCTACCTCCAGCGACACCATTGGCTCATAGGGTACTCTGACACATACTTTTTGCAGTGCCCTGTCCTTCAAACCCCTGGTTCACCAATTGGCCTTAGTCTCCGGTGAACTGTCATGTTTGCTCTGACAGAGCCGCCACTGGTGGAAACCTCAGACCAACAACTCCATTGACATAAGGCTATCAGTCGAATTACCTCAGACAGTATCTCCTATTTAGGGCGGGCATTCTAATGTACTTTGTTTCCTGGCTGGGACTGCCAGGGAAAGGCTAGTAGTCCTGAACAGCAGAAGTTTTTTTTAAATCATACACACTGAGAAAAAACTCTGTGTCTATCAGGGATATTTAGTTATTGTTTTTCAAAAGAAAACTCCTGCTTTGGGAGTGTGTTTTTTGAAAAATAGCAACTTTGCTTTTTCAGATGGACTGAATAGGGTGTTTGCACATAAAAGTTTCAGGTGCCTTCATAGGAGCCACCTTTTTTCGCAGCTCCTCAGAAAGCACGGATTTCTAAAGGCACGCGGACATCTCTAAAGATGGGGGGGGCTGTAGTCTGGCAAAGAAGCAGAGTACAGCTGGCCATTGGCTCATTCAGCTGTGCTGTCTTTTACCCGTTTCAATATATGCTAAAAAGAGTTTTATCTTGTGTGCAAAGCTTGTTTTTTTGGTAAGATAACTCTGAACTCTTTGTCTAGGAAAGCTTTTCAGGAGAATCATGTTGCAAATGACTATGACATTGATTATAAGATATTTGGTTATATGAGTAAAGCATTGGACCAAAGGGAAATCCTGTTTACATTTTTTTCTCTGAAATTCCCTTGTCTTGAAAAGCTTTTAGTGACCAGACTGCACTCAGTCGGATCTGTTATCTCTCAGTCTAATTTATGTTTGCCAATGCTAAAAAACAATTGCCCATTACCAAAATATGAAAAAACATGACGTATCTAAAGCGGAGTCTACCAGTCTGGTTGGTTCCCTTTCCCCGGCCAGACACGCAAACTTGCACGATTTGGGCCTCATGGACCTATGGCGACAATTCCACCCTGACATAAGAGATTTCTCTTTCTACTCCAATGCGCATAAAACGTACGCCAGACTAGACTATTTTTTGGGTAACAAACCTGTCTTAGAAAGTGCGCTCTCTGTGGACATATTGCTAGCGACCCTCTCCCGTGCTGCTTACCTTAGCCTTCCCACAGGCACACCCCCCGGCCAGACACTGGCGATTCAGGGACACCCTCCTCCACCACCAAGATACGGTCACAAGGCTACAACAGACATTGTACGATTATTTATCACATAATGACAACCTGGATACATCCCTCTCCACTAGGTGGGCGGCCCTTCAAAGCGTTGATAGTGGGGGAAGTCATAGAAATATATCCACGGCTGGCAATAAAGAGCACCAGCAGAAACTGGAGGAATTGACGCAGAAAGTATGGGAATTTGAACAGATGCATCATCGCACTGGGGCCCCGTGGGCATGGAGACAAATGCTAGCGGCCAGGTCGCAACTGAGCGCCCTGGACAGAGACAGGGCAGAATACGCGGCAATGCGCTTACAACACTCCTTTCACATGGGGGAGACAAGTGTGGGTGAGTACTTGCCTACAAACTGCGAGAAGCCCGGCAACTGGATGGTGTTTGAGAGATTAGAACCACTCAGGGGCGAACCTCACCTAGAACACAGCTATTGCCGGGTCATTCCGCGAATTCTACACGCAGCTCTACATTGAACAACCCCTGGAAGCTTTGGACATAGACTCCTACCTGGTCCAGGCCCATCTTCCTAGCTTGACACCTGATCAGGCAGCCCAGAAAGAGGGAGAAATTAGGGTCGAGGAAGTCATAACCGATATAGCCTGCCAGAAATTAGGTAAATCACCAGGGCCCCGACGGTTACACCGCTGCCTTCTATAAGCAATTTTTCCCTCACGCTGGCACCACTGCTCACTTGGCTCTTTAACTCTTTTGCTGAACCTGGAGCAATCCCTGCAACCATGCTTGAGGCTGCAATTCTTGTTGTCACGAAACCAGGGAAAGATAAAACATTATGCGGTTCCTACCGCCCCATCTCCCTCTTAAACATTGATTTGAAACTATACACTGGGATTTTGTCTGTGCGCCTATGCCCCTACATGCAGGGATTGGTAGATCCCGATCAGGTAGGTTTTATATTGCAGCGCCCGGACGAGCGACAATACAAAACGAGTCGCACATTTAATCAAGAAAGCCTCCCGTATCCCTGGCGAATACATGCTCCTGGTCGTGGAAGCAGAGAAAGCTTTCGACCGCGTCCACTGGCCTTACCTTGAGCAGACATTAATTTGCGCCGGTATCCAGGACAAGATGCAAACGCACATACTGGTGCCCTCTGTCGCTCCTGTTATTTGCACTCTACATGGAGCCCTTCACTCAAAGGGTCCGGGACCACCCCCAGATTACCGGCATTCGCTTCGAGGGTGATGTCCACACAGTAAGCCTCTATGCGGATGACGTCTTAGCCACTCTCACACACCCAGTGACCGCCCTGGGGGAGTTTTCTGGGGGAGTTGGAGGCCTTCGGCAGGGCGTCTGGTTTTAAGATCAATTTGACGAAATCCATGGCGCTCAGTCTGTCCCTGCCGTCGGCAGTCCTGGCAGACCTTCAGGCCCGCTATCCGTTACATTGGTCTGAGGAGTCAGTCCCCTACTTGGGCATACAGCTGGCCCCAACTTTACAGACTATGCGACACATCAACTATTCCCTCCTGCAAACACACATTCGGGCGGCGTTGCTGAAATGGAAACGATACCCGATACCATGGCTGAGGCACAAAGCAGAAATCAAAATGACTATCCTCCCCAAGGTCCTATACCTCTTCCAGACATTGTCCCTCCCTCACCCTACCGGATGGTTACAAAAGATCCAGTCCGACCTTTCCTCCTTCATCTGGCAGGGGCGTAAGCCGAGAGTGAAGCGGCTGGTGAACTTTCTTCCACCGCATGAGGGTGGCCTTGGAGTCCCGGATCTAGCACTTTACTACGCTGCCACGCAGCTTTGGTACCTGGTCGAATGGAGTGGAGCAGAATCTGAGAAACATTGGCTCTTCCAGGACCGAGCGGTTGCTGGCACGTCCCTCATGAAGATCCCCTTCATGCCCAAGCAACATCGCCCACCCAACTTGTATGCCTCTCACGTGACGTGTTTTAGTCAACATACGACATGCCCTCACCACGTTGCCCTCCCCTCTCACCTAATTTCTTGACCACCCAGACTTCGGACCTGATGTTGGCCTCCGGGCCTTCCCACTATTAAGAGAAGCGTGCTGCAGCGTCTTAGGTCAACTATTCCACAGGGGCAAGATAGTTTCTTTTTCGCAACTCCAAACTGACCATGCCCTTCCTGAATCGGAAAACATACGCTATTTACAGGTCCGACATTGAGCCTTACACCCCGATAATTGGACCAACGCGTTGCGACTTCTTACTCCCTATGAGCGATGGCTTATCACGCGCCCCTCCGATAAAAAATTGATTTATGACCTCTATAAAATGCTCCTGTTCAGATACACTCCCACCTACCATGCCAGACAAGCTAGATGGGAGAGGGACCTGTGACGTGACCTTCGCTCTCAGGAATGGGACGGCACGTGCTACAGGGTTCGCCACACAGCCACCCATTTAGGGGCCTGACTGAAACCCTTACCAAATTAGTATACCACTGATACCATAAGCCAGAGCAACTGCATCAGGCCGACCGAACACATAGCCCTGATTGCTGGTGGGGCAGTGGACAGAGAGGCTCCTTGATTCATCTTCTCTGGGACTGCCCACACATTCAATCTTACTAGACACACGTAATAGATGAGATTGACAAACAGTTGGACCCGGAGCTCCCTCGGTTCCCTGCCTAGGTCCTGCTTGGTGCCCCCAACCCACTCACATACCCCTTGAAATCGCGAAGGGGGAAACAGATATTGCTCTAGGCACAGCTACTCAGAACATACTTACGCACTGGAAGACCACCCGAGTTCCCACAGACATGGGGTGGTAGCGTCTTTGGCAGGTGCTAGGCATGGTAAAAAAAATCCCTCACTAGCAGGTAAGGGCTCCTCCTTTAGTGAAATCGGGCAACCCTTCTTAGCCCTCCTGGTCCCAGAATTTAGGGGATTGTATTGTCCCAAGTATCTACGCCTGCTACACCTCACTACCACAGACCCCCCCGCATGACTCAATTTGGCCCCATTTGGAATATGCCAACTCCAGTCAAGCTATCTAGAGTCAACGACCTCCAAGACGGTGAAGAGTGGCCTCCTTTTCTCCCTTCCTCTCCCCCCTCTCCTTTCCTTTTCTTCTTTTTTTTCTTTACATTTGGGTGGGTGGGGGGTAATTTGTTTGATATTGGAGCTTTCGCATCTTCCTGCATTTACACTCATCATATCGTGCCCTGCGCGACGCATTCACTATGCATCTTCAATTTGCCTTGCTCCGTGTCAATAAAAAGTTTTAAACCTAAAGCGGAGTCTAGGGCTGTGTGTGATTCAGTATCTTAAAGGTATTTCCAGTAAACTACGCCTCGCCAGTTTTGCATCTGTGCAGAGGTTTTAGGTATCCTTTCACATCCTAGCTTGAATCCCCTCATTTGGTTAATACCAGGATGTTGTATTTGAACAACATAATATCTCAAATGTATTGTTTTAGCAATTGATAGAATTCATTTTTAGGTTTCGCTGAGCCAGCGCGCATGCGCTGTCAGCGAGATGTTTAGTAAGTGGGTTTCAAAAGTGCTACCCATCACAGGCTTGCAGGCGACCAGCTTGCTAGAACGCGCACATGCGCGCGCGACGTGCACAGCACTTTTGCCCGTCGCGTGTGCGCACAACTCGCGTCACCATTCGTGTTTCCTTTTTATTTCACGGCTGCGCGGCATTTCTTTAACGCATTTCTTTTTTTCCCTCATCACAAGAACCAAGCATTCTGACAAAAAGAATATAAACTCTTACGCCTAATGAAATGAAGTGGCATGGGGGAGGTTTAGGTGCTATACCAAACAGTCAATACGAGGCTTAAAAAGGCTACCCAATTCCTGCGTTTTTTTTTTACTTAAACCATTTCTTAAATGAGTCTGCAAACGACCACAAACATTGTACCTTTGCCCTGAACATTACAGGAATATTGCATTCATGCCGGGGCCTCCCAAATCCAGGGTGACGTCCTGCACAGAGCATACTGTCCTTTCCGGTTTGTTGCTAGATACTGCGCGAAAGTGTCGTCATCACTGTGAGCCTCTCTTTACTTTAGCCTTTACTTGGCATTAGAAATGGCTGGCATCAGTCAGGCTTCAACAGTTGCTAGTCTTTGGGAAAAGCTTAATAATATATAATTCAGGGATATTGTGTTCGCTCCCTTCATTACGGACCTGCTGCACGGAGGACTCATTGAGCAAGGGAATGACACCTTTCGCTAGCTCAGTTTCATGCTTCAAGCCTCCCCCTCTACGGACTTCGTAAGGTGTTCTGCAGCAGACCGCATGCTTTCTTTAGTGTTTGCCATTTATGTCAAAAACTGAAGCCATTTATTTTAACTTTCTCTCAGTTGGCTGACACAACGATCAATTAATGACGCTTTGACCTGTTTTTTGGGGGGTGGGGTGGGGGGTAGGGGGTGTATTCTGAGAATTAGAGTAGGATAGGCGGTTTGTCGTGGCGATAATACTAATAAACCAAGTGGGATTAGGCTTCTGGACACCCAATTTTCCTACAATCCTCGTTGTCTTCGTCTGAACAGAGAGTAGTCAAATCTTTGTTTTCTCCCCATCTCCTCTCTAATATTAAACCCACTGTCTCTTTTAAAGAGATTACTACAATTACAAGGCCAATTACAGCCAAGAAAATACGTAAGAAACATACTGATTACACTGAGCGTGACAATGGTCGACCTCCAGCGCTTATACTGCAATACGGACTTTTCCCGAAATCCCAATTCCTGAGAACCACCATCCCGGGACAGAAGTTTTCAATTAGTATAAGTTCCACTAGCTAAAGAGCATTGTAGGCTGTGTTTCTTCTAAAGTGGCTTTACTTGACTAAATGAGGGCCTGATCCCACCCATTACATCATTTAACGTTTGCTATATGCACTCACTCTGTTTCTTAGGCTATCTCAGCATTTAGTTTGGCCATTTGGCACCACATCAGACTCAGATCTCAAGCAATGAAAATGAGAGAAACATATACATATTGGTGATTACACCTATTTTAGTAATGAGATACTCTAAAAAGACTTTAAAACTGGGGCAAAATAATTACAATAAAAGTAGGAAAATATCACACATAGCAATTTAAAACCTTGGCAGCTATGCACTTAAAGGCTTCTCTTTACCAACTGACGTTGAAACTATTCAAAACAACAATGTATAGTAGAACGCTGCTTACTGTGTATCATCCATGACTTGTCCATAGCCAATAGGTCTCACTTTTGGGACCTTATGAGTATTTAGTTATGCAGCACAATATTCTTGTTGCAACAACATCAACCGTTGCATGGTTAAACACTTATAAGGACCCAAAGGCAAGACCTATTGGCTATGGCAAGGCTTGTTTTATGTATGGGGCCACTTCTGAGCATACCTTTATCTTTTGTGAGTTAAATAAGCTCTGTTTAACAAAATAAACGTTTAACTTCTTTAATCGACTTAATTATATGGTACAACAGTGCAAGCGGCAAAATAACATTTTTAATTGTGATTTGCAGACATGGCTTCACAATTTCTTATCTGCCTCCAAGAGTCTACGTCAGAATCTGCTACCTCAAGAGCTGTCAGACTAGACATAATGTCGTTTTCATGTTTACAGAAAATAAAGATGTTATCCATTGTAATCATGATTATGGAGACCCAAAGTTATTAGTTTGTAACAAATATTTTAGGCCTCAGATTTCAACAGCTGTAAGTTTCACAATGACGAGCTCTTTTTCCTTTCATCAAGTCAGGTACATAAGACAATGAACTGTTCCAAAACACTATTGACGTGAAAAATATACACTGATAAAAACAATATAAACTATCATATTCCTTTCTGACAAACAAAGCAGTGCCCTCTGGGAAGGACAGAAAGCCACAGGATTGAAAGAATACTGAGGGATCATTTCTGTTTCAGGTCGGCCTGCCTGAAAAAGATTTCCTTAATCCATTTCTGGTTGACAAACAGAGTCATCACAACTGCCCCTGTTAGAACTCGGGTCACCAATTCCGACACAGCAGCTTGGCGCGAGGCAGGAAGGCACCCGAAGGCAATGTGTAAAAGCATTGGTGCAGCACACACTCGCACTGAGACAGTAACTCGCACACAATAGAATGACACCACACCAGGTTGTTGTTTAAACCAAGTCTCTTTATCTACTTTTAGTTCAGGCAGGTATCACTTCCTAGATACTAGGCAGATGGATTAACTATCTCTCAAACATCAATCCCATAAAAATAACACTTTTGATATTCAGGGACATCATAGGCAACATTTCTTAAGCAAACATTAGTGAAGGTAACATCCCCACTGTACTTCCCCAATAAGGCAACACGTTGGGGTAATGAATACAACATCAGAAACATGTATACGGCATCAGTAACGTGAATGCAACCTCAGTAACATTAATACAGCTTCAGTAATATTTCTTGTGCACACATTCAATAGGAGCAACACCTTGGCTGCAGGTATTTAACCTGAGGGACATTTACTAGGCAGGTGGGTGATGTAGGCAGTACCTCTCAGGCACCAGGATACCACCCTCACTACTGATACACCCCCGGCAGCATGGATTGCACCCCAGGTCTAAGGTTGACTAAGGCAGTTCAGTGTTTAATAATGGCCCAGCCCCTAGCAGTTCCGAAAAGGGGGTCAAATGGGGCCTTTGTGGCCCAGTTCCAGTCTCCTGGGGCAAGGGGCAGTCAAGGGGCTGCCACTCCGATCTGGTGAGACTCCTCGGCAGCCCCGCTATACCCCCTGATGACTCCGCCCTCCCCCAGGGGTTTACCTTTGGACTCCAGTCTCAATTAGGCCCTCGCTGCTTCGGCGCTTCCACTCAGGGCCTTCACACACTCTGAACCGGGCTGGGAGAGGTAGGTGGGCTCCCGCTCTTCTCGGAGCCCCCGCGCTGAAGCCTGGACTGGCTTCGGGCCTCCATGCGCCCTCCACGGCCCAAAAACCAGTGGATTTACGGCTTCCTGGTGGCACAGCCGCACCCACCAATGGGTGCGCGTCTCATAGGGGGGCACGGCTGATGACACGGCCGGCGTCCCAGTCACGTGTCCACGCCCTCTCTGCCTTCTCCGGCTCAGCACGGCCTTTTCCAACACCGCCGCTGCCCTCCCTTCACTCCGCGGGCCGCGGCAATGCAGAGGACGGCACGCTCTTCTTGTCTGGCGGCCTGGGCAGCAGCGGTGATTACGGCCACACAGCGGATTCCTCCCACATATCGCCTGGGGCGCGGCAGTGATTTCGGGGCCCAAGGTGCACTCACTCGAACACACGCGGGATAACAGGTACAAACAACACCTGCAGGCTTTCAGTGGTCTAGCGCTTTATGATCACGGCGCCCAACAGTAGGTGGGAGTTCTGGGCCTGCACTGCGCTCGGGGGCATTACCAGGATTCTGGTGGCATAGAGCTTAGAAATTACAGCGCTTTGAGAGTTACAGCATGCAGGGGCACAGCAACAGTGCAGCCAAGGCGTGGGCTGCAGTGGTGATCTGGGGGCTAAATAGCGCTCAAAGGGCACAGTTCTGGCGATATAGCGCTAGGTGGGCACAGCGCATTACCTGTTGATCCTCCAGCAGCAGCAGTTCTCATAGGGTTTCCAGCGCTAATTATGGCAGGTCTCAGTTACAGGGTCTTGGACTGCAGTATCTTGGGGGACAGGTAGGGGTTGAGTTGGCAGGCATAAAAGGCAGGCTGGTTCCCTGCAGCACACTGAAGTTGGTCTTCTGGGTTTCCCCCTCACTGGGCAAGGTCAGCAGGCAGACAGAGCCCCTCAGCGTTCTTGGGTACAGCAGGGCCTAAGTTCAGTCAGTCTCAGTAGTGTAGGCTCCCCCCTAGGCCCAACTGTCTATACTCCGGCAGACGTTCCCCCAGGTCCAGTGGTGCCCCAACTGACAAGTCAGGTTTGCCTCCTTTCCTCTTATACCCCTGTGTCAGCTGACACTCCTGAAAGGCGGCAAAGCATAACTCCTCCCTGGGCTGGAAGGTTCCAGGAGCTTCTACAAAGTCTGTCTATGGAAAAAAAAGGCCGGACGGCAAAGATACAGTAGCAGTATGTCCCAGCCTGCTCCTAACTACTGGTGCGTGTATGTTCAAGGCCCACTCCGCAGTAGCAGGGGCATGTGGCAGCCACGTTATTAGGAGAGAGCACCTGCACCTTAGCACTGTTTGGCAGTGGTAAGGCGCCCAGAGGCCTAGATTCAACAAAAAGATGGTGGCAAAAATGAGGCGCAAAGGGAAATAAAATGCGGGGTAAGACCACCCCAGGACTGACAGGTCTAACAGCCCCCAAATAAGGTTTAGTTTTAGTAACAAGTTTGTATGTGGCATAGCTTCGTCAAAAATGCAATACTGACAATCAGTACACTAGAGCTCAAGATGGCTAACCTGGTACCTAGAAACTGTTAACTGATGGTACATAGCAACTGTAAATGCATGGTACACAGCAACTGTAAATGCATGCTACCTTGCAACTGTTAACTAATGGTACCTAGCAACTATCAATACATGGTACCTTGCAACTGTAACTCATGGTACCTAGCAACTGTTAATACATAGTACCTGGCAACTGTTAATGCATGGTACCTAGCAACTATTAATACATGGTACCTAGCAACTGTTTATGTATGGTACACAGCAACTGTTAGTACCTAGCAACTGTTAACAAAGGGTACCTAGCAACTGTTAACGCATGACACAGCAACTGTTAATGCACGGTACCTAGCAACTGTTAACACATGGTACCTATCAATTATTAATACATGGTACCTTGCAACTGTTAACACATGGTATCTAGCAACTATTAACTCATGGTGCCTTGCAACTGTTAATGCATGGTACCTAGCAACTGCTAACTCATGATACCTTGCAACTGTTAATGCATAGTACCTAGCAACTGTTAACCCAGGGTACCTAGAAACTGTTAATACATTGTACCTTGCAACTGTTAACACATGGTACCTAGCAACTGTTAATACATTGTACCTTGCAACTGTTAATGCATGGTACCTAGCAACTGTTAATACATTGTACCTTGCAACTGTTAACTCATGATACCTAGCAACTGTTTACACATGGTACCTTGCAACTGTTAATACATTGTACCTTGCAACTATTAACGCATGGTATATAGCAACTGTTAATGCACAGTGCTCAGCAACTGTTAATGCATAGTGCCTAGCAACTGTTAACACATGGTACCTAGCAACTGGTAATACATTGTACATTGTAACTGTTAACGCATGGTACCTAGCAACTGTTAACGCATGGTACCTTGCAACTGATATGATAATGATAAAACTTTATTGTTTAGTTAATTAAAACCATAACAAAAATGAACATGGAAGACATTTTAACATTACAGTGAAATCAATTAAATTTCTGCATCGTACAGTTTTGAATTGCAAAAATTAAAATGATGCTGGTAGGAGCTATGTCCAATTGTTTGTCTTTAAAATAGTTAATAAAACTGAGCATCTTATTTTAAAATATCAAGAGCTTTCAGCCGCTTTTCAAAGGCTATCAAGAATTTTATAAATTTGCAATTAATTATTGGGTCGGTTGAGTCTAAGGCACCAATAATTGCAGATCTACAGGTGCGTAGACCTTTGGCCTTAAAAATGTTCTTTAGAAAAAGTGTTCGCTCCTGGGTCAGTGATTTGCAGTGGCATATAAAACCTTGCAACTGTTAACGCATGGTACCTTGCAAATGTTAATACATTGTACTTTGCAATGTTAACGCATAGTACATAGCAACTTTTAATGCACGGTGCCCAGCAACTGTTAATGCATAGTACCTACCAACTGTTAGCACATGGTACTTAGCAACTGTTAATACATTGTGCCTTACAAATGTTAACGCATGGTACCTAGCAACTGTTAACGCATGGTACCTTCCAACTGGTAACGCATGGTACCTTGCAACTGTTAATACATTGTACCTTGTAATGTTAACGCATGGTACATAGCAACTCTTTATGCATGGTGCCCAGCAACTGTTAACGCATGGTACTTAGTATCTGTTAATGCATGCCTCAATCCTACTCTAAGGGAAGGGAAGATAGAGCCAGCCACTATGAATGGGGATAGACTGCTGTTTGTGCATCTCAGCCACTGGCCAGAGACATTAGTCGACAGCCCTGAGCTGTTCTCATTTCTTATGATGATCCCTCTGATGTTCTTATTTCTGTTGTCGATGTTTAGAAAAGCAGCTCCTACTTGAATGTTCCTGGACAATGCTTTAATCAAGAAGAACATTTTTGTCTGTTACAGCTAGAAAATGACAATCATTGCAGCATAAATGCTAGCAATGTCGAACTTCTATTAGTGATTTACTAGAGGATACAAGCTTTGTTGTGCTCACCTTTTCCTTTTGTCGCCCTAAGTGGGAAGGGTATGCCCAGACGTGGGTCCCGTGCTCACTGAGCTACTGGATTCAAGCTAGCCTGGATGGTGAGGGGCGTTGCTTCAAAACCGGTCCTAGGATCCTTGGTTCCGGTCCAGGGAGGAGCTGGCTTGGCAGTTCGGGCTGTACTGTTCCCATGAGGATCAGGGTCAAGAGTGATTTGCATATGGCTGAGTCCAAACTGGGGTGGCGTAGTGAGCAGAACATTGATGGATTAAACCCAGATCTTTGTGACTGAGAGTGAATGTTTACATTGTTCAGCATTTTGTCCATCATTTGTTCCTTTCACCTGCAGCGTGAAACTGGTTAGATAGAAGTTCACCCACCGGTCCGGTCACAGTTAATAGACTACCCTGAATATTCAATGGGACACCGCTTGCCCTATGATACCCACTGGACAAGACAAGAAACAGAGAGAGACCCATGTACATGCCCCATCACTGCACCCTCATTTCATTGAAAAGTTTATGCGGAGCCTTCAACTACTGATCGTCCACTCTGAGCAGGGCCAGTTTTGAAGCTGGTAGCGCCAGGTGCGACAATCGTTTTTGGTGCCCCCACACCCCATGACCACCTCCTCGGATTCTCTAAATACCACTGGGCAAAAATGCCCCTCATCTCTCCAATCATAAGCAATTACTAAACATAGTGCCCTCCCTTAGGTCGGCCTCCCTCCACAAGTCAACGCCCAGTGTGGCCGCACCAGTCGCACTGCCCTAAAGCCTGACACTGAGCAATGACAGCTACCTGGCACTCACCGCAAGCCCCCAGAAGACAAGAGCTTTTTGCCTGCATCCCACAGCTGCAAGATGTCATGAACTACCTGTTTTCTAAGGTGAAGGAAAACTTCCTGGCCACTTTCACAGAGTTAGAGAGCTATTGAGTAACTGCATCATAGGCTCTAAATAATTCCCATTCTAGTTTTTATAGTGAAATGTGGGGGATCTTGAACATGCTAAATCCAAAGAAGACCCTACCATACTTCACTGCACATAGTGTTTTACATCGCACAGCGGGAGTTGGTTGCAGTATCTGGTCTTTGGCCAGACCCTACACCCTATCCTCGCAAGGCTGCCAACCCTTAATGGAAACTCTGACCTAATGATAAGGGGCTATCACTGCTTCTGTAATATACATATATACACATTTAGAGAATCATTACATATATCAAAAGTAATTGTTTAAAAAAAAGGTTTTTGACCTAATGAGTAAAGCTGGTGCAGTGGGGTAAAGTCACCAGATCCCACATCCTCTTCCTTCAGACTTTGTCAGATGAGGCTACTCTCATAGTCTCCTCGTTGGTGAGAAATTTGGGGTTACAATTTAAGGAGGATCTTTCATTGACTAGTCAGGAATAAACTTGATTCCACCTGCTGTTTTCCATTGCTGAAGACTCTATGGAGGATCCTCCCATATTTTCTGGGTAGCATGCATCCTCTGTTGGCCCAGACTGTGATTTTGAGTAACACTCTGGTAACTCTCTAATTTTGGACTGCCCGGTGTATCTGATCAAATACCTGTATTGGATCCAGACTGCAGCATGCAGGCTGGCATTAGACTTCCCCTGCCTCAGAAGCTTTGCGCAAATTACACTGGCTCCTTGTGTCCAAAAGGATGATTTATAAATCTGGACGGTAATCCATCAGGCTATCCCACGCTACATTCAAGATAAATTCCTTGGGTGCTCTCCTAAATGCTTGCTGCATTCTTGCAACCATCCTTTGCATAGTCAACCCGAGTTTAAGCAAATTTGTTCTAGGGGGAAAATATTTTTTTTTAGTTCAAACTTGTTAATGGACTTCTCTTCCTCATCACCTTCTATCCATTGAGGAACTTTTGCTATTTAGGAAATCTTTCAATTGCTCTATGCTCTCTTAACAGCTCTAGAAAAATCTCAGTGTGGTATATGGCTCTTGCTATCATAAGGACACCATTCTAGGTATCAGCTGCACTCCATAAATGCAGAAATAAATAAAATAAATACATACATGAAGACTGAAGACGCGTCCTAACTATTAGCAGAGCTATTCGTCTGTGCAAAGTCATGGCGATATGCAATCTGTGAGACGGTAAACAATGATTTCCTCGTGTCAATTTTCCTGCACTGAAGTGTTTTTTTAGTGCAGTTGCTCTAAATAATATGTGGTAAAGGGTCACATCAATATTCACTAGCATGATGCATATATCTATCTATACTAATATAATAAAGAGAGAGCCCAAACCTTTGAGGCAGGTAATCTCAGGAACCACAGCACCAATCACAACACCCAATACAGCGTTGGAAAGGGCATTTGCAGCAGAAGGACATAGGCTATGCAGACGCCCACCATATACATGTAAAAGGTAAAAGAACCGTGCCAGCAAAGTAGTCCCTTGTGGGCGTGTCTGCGTTGTGCTGTGGATGTGTGCTGGGGGCGTGACAAACGCTGGGGGCGTGTGGTACGTTCCGCCCTTCACGCCATGTCTCATATCGTGTGCTGTGGCCGTGTGCTGGGGGAGTGGGCATGTGAGGGGCAGGGATTACGGGGAAAAAAAGCGAGCGCTGTGCTCAATATTTCATTGTTTTTTCTTCCCAGGTTCTGTACATTCCAGCTCCGGGTGTCCACCCTGCTCCCTTTAAATACCCCTGCACCCCATAATCATAACCCACCCTTACTCCTTAAAATACCCCAACACCCTTAAACACTAACCCATCTTAACCCTATAAATATACCCTGTACCCCAAAACCCAAACCTATCCCTAAACCCTAAAAATACCCCTGTACCCCCAAACCTAGCCCTGAACCCTATAAATACCCCTGTACCTCAAAACCCAAACCTACCCCATAGCCCTTAAAATAC
The DNA here is from genome assembly GCF_964263255.1 of Lissotriton vulgaris. NCBI lineage: Eukaryota > Metazoa > Chordata > Amphibia > Caudata > Salamandridae > Lissotriton > Lissotriton vulgaris. Next base: position 542,280,902 of record NC_141697.1, read on the forward strand.
CCCTGTACCCCAAAACCCAAACCTAGCCCTGAACCCTAAAAATACCCCTGTACCCCAAAACCCAAACCTACTCCTGAACCCTAAAATACCCCTGGACCCCAAAACCCAAACCTAGCCATGAACCCTAAAATACCCCTGTACCCCAAAACCCAAACCTAGCCCTGAACCCTAAAAATACCCCTGTACCCCCAAACCCAAACCTAGCCCTGAACCCTTAAAATACCCCTGTATCCCAAAACCCAAACTACCACTGAACCCTAAAAATACCCCTATACCCCAAAACCCCAAACTATATCTGAACCCTTAAAATACCCAAACACCCCAAAACCTATACCTCAGTACCCCAAAACATATACCCCTATACCAATTCTTACCTTATCCAAACATTTAAAAAAACATGCTTTTACCATTCATGCATTTACAACGAATTTCGTTGTAAATGTATGCGTGGTAAAAGCATATCAAATGTAATGCCATGCGTTATAATGGCATTGCGGAGTCATGGTACTTTCGTAATGAAAGTATGCGGAGTGATGGTATGCGGAAATAAATTTGCGGAATAATGGATGTTTACCCTCCCCCGGTAAGTACATTGGTGGCACGACGGCCCACATCTCCAGCAACATACTCATATTTTTTCACCACCGATTTGAAAAATGCACAGGTCTCTCTCATTGATGGCCAGCACCGACATACACTTTTAGACACACCTCCCGCCACAAGTTCTAGAATTGCAAACTTTAGAGCTGGGGAGCTACGTTTGAATCTCGGCATCAGCTCAACATCCTGTGATTCCAGGCAAATCGCTTTGTCTCCCCGTGCCTACCACAAATGAATGTGTTCTTCTGTAATGTAAATTGTGCTCATGCCATGTTGTCGAGTTCACGCTATATGATATTGCAAGGAAAAATAAAGTAGGGAAACTCAAGTTCACACACTACTGAACGCGCGCTCTTAAGTGCATCAGCAGTGCACTGTGAATCGGAGCGTTTCACAGGCCTGTCACAGATAAGAAATGCTATCAAAACGAAATCCTACAAAACAATATACTACTGGCCGGCAGCAATTCATACCCGGACAACGTATATACATATTTTTTTTATTTTTCGGGGGTCTGCACTAATTAAATATTGAATGCTTCAATAATTACTCACGTGTGTGCCTTTCATCTGGTATTGAAGATTTTCCATTACTTGTTGTATATATATATATATATATTTTTTTTTTAATATACATACATTACCTATATATTACCTACTATGAAGAGCGTTTTTTCTTTTGCCATAACTTTGGCTTAATTTGCTGAATCCTTCAAAACAAATTTGATACTTACTTCAGTGCTGAAAGTTTCGGGGAGATCCATCAAGCGGGTGCTCAGAAAAGGGGTGGTCCCAAAAAGATATTTTCTCATGTTCATTTTTGTGGGAACTTTAGACACAGCCCGAACTGCTGAACAGAATTACACCAAACTTGGGACAAAGGTAGATATTGGTCCAGGGAAGTGCCTTTTTGTGATGTGGTTCAAATCCGTTCAGTAGTTGTGGATAGATTAAAAGAAATTCAAATTTGTATATATAAGGATGCAGATCCTCCATGGATCCAAGAGGCTCCATGCTCAAATCTGATTGGCTGCCAACACCTCTAACCAGGAAGGGTTGGCAAACATCTTGGGATTCGTCTTCAGCCGAATCCCAACAAAAACATTAAAAGAGTGAAAGGGCCAAGGTGGGAATAACCCACGCCTCTTCAGGTGGTCCCAGAGAAACACAGCCAGGGCAAAAAAAAGTTTATTAAAAAAACAAATTGGTAGCGCCGGAAAATAAAATAAAAAAGTGCAGGCTCCCGCACTTTTTTACTAATAGGTCCCACATTGGCCAGGTTCCAGGGGCATGGGCACTTATTTAAAGGAGGGGTCGCATGGGCCCTCCTCCTGTGGCTTACCAAAGCCCCGGGTACCACCACCTCCCTGGGGACCGCCACCTCCCCGGGCTAAGTATCGTTAAGTTAATGGTGGGACCGGCGCATCCCACACTGAAGTCCCGGGGACAATCACCTCCCCAGGTCACTATAGTTAATCTAATGTGGGTGGGGCCCGCTCTCCCCCCCACTGCCCCAGGGACTGCCACCTCCCTGGGGCAAGTGTTGTTAAGTTAATGTAGGGTGCCCGTGGACCACCACCTCCCCGTGGCACTATGAAAAATAAACGTAGGAGGTCCAAAGCGGACCGCTAGCCCTAGGGATGGCCACCTCCCTGGGGCAAAGATTTCAGATGGAGGGGGTATGTCAAACAGCCCTGGCTTGCAGAAAGCAGAGTTTTCATCTGTTTCTCTGCATGCAAATATACGTACAAAGAAAAGGATAAAAACATTGCTCTGATCGACAGGGTGCTGCCTTTTAGCAGGCCCATGTCTGGCACAGGAAGGCCGGCTCCTACAGGAGGCCAGGAGCTGGCAAGGACTGCAGGACTTTGAGGCTCCTCCGGTCATCAACATAGGTCACTGGGTGCAAGAGGCTCCCCTCCCCTGATAAATATAAATGTTTTATTTTAAAAAGGCTGAGCCCCAGGGTATGGGGTCCCGGGCTGAAATCAGCCTGAGGAGGGGGGCAGTGCGGCCCCCTTCCCCCATTGTAAAAATAATTTTTTTAATATATATTTTTTAAAGATGGCACAGGGGAAGTCACTGAAGGCCCCACCCCCTTTCTCAACCACTTTGCAAAGGGGCCTCCTGGTGTACAACATGTTAGAGGACGAAATCCCCTTGGCTAGTGAGGGCCCTTGAGGGACAACAACCCCTCCTGTTATTTTCAGTAAGTCCCACACAGCAGGATTGCTTAGAGGTTATCCAACCCCCCCCCCTTACTCCAGCACTCTGCAAACGTTTTTCCTGGTGCAGTTCTGTTTGGCCCCATACAGCTGGATTGCTGAGAGCTGATGGGTGGCCCACCCCTTTTATCCACCACTCTGAAAACACGCCTCCTGGCGCACTACTGGTTGGGGGATACAGTCCCCATGGCTAGTGAGGGTCCTTGGGAACCAACAACCCTTCCTGTTGCCTCCAGTAATCCGACACAGCGAGATTGCTGGGAGCTTGTGGGAGGCTCCGCCCCCTTTCTCCACCACTCTGCAAAAACACCGCCTGGCACACTAATTGTTGGGGATTGAAGTTCCTTTGGATGCTGAGGGTCATTGGGGGCAAAGAAGCTCTACTGTTACCTCCTGTAAGTCCTACAGAGTGGGATTCCTGAGAGCTGGTTGGAGGCCCAGCTCCCTTTCTCCAACACGCTGCAAACTCAAATAGTAGTAAAAAAAACATCGAAATTCACGGGAAAAAATCAAAGGTTACAGGGATGTTATAGTTAGGAATTAGCATTTAAGAAACCTTAGACATTCACTAAAAGAACAAACGTTACAGGGACGTTATAGTTAGGAAATTAAATTTGAAAAACCTTAGATATTCACTGACAAAACCAAAGCTTACAGAGATGTTCAGCTCAAGTTTCACTTGCACAAAACCAGAGAAATTCAGCAGTTATAGTTAGCAGAGCTAACTATAACTCACACCCAAACAATGCACTGCTTATGACTTAACATAATACATCACTCATGATGTGGTCAGTGGCATCCCTCATGACATAACTGATGAAATCCCAAATGACATCACTGATGAAATTATCCAGTGACTGTGAGTGTTTTAAAAATGTTTATGAGTATTAAATATATATGCCAAGGTGTGCTGATAAATCAGTGGGTGTATGAGTGCCTGTATGGATGATTCAGTGGGTGCGTGACTGACTGTATAAGTGAGTGATTAGATGTATCAGTGAATGTCTGGGTGAGTAACTAGGTTGTGTGAATGTCTGCATCAGTCTCTCTGTTAGTATCTAAGTGGCAGTATGGATTCGTGAGTGGGTATGTGAGTGGGTATGTGAGTGGCTTTATTGGTGATTGATTGGTTGTCTGAGTACCTGTATGGGTGTATGAGTGTATGTATGAGTGGGTGTGTGGCTGCCTGCATGGATGAGTGAGTGGGTGAGTCAGTGGCTGTATGGGGTAGTGAATGCATCTGTGATGGGCTGTATGGGTGACTTAGTGTGTGCATAACTGTGTCAGTGAGCGAATGAATGTGTCCATGGCATATGGGTGAGTAAATGCATATGTAAAAGGCAGTATAAGTGAGTGTTTGAGTATATGAGTGACTGTATGTGTGAGTGAGTAATTGTGAGAGTGGCTGTATAGGTGAGTGTGTGCTTGTGTCAGTGACTTTATAGGTGAGTGAGTATGTGTTAGTATCTGTATGAATAAGTGAGTGGGTGTGACTATAACTGTATAGGTGAGTAAGTGGTTGTGTGATTGACTATGGGTGACTGACTGTGTGAGTGGCTGTATGAATGTACGAGTGGATATATCAGTGGCTGTATTAGTGAGTGAGCTGGTGTATGAGTGGCTGTATGGGTGACTGAGTGTGTGTGTGTGTGTGTAGACCTATGAATCAGTGAATGGCTGTGTAAGTACTGGTATGGGTGTGTCAATGGTTTTGAGCATGGTAGTGTGGAAGTTGGAGTAGGCATATGAAAGGTTATATTGGGTTGTGAGTGGGTGCATATGAGATTCTGTGGATAATGTCATGAGTGATGTCATTTGAGATGTCATGAGTGATGTCACTGACCATGTCATGAGTGATGTAATATGTGAGGTCATAAGCAGAGCATTGCGGGGGCATGAGTTATAGTAGCTCAGGTAACTATAACTGCTGAATTTCTCTGGTTTTGTATGAGTGAAACATGAGCCTAACTATAACGTCTCTGTAACCTTTGTTTTTTTCTGTGAATTGCTACTTTTTTAAAATTCCATTTCCTAACTGTAACGTTTCTGTAACTTTAGATTTTGTTCAGTGAAAAAAAAGATATCTCTCTATATCTGTATTACAGAGTTAGTGATCACAACAGTAGTTATTTTTAAGTCTGAATTTCCATTGAAAAGTAAGTTATTGATTTGCTTATAACTTTGGAATGATTTAATTAAACTTAACCAAAACTTTCAATCGAATAGCGAAATTTGCTTAGTTTAGGCATGTAAAGATTCATGCTGATCCGTCGAGGGAGTGGAAATAAATTAGCGATGAGGTCAAAGAAGGAGTAATTCTCATTTTAACTAACCTACGAAACTGTACACTCTGCTACAGAAAGAAACACTAAACTAAATTATACCAAAAGTGGCATGAAAGTAGAACTGTGCTCATTGATATGCCTTTGATTGGTTTTGAGTAAATCCCTTCAGTCATTTTTGAAAAATGAGTGTTACAAAAAGGTGTTGGAGGGCTTTGATGGGCGAAAAATATAGATACCTTGATTGTTAGCTTACTAAAAGTCCATGAACCAAAGTTCATGGGCCATATTTCTTAAGCACCCTGTTGGATGAGGAAGCTTTGTTTCTTCCATCATCCAATCCAGGTCCATAAACCCAGATTTGGCTTTGTAATTTCTGTAGTGTCTTGTGATTATGAGTGCTAAGACCCTTTCTGTTCTGGGAGGACTCTAAACAGGAACTCAATAATCAGCTGAGAGGTGGTAAGGTGTGGTTATAAAAGTTGTGATGTAAAGTGTGCAGTGTGTTGTGGTATATTGCTCCAAAATTGAGTTGACAAGGACTTTTATTTAAGATTTAATACCTTGGTGCTGCAGTTCTTCACCTCTGTGCTCTGGGTCATAAATCTGACTCCAGCACTGATCATTATTAGGCCCTGGTATCTGCAGCCTGAAGATAATAATGTAAAATAAGCATAAACTTCCCTTAACTGTAAAAGAAAAATGTGACTATGTGCTCATTGAAAAATGAACTCAAGGCTATGAGCTACTCTGAGGTGTCTGTGAGCTACTGGTAGCTCATGATCGACTGGTTGGAGACACGTGGTTCAGGACAATAGGTTGAAGTAGTGGATGCTCAGTTGTTTGCAGACCTGAAAGAACATTTTTCAGATGAGAGTTGTAAAGGAATTTCCAGAGGGTGAAATGTGTCACTCTAAATGCACTTCCTCCACATAAAGTGAGTGGAATGGAATGAGGATTTGTAGAGCGCGTTGGCTACCCAGGGGAGTCCCAGCGCTGTAGGGAGCTAGAGCTAATCCGGAGAGGTAGGAAGAGGGAGGCTAGGTTTTGGTTTTAAACAGAGGTTTTGCTGAATAGCCAGGTTTTGACAATTTTTCGGAAGGTAAGGAGGTTGGGTTTGGATCTGAGATTGAGAGGGAGGGAGTTCCAGATCCTGGCCAGGTTGTAGGAGAGCGAACGACCACCACATCTGGCCTTCCTGATGCGTGGTACTGAGGCGAGGTGGGAGGTCGCAGATCTGATAGAACGAGTGGGCTGGTAGGTTTTCACAAGGGAAGAGTTAATGGGGGGGCCTGTTCCCCAGTAAGAGCGGTGTGCAATGCACATGCTCTTAAACTCAATTCTAGATCTCACCGGGAGCCAGTGAAGATCTCTAAGTCTGGCTCTTACTGACGTTCGGCGGGGGATATCCGGAAGAATTCTTGCTGCGCAGTTTTGAATAACCTGGAGTCTGTTGATTGTGGATTGGGGTGCTCCAAGATATAAGGCATTTCCACAGTCGAGGCGGGAGAGGATCAGTCCTTGAACCACGATTCGTCTCGAGTGGAATGGAAGCAAAGGGAGAATTTTGCGGAGCAGTCTCATCTGGCCAAAACAGGTCGCAGCTAGCTTAGTGGCCTGATGGTTGAAGGACAGAGTGTGGTCAAGCCAGATGCCCAGGCTCTTGATTTGCTCCTTGGGTTGCGGGGGTTGCCTAAGCAAGGAGGCCAGATGGGGTCGATGGTTTTGGCGATGTTATTACCAAGGAGCATTATCTCCGTTTTTTCCCCGTTAAGCCTAAGACAAGAGCTGGACATCCAGGTGGCGACTACTTCCAGACATTTGTGTAGGCTGTGTTGAGAGTTTAGGGGGGTCCAGAGATACCACTAGCTGCGTGTCTTCCGCATAGGAGATGATCTTCACACCAATGGGAGGACGACATCAGCTAGGGGAGTCTTTGTCTGTGTATGGTAATGTATTGTGCTGTAATGTAACATTTGTAAATTGCTTACTGCCCTTATGTGTGGCAATTCTGGAAGTCTAAAAGTTCACTACTATTGTCAATTTATTGCATAATAAGGAAAACCTTTTCATGTAGGTGGCTTGCCTTTGATGCAGCTGTATTTTGGTTGGGGGACAGATAGGAAGACACCAAAGTTGTAGTCTTACCAGTTTTATAACATTTCGTCAGTTATCACATAAGATGGCATGGACAGAATCTTACTGTGGAAAGAAGGCCTCTGCAGCGGTCGCTCCTCCGCTAAGGCGGCGAGCGTCCCTCCAATGCTCTTTGAGCAGGAAAAATAAAATGATAATTACTTGATTATTATCATTTTATTTTTTGCAGGTTCGGCTGGGTTGGGGCAGGGCGGGGCTGGAGACACATGGGGAGGAGTGGTTTACACACTCCAAGTGCTCATGACTGCTTGGCCGGCCGCCTTGGCTTGGCCAGACAGTCCTGCACACTTGGCATATTCCCCACCAGGGTGCATTACACAGCCTGGTGGAGAACATGCCCAGGTTCCCAGTCCCCATCTGAGCACCAATCCACGGCGCTCAGCCCAATCAAAACGCTGCATTGCAGAGCTGTGATTGGTTTAGGGGAGCCAATCACAACGCTACATTGCAGCATTGTGATTTGCTATGGGGAGTCTGGGTGCTTCCTGGTTCCGGGACTCGAGAAGCGAAGGGGAGACGCAGCCTGCAGAACAGGTAAGTATTATTTTTTTTGTCTCCACCCTCATTCCCTGCCAACTGCTACTGGGCCTCTGTGCCTATGCGGCCAATAGGCGTAACTCCCAACCTTTCAACTTTTCATGTGAGTGAGACTGCGTAGTTTAGTACGAATGTCCCATTAAAATCTACTGAAATTATTAATATCACAGACAATGAGGAAGATTTTTAGACTGGGTGAGCTCATGCAAATCAATGGGAGACATTTGGGTAGGTTGAAGGATGAGGATGGACTTTGGGAGGGGGATAGTATTCAATTGAAGATTAGCTGATAGATGGGAATGCATTAGATTTTAACCTTACTTAAGTGTGTATCAAGAATTTGCATACTGACTGATTTTGATATTAAAAGAGCAGCAGTCCACTTCTTGGGATCTTTAGGGTGTCTGAAAATATTTGACTATTATGCTGAGTGTGAAAATGGAGGGAGGAGATGTGGAGGATGGCAAAAACTTATTGGAAACATACGTTATTAAGAATGCATAATGCAGGAGGAGCCAAGCTCGACATTGTGATGGCCGCACGGTAGCTCGGCTCCGCCGGCCTCCCAGCCCAAACTCGACTATCCTGGCACTCATCCTGCCCAAAAAGATTAACAATTTATATGTGAAGTTCTGCAGTCACTCACCATCCATCCTGGTGGATCCGGCGCTCAGTGGATCTGCAGCGGCGTCCTCCCGGAAAGTGCGGCCTTTTCGGGGTAGAGACCGGGGCCTCGCCCTCTGCGAGTTGCCGGCGAGAAGGTGTCGGCGGCGGCCTCGGGTGGAGGTTTGAGGCCGGCCGGAAGATGCCGATGTGCGAAGAGCCCGGAGGCAAATGAACGCGCCTGGGACTACCGTCCGGTGTTCCAGAGGTGGTGTGCGGCAAGCTGTGTGTGGGGGACGCCGTGCTGGTGGCTCCCCCCTTTGCTGCCGTCCGGCCATTCCGGACTCCATCGCTCGGTGGAGGAGAGTGTTTTCAGCTGAGAGGTGGCGCCGGCGGGTCCCCCTTTTTTGGTGGTCATTATTTCAGCACCGTGGGTGTTGTTTGTGCGCTTGAGGGGGATCCCGCTGGGGCCCTGCAGATGAGCCCACCCCTGGAGTTGGTTTCGAGGATGCGATGCAACAGTTGCAAAATGGCGGCTGCTGCCATGTACTGTGGACCGCCCCGGGATGCCGATTCCTTGCCTTTGTGTTCCGCTTGGGCCTGTTCTGGTGAGAGCGAACCCACGATTGGTGACGTCCTGCAGGCGCTGAAGATTTGGCAGCTGGCCTTGGCCCAAGATTCTTGTGTACGGGACGAGGTGTTGGCCGCCATTGCTCCCGGATCGTCCTCGGGGACGCGGATGGGCCCAAGGTGGTTGTTGATTGTTCCCCGTTTTCTGGTGGGTGTAGCGACGACCCGATATGTAAGCGGATGGAACTGCTGATGAACATTGACACTGGTATGCATAACTGCCGTAAGCTCCTGCTTTGCCATCGGCAGAGGAGATCTCCTGGGTTGCTCCCATTGATTGTCCAGCGACTTTTCCACGGCCTTTTTTCATCACCTTGTTCTGTGCCCACTGCATTGACGTACATTGTGGCGTTAGCTAAGAAAGGACTAGGATGAGCTCGGTTCTTACTCCGGAGGACTACTATTCGGTGCACGGAGATATGGACTGCTTCAAACTTGTGACAATTTGTTGATTCTTTCATATTCATGGATATCTGAAAACCAGTCAGTTTCGTTTTGGGCCACGCTCATGGTTTGGGTGGGCGGGGGGCGGGGCCGCGCTTCCTGCTACATGGTTCCTCTCCCCAGGCTCTTCTTTTTCTCTTTCTCTCTCTTTTTCTCTGTACCATCTTATTCTATATTTCGGGTTCTTAATTAGGGCGAAAGGCACGCTGCTGGGGGGGGTAGGCCGTAGCCTTCTGCAGGAGTGCAGGGTGGGGTGGGTGGATTAGGGTCTATTAGTTAGTTACTTGTTTCTATGGCTCTTTTGTATCCTTTCCTTGGGTCTCCTCGACTGTGTGTAGTCCCGCGGGGTGAGTTATTGGGGGGGAGGATTAAGTACTTTATATAATATGGTACCCACGGCTTTGTTTATCCTGCATTAGTTGCCCCGCCCCCGAGCACGTTTGCTACTCGCATTATTGATCGCCATTACCGCCGTGGGGCGGGTTCAGTAACGTGGAGTCCCACTATTCCTTCCTTTCTTTTTATTTTTATTTTTAGTATCTTTGTTTTCTTATCTCCCGGGTTGGGTTGTATAATGATTGCAACTTTATCTGTCTCCCTGATGGTTTTTACTATTGTGGGAACCCTATTCAGTTTGTCCCTGGGTACGTGAGGTTGCGAGTGGACACTACCACCGAGGAACTGTCAGTGAACCTATGGTTTGCATGCTTTGGACCTCTCTGATTACTGATCTGTGGCTTTACTAATATGATGTAGTTGGTTTTGTTCCCCGCCACGTACACTAGGTCGCTACTTATACAACTGATCCTTTATTCTTTTAATATATAAAAATATAACCTCCCTTGATCCTACGTCGAGTGGTACCATTTAGTTAGCGATATGGACTTGCAGCGTTAGGTGATATCGTCTGACCACTTCGTGTCTTTAATTGATAATGGTGCTTTCCAGTTATGTTTCGTGGCCGGCCCCCGGGTTGTAGGCTCGTATTTGTATGCATCCATTTAATCAAATAAAGGTTTTCAACATTTTTTTTTTTTAAAAAAGAATGCATAATGCATGAGGGGGCCAGGTGGGTCACAGAGGAACAAAATGATGTGGGGGCACCTCAACTCAATAAGCACATACTCTGTACACTGCACCCACGAATTTGAATTTACACATTCAGGTTGGAACACATATTATTGGTCCCTCAAAATCATAGTATCTTCATTTTGTTTTATTTTCTTCAGAGCCCATGGCACCCTTGCTACTTACAGTGTCCTCAGACAGTTGCAGTCATGTTAAATATAATTAATTGGTTGGGTCATTTTGTTGTTTTCTGTATAGAAATAACTATATGTAGTAAGCATTTTAACAGTATCAATCCCTCTAATTCAGTGTTTGTGACTGTTAAAATATGTTTCTCATTTATTAATTTCATTTTAGGAGTCAAAAAGTTTTTTCGACTTCTAAAATGGGATTCTGAAAGGATACCGGTTTGGTATCTGGAAGGGGCGTGCTTTATGGGTCCTTTCCAAATACCAAATCAGTATTTAATGTATCAATCTTTTGCAATAAAGTAGGTCACAAAATAGTGATTTTTTTTACTGACACTTCAAAGAAGGTGGTAACCTATCCGTGTAAGTCAAACTGTCCCCTTGGGACCCCGTTCCGTTTGTAAATGTGAAAAGAACCTTTGTTTAGGAGAAAGTAGTAGCCTAGCTGACCACTGACTACTCTTCAAAAAACCTTTCTTTTTAAACGCAGTCAAATTTCCTTTAAGGGAAATGGGCTGCATTTAAAATTAAAATAAAGTTTACTTTATTAAAAGGCAATCACAGACACCAGCAGGCCACCATTCCTGTGATGGCCTCAAATTTAAGTTAGTCGGAATTTGTGACCTACCTCATTAATATGCAAGGGTATATAAGCCGGTATATATGAGGATATTGGTCAGTTCTTAACATACTTTACTTATCACAAAAATACTATAGTCACAAATTGCTACCAGTATTTTGTGACAAATAAATAGTACTTATGACCCACTGTTCCCTGAAGTTTTAATATAGTCCTTAGTGAGTGATTCTCTTTAGTGGAACACATAACTTGATGGATCTTGGAAACCTGGGGGCTTATTTACAAGCCCCTTGCGCTGCCGGTGCGTCAATTTTTCCCATGTTAAAAGTGACGCGCACGGGGCTTGTAAATAAGCCCCCTGGTTGTTATCACCAACAAGTGCACTCTGGTGGCAGTACAGCCACAGGCCAGCACACTGTGTGCGTTTTATCCTATCAGTGTAGAGTGGTTCATGGCGTAAACTGAAGAATCGTGACTCCTCCTCTGCCCGGAATATAAGGATATGGAACAATGGCGCTGATGAGGTGGCTCGAGCCAAGAGCTCGTTTAAACGTTTCTTTTTTAAATTTGCACCGCAGCGTCAACAAATAAAGCCTTGTCAGGTAAGCACTTAAACCCTTTATCTGCTTGATAAATACGAGGCAATCTCTCTGGTAAAGAAACCGTTCCCTAGCGCTGGGTTTGTTTTAGCTACGGTATGTATCAATAATTCACCACAAGTAAATATGGTTTTGGCGCCAGGAAGTCAAAAGGTGAGGTATCCATAATATATCAACAGCGCAGGTGCTTGAGAGAGACACGTGTAGAGAAAAAGAAGAAAAAAAACATTGGTAAGTGAATTTCCCCACGGTATAAGATTGGAGTGGAGGGAGTTTTATAGTGGCGAAGGTTAATAAAATATCGTTTTTGACATGAAGAATCATTAGCCTTCTGCCTGAGTCTTAGGTATTGCTTTGTATGTTAGGTATCAGAATGACATTGAAGGAAATAGATAGAACACACAGATGCACAGAGCTGGATATACATACAGACTTGCTCACAATACTGAACCTAGTCATGCACACCGAGGCAAAGGTTTTCAGCGGTATATCACTTTTTGCAACAGATGCAAACTGCATTGAAAGCAACGCAGGGCAACATTTGCATGTTCAGTTTCTGTTGCCGTCAGCGAATGAAAACTAGGGGAGGACTGGAGCTGCCCGGGTGGGATGACCCCCACACAGACTGTGCAGTAGAGAAACTAGTGTGTCATGAGCCCTAGTGCAAGGAAGGAAATGGATCACCTGGCTGCTGTTTGAATGACAAAATACACCAATAATCAAGGCTCAGTGGGCCTCAAAAGCATCTGGGTCCTGTCGCCACTGCACATGCTGCACCAGTGGGTAAAACCAGGGCCCGACTACGAACAGCAACCACAGATTGCTGCTCGACCAGCCCTGGCAGCAGGGGGGAAGAGGAGGAGCGGGAGTGCTAGCAAGAAACACCACTCCCACTTTTGTTACAGGGGGCCGATATTGCAGTACTGCTGAAAAACCGTCCGGCCTCCAGTGACAAAACCAGCCCTCACGGCCGGCCCCTGGGGAAATGCCCCATGCCTGCTACGGCCAGTCCGGCCCTGCATACTACGCCCTTAAGAATGTGAACATTGCCTGTGAGGGCAGCTTCTGCTTACATGGTGTCTGGGAGGAAGGAGCTGCAGCTCAGAAGGTATCATGTTTGGATTACCTCTGATGGAGAGGTGAGTTAGGACTGGGGTGGGGGAATTGGAGATGACTGGTAAGTAATCCAAGCATTACCTCCTCACCCACTTCCAAGTGCTAGTCCCTACATCATTGAGCATGTACCAAAGTGGCCTATCTTACTCTCAAAATCGCTTCTGAAACAAAACCATATCACTAAATCAAGGGTGTACTTGCTCTAGAAATGCAATTTCCCAGACTGGCAGGAAGGGTATCTCTGGGCCAATACCCTGGGAGCAAGTATAACCCCAAGGGGCATTCACACCTATCTCCAGAAGACACCAAGATGCAAGTCCACTGTACGAGAGAGAAGCACACCCTGCTGCAATGACTGCAAATGACACAACTGACTGCCTGTCCAGGGGCCTACATGTCTTCATATTATTCTGAACTGGTACCATGAAGAATATAAGAAAGATGATTATAACTGCTGAGACCGAAAACTCCAGATCCCAGTCAAAGAAAACAGAGGCATTGTGAGCCCCCCCACTCCCCCCCCCCCCCCCCCCCCCACACACACACACTTTAGCAGCTACAGCGGGGTGGGGTTCTTTATTTGCTTCTTCTGTTTGCAACTGAGCAGATATAAGCTTATAATTATTGCTGGAATACAGAGACAATAGGAGAGCAAGCAGAAGCGAGGGAAAATACAGCTGGGTAAATAGAAGAGGGAAAGAAAGAAGGAATATTGGAAGGAGGCTGAAAAGAAGGAAGAATAGATGAATGAGTGGGTGGATGAATGAGTATGTGAATGAAAGAGGGTGAAAGGATGAGTGAATGAAAGGTGGATGACAGGTAAAAGGATGGCAAAGTAAAGGGGAGGGTGAATGGATGAGTGAGTGAAAGGGTAGGTGAATGGACAGGTGAAAGTATGGCAGAGTAAATGGATGAATGAGTGAAGGATAGGTGGTTGAACAGCTGAAAGGATGGGAGAGTAAAGGGATGGAGAGGTGTGGCTCACTGGTTAGAGGTGGCAGACCTGTAAGCAGAGAAAGGCCCGGGACCAGGGTTCAATTCCCGACGCGGCAGGGTCGTGGACCAGGGGTCAACGGATTGGATAATTCTCGCCTCAGTGCCTACTCTAACCAGGGAACACACTCGGTAACTCTGGGCATTAAGCTTGCCTCATCTCTACAACGGCCCCCCACAGACGCCGGGGATGCCTGGTTTTACCCTGGAGATACCCAGAAGGGGACCATCTCACAGGGAAAACCAGGACGGGTTCCCCAGTGGTCTACAGCGCCAGGACACTCGGGTAGAGTAACAGTGCGCTTTACAAGAATTCCACATTTACATGGATGGATAGTAGATGGATTGGTGAAAGGATGGGAGAGTGGATGGATGAGAGTGCATGGATAGGTTGCTGGACAAGCCAAAGAATGCCAGAGTAAAGGAATTAATGGGTAGGAGGATGAACAGGTGAAAGGATGACAGAGTAAAGGGATGAATGGATGAGTGGGGGAAAAGATGAGTGAATAGATGGCGGAATGGATAGATGGCAGGTAGAGTGGTTGCATGGATGGATGGCAGAGTTGGCAGAGTGGATGGATGAATAGACAGCGGAATCAATGGATGGATGACAGTGAATGAAGCATTGCTGAGCATGTGATTTGATGGATGGATGGCACCGTGGAAGGATTGATGATGAATAGCAGAGTGGATGGATGGTATGGATGACATAGTGGAAGACTAGGTGGATGGATGATTGGCAGAGTGGATGAATGGATGGGTAGATGGATGGATGGATGACAGAGTGTATTAATGAATGGCAGAGTGGATGAATAGATGGACAGCAGAGTTGATGGATGAGTGACAAAGTGATGGATGGTAGAGTGGATAGGTGGATGGATGGCAGTGTGAATAGGTGGATTGATGGCACTGTGGATGAATGGCTGGCAGGATGGATGGATGGATGGATGAATTGATGGATGGATGAATGGATGGTAGAGTGTAGGGATGGATGGATAGATAGATGGATGACAAAGTGTCTAGATGGATTTGCAAAGTGGATGGATGAGTGGATAGCTGAGTGAATGGATGGACGGCAATGTGTATGGATGGCAGAGTGGATAGATCGATGGGCGGCAGAGTGGATGGATAGATGACAGAGAAGATGGATGGATGGCAGAGTGGATGGATAGACAGATGTGTGATGGATCAACGGAAGTACAGCAGGATGCATGAATAGATGACAGAGTAGATGGATGGATGGCAGAGTGTAAGGATGGTAGAGTGAATGGATGGATGAATAGACAGACGGACAGCAGGATGGATGGATGGATGGAATGGGAAAAGATTGAATGATGGATGAAAGAATGAATGGCAGATATCAATAGGTGAATGGAAGGGTGAAAAAATGAATAGATTGATGCATGGGTGGAAGAGACAAGGAAACTGATCTAGGGAGGGTTTGGCTCATTTGCTTCAGTTGCTTGGTGGCATCAGCACTTTAGTTCAAAGTTGGGCCGATTGACATTTTCTGGCTACTCACTTGAAAAAAAAGGTTAATAGCTGTCAGAAAGTGCTGTAGAGAAACACTTATGAGCTACACCTGCACACATAAAGCCAGACCAATTCTCAAGGGCAAGTGAAACCCAAGGGGAACTAAACAATCCTTTGGGGGGCGCTAGAGGGCGCACGAGCTAATGGCCGCACTTTAGTGAGGCTCTGGCTGCCTGGTCAGAACCATCCTGAATTTATCCTGTTATCTTGCAGGTGGACGCCTGATACTTACAGCGGTTGTGGACCTCCCTGCCCTGCAGCACCTGTCCAATTTTGGTGCCGATCCGACGTTTGGTCTTTGACTTAGCCGACTGACAACTTTGCCCGAGGAGTGCTGCTGCTGAGAGTTGTCGTTGCGACCGGGGCGCCGTACCACGCGAGGCCGAGGCTCGCCACGAGGCGGGTAGGCCCCGAAGTTGCGGTGGTCGGCCTGCTGAACGTGCGACCTGCTGGAGGCTCAGCGGACGGCAGCGGTGGTGAGTCTCTCCTCTCCCCTGGCCGCGGCGACGTGTGGAGGTGCTGGAAGGTGATCCTGGGATCTACTTGAGGTGCGGCCGACACCGGTGGCTTCCGTCTGGGCCTGGCGTGGGGTTGGACTTGCCCCTGGCCTGGTTCCCCGCATTGCCGCCATCGCCCCCGACCCTTAGGTGCGATTACTGCTTCTGGGTGCGGGGGGCTGAGGAGCGACAGGAGGCCGCTGGAGGACGAGTGCAGTGTCCATACTACGAATATCGCTGCCCGCTGGTGGCGCGTTGGGCCTTCCCTCACCCCACCGCCCTCGGGGCCGGCCCTTCCTTGCTCCACTCCAGCGCACCGCCGCCCGCCGGGGTGTGGGGATTGCTTGGACATTGCTGGCCTGCTACTCGCTTAGACGACGCCGCCCCAGGCGAGGCCGTTGTGTAGGAGGTTTCTGATGCGTGAGGACTCGTTGGGGAGCAGGGAGCGCAGCACCACTTGCCACTCTCCGGGCACCTTGGGCGCCCATAGACGGAGCACGATGGGTAAGAACGATAACAAACAGCCTAAGCTCTCTTTCGAACCTGCGGCCACTAAGAAACAGCTGCGCAATGCGACTGGAGCCGGCGGTGCCCAAGGTCCATCGGGCCCTGAGCCCCCCTCCACACCCATGGCTCTGGAGTTGCGAGTACTGATGGAGGAGATGAGGCAGGGCTTCGCCACGATAGTGGATAAAGTAGATCGCTTATCCTCCAGAATGGATGGGGTCGCGCAGAAATTGGAGGTCCATGAGGAACGCTTAACGGAAGCGGAGCGGCGTATCTCTGCCTCGGAGGACACTTTGACGACCCACGAAGCGCGCCTGACCAGAATGGACAATATCCTGAGACTAATGGCGGCGAAGAATGAGGAGTTGGAGGCGAGGAGTAGGCGCAATAACATTCGCGTCACCGGTGTTCCGGAGTCCACGAACACTGGCCGTATGGAGGACTATGTAGAGCGGATACTAATCACTGCAGTGGGCAAGGAGGCCTTCTCTAGTCAATTTATTGTCGAGAGGGCACACCGTTCTCTGGGTCCGGTTCCCAAGCCAGGGGCGCAGCCGCGACCTATCATCGCCCGGTTGCTCAACTACCGCGACCGCGACACGGCGCTGCGTGCGGCACGGATGAATCGTAACCTGACTTGTGATGGAGTGCAGTTTTCCTTATACCCGGATTTTACACCCATGGTGCAGGACCAGCGGAGGAAATTTTTGGATGTAAAGAGGAAGCTGAGGGACATGCAGGTGGACTACGCACTTCTGTACCCGGCACGACTCAGGGTGACCCATCAGGGCAAACAACATTTCTTCACAAACCCGCAGCAGGCTGAGGACTATGTTAAGAGACTCCGCGCTGCTAGAAGAGACAGGCAAAACGAGGAGGATGGTGATGCAAGCGGAGACCCAGCCGAACACGATGAGTCCTGAGAGAGCCCTTTTGAACACTGGTTTGTTGATTCCCTGTTTGTTGTACTGATGCTGGGTTCGGATTCTATGGCCTGGCTCGGTCGTGGCAGGCCTGTCCTGCCTTTGGGGTCATGGCTGACTGTTACGTTGCTTTGTGGACTTGTTGTGGAGGGGTGTATGTATTCGTACACTGTGCCCCGGCGATGGGATTGCTATTGGAATGGGTAGGCTGGGGGCAATGCCGGAGACGATATGAGCGACAGCTGATACTTGGACAATTCACTTGACTTTATTGGCAGCTTCTCCGAATGGGGGGGCAGCCAAGAGAGACGCTAGTATGGGGTACGGGCTTAAACCTGCAGGGGTAATGTATGCCAGGCACCACCCCCCCTTCTCTGTCTAACCCCGTATGGCATATGCGGGACGGGAGGGGAGTGTTGGGGTGTATTGTTGCGTTCCTCTGATGCTCCCAGGAGGGGATTCCCCACATGGTACTTCTATGGTTCTTGAGTATGGGGTCTGGGGCGGGGGGAGGGGACATGGTACCGGCAAGTTTGGGTTGCTTCTGTGGGTGGGGAGAGGACTTGTTGTGTGGGGGTTGGGCTGGTGCGCTTGGAGGGCGGGGGTGTTTGACTGTTGGGGTGTGCGTCGTTTGTACTGGAGGTAGTTTTGCGGAAGATATTCATAATGTGTATGCAGAGACTGATGTTAGTGTGTGTGTAAGCATGGCTAGCTGGGTGAAGCGAATGTTCCGAACAGCAGAGAGATTGGTATTTGGTACGTTCCGACTGAGGGCTGGAGCACTGGCCATGGGCTCTTTTCAGGGATATGGCGATCAGCGGGGGTGATGACTCATTGCCTAACGTCTCAATAATGTCCTGGAATGTTCGAGGCCTTAATGACCCCCGGAAATGCAGAAATGTACTTGCATATTTGTGTAGACATCACGTGCAGATAGCGATGCTTCAGGAAACTCACCTAAGCCCACGTAGTGTTCCTAAGTTTGCAAGCAGATGGGCGATTGTTAGAGAGTTTTCCTCCTATTCCACTTACTCGAGGGGGACGGTTATTTTGATCAATAAAGGTCTGCCGTTTCAAAAGTTGGGGGTGAGGGTGGACACTGAGGGGAGGTATGTGATCCTGTGGGGCAGACTGGGCACTGATGTGATCATGCTTGTAAATTGTTATGCACCTAATATTGACTCACCTGGTTTCTTCTTGACGCTGTGGGGCCATGTGTTGGAGACCGAAGCCACGCACATAATCTGGGGGGGGACTTCAACCTATCGCTGAATCCCGGGGCAGACAGATCGGATGGTAGTGGACAATACAACACGAAAGCTCGGGACACACTTCGGGGTATACTGACGGAGGCAGGCCTATTGGATAGCTGGAGGCACTTACACCCAGCGGCTAGGGAAGGCACGCATTTCACGACACACGCACGCTCATGGGCAAGGATTGACTACTGTTTTATCTCGCGGGGCCTTGCTGGAGGTGTCGTTCAGGTGAAACATCTACCTCATACCTACTCCGACCATTGCCCTGTACTAGCCGTGTTGGAGATGCCTGGATATGCCAGGGTGCGTCCGCCATGGCGGCTCTTCCCCTCTGCCCTGCTTGACCCTATATTTAAAACTGAACTTGGCGAGGAGATAGAAGCCTTCTTCCCTAGAAATAAGGGATCTGTCGATAAGGTGGAAACGATTTGGGAAGCTTTTAAAGTGACTGTCAGGGGTGTCACGATTTCTAAGAGCTGTGGGATACTCAGGGAAATAGTGCGCACATTGACTAAACTTGAATCAGAGCTCAAAGCGCTAGAGGCAGAGATGGTCAGGAATCCTTGCCCTGAACTGGCGGTGGAATTCAGGGCCAAACTCTCGTCCTTCGAGGAGGAAGCTGCCAGAGAGGTGAAATTCCGGAGCAAATATTGGACGGCTAGGCGCTATTGTGAGGGGGACCGGCCGGGGAAGGTGCTCGCGGCGCTCACGAGGCACCAGCGCTTCGCTACCCATATCTTAGAAATCTCTGATGGTGAAGGCAGGACCTATCAGGATACTAAAAGAATTCAGGACACCTTCCTGCAGCACTACCACTGGTTATATTCCACGCAGCAGGAAGGCAAGGTAGAGTTCGGTAACTTCCTAGATGATATAGCGCTATGCTGGCTGAGTGACGGTGACAGGGCGTTCCTGGGGTGCCCATTTGAGCTGGATGAGATTCGGGAAGCAATCATGTCCCTCAGTAATGGCAAGGCTGCGGGGCTGGACGGCCTGCCGGCCGAATTCTATAAATGCTACATTGACATCATGGCACCGGTGCTGAAGGAAGTCTTTGAAGAGTCGCTAGAGGTGGGGATACTGCCGGGCTCAATGAGGGAGGTGGCGATCACTTCCCTTCTGAAACCAGGGAACAACCCGGTAGACACCGACGCCTATATACCCCTCTCGCTGCTGAATTGTGACGCGAAAATTCTTGCTAAATTGCTTGCGACTCGGCTGTCCCTGCTCATGAATACCCTAGTGCTGCCAGACCAATCTGGATTTGTTCCGGGGAGGGCCACTTCGCATAACCTCCGCACGCTGTTCTCCCTTATACCCACCATTTCGCCTGACCTACCGGTCGCTGCTGTATTCCTGGACGCCACAAAAGCGTTCGATTCGGTGGAGTGGGGCTATCTAATGGCTATCCTGAGCAGAATGGCTTTCCCTCGGATTTTCATCGCTTGGGTGAAACTGCTCTACACTTCTCCAGTTGCTAGGGTCGTGGTTAATGGTGTGCTCTCAGCACAGATGCCGATCACGAGAGGTACTAGGCAGGGATGCCCACTGTGGCCCCTTCTTTTCGCCCTGGCGATAGAACCACTGGCCTGCAGGGTCCGGCAGTTGCATAAGGCCAGCGCCTTTAACTGTAACCAGCGGCAGATTGGGATTTCCCTTTATGCGGACGACGTTACGCTGTATGTGCGGCACCCACAGGAACACCTGAACCCGCTTCTGAGGGAATTTATAGTGTTTGGCGGCATATCCAGAGTGCACATCAATTGGAAGAAGTCGCAATTCTTCCCCTCACGACCTTGGTTGCCCGTTTTCCACTGGACTACCCCTTGGAATGGTGCAGCTCTGACTTGAGATACTTGGGCATTGAAATATCGCTCATTAAAGACGACACTATCCGGCTGAATTATGGGGTGGCTATCTCACAATTAACTGATAATGTGACCCGCTGGCTGGCCCTCCCACTTTCGATGGCAGGCAGAGCCTCCCTGATAAAAATGGTCGTCCTTCCAAGTTTTCTATACCTATTCCAAAACATACCCTACTACCCGGGAACCTACTTTTTTAAGAGACTTCGAACTGAGCTGCTTTGCCTTTTTTGGGGCGGTAAACAACCGAGCCATAGCTGGACTGTCTTAACGCAGCCATATGACAGGGGCGGATTCGATATACCTGATCTAGAAGTGTATTACCTCAGTGCTCAGGCACAGCACGCCTATCATTGGGTTAGCCCCGCTCCCTTCATGCCGCAGGTTGCTGCTGAGGATTGGATAGTGCATCCACTCCCACTCAGGGGCATGCTGATGGGACTGGTAGGTGATGTAGAGACGCCTGCCACCACTGTAACCTGCACTATTGACTCTTGGAGGAGAGTGACTAAATTGCTAGGAGCCCCCATGCTTTACTCGCCGGCACTGCCCCTAGCGTACCACCCGAAGCTTTCACTTTTGTTGGAAACTGGATTTCGATCCATGTGCAAACGCGTTCACCTTAATACATGGGGTGACTTGTTTCAGGATGGGGTGTTCCGTACCAAAGATCAGATGTTTCGAACTTCTCCCCCGACACCGATGGAGGTGTTTTATTATATTAGACTCCGTCAGGGTATGCGGGACATACTCCCTAGCTTTCCAGAGGAACTGGGGACGGTTCTGCCATTGCATGTCTTGCTCGTGTCGGATGGCAAACACTTGGTGTTGAAGCTGTACGCTGCCGTCCGTGAGCAGCGCCCACCGGCTCTGTCTAAGGCGCGAGTTGACTGGAGCTCTGAACTAAATACTGAACTCACTGATGAGCAGTGGAAATATTGCTGCTCGGTTACGGCTAACGTCTCCTCCAGCTGTCGATTGAAAATCATTCACTACAAGTTTGTACAGAGGTATTATTACACTCCAGTCAGGAAGCTGCGCTTTCGCCTCTCAGAGGACGATAGATGCGCGCGGTGCCGGGCGGAAGGCGCGGGTTTTCTGCATTTGGCCTGGGAGTGTGGAGCGATACAGGGATACTGGGTGCAGGTACATGCTGCGCTACAGGTCATGATTGCTGGCCCTCTTCCTCTGGAACCGGTGGTGATGTTGTTGGGATATACCAGGGATGTACCCAAATCGGACCGTAGATTTGTTGATCTCGCATTGTTGCTCGCTAAGAGGAGGATCGCTTGCAGATGGGGGAGAGGCAGGGCACCAAAATTTAAGGAGTGGCTGGATGACCTCAAGTACTGCCAAGACCAACAGGGAGTATATGCGGAATTGTTACCTGCCCGCTGTAAACCCAGTGACTTTTGGTCCCCCTTACAGATATACTGGATGTCTCAGGCGACTAACAGTGACTCCTCTGGAGATGAAGAACAGTTGCCAGACCCGTGAGCGTATAGGTGCTATATACCACACTCGCCATATTACATGTTCTACAGTGGGGGGGGCCTTGGCCCTTCTTGCTTGCATAGTGTAGTTAGCTTACTGAGGGAGCGATGATGGGGAGTCTGGGTTACGTGTAGCTCATGTGCTGATACTTACAGGACGTGCCTCTCTGACCCTCTCGATATCCTGACGCAGTGGGTCAGTTGGGATAGACGTATACACTAGATCCTGCGATTGCACATTGGTAGAGGTGGCATTTACATCGTTGGGCACTGTGCACCGCTCTCCGCTGTATTGCATTCCGGTAGCTTTTACAACTGACCACTTACTGTAGTGACGAGCGGTGCCATGCTCTGTAACACACATTTGGCACACTACTGCACACGGGGACACTGCTGGTTGACTGGTGGGGACTGCATAGATCGTGGGCCGGGAGGGCTCTGGGACATCTTCCCTCCCTGCTTGACACTACACCTACATGCGGAGGCACGATGGTCTCCCCACCACTTGCGTCCCTGACTTTGAATGGGGAGTGCTCCCTGATGATTGTTCTCACGCTGCAGGATGTTGGGGGATATGTTGTTGACCAGCCTAGGGACGATGTGCCAGCCCTTGTAAGAATTGATGCTTATCCACTGAATCTACCATAAGTATTGCTTTACTTGACTGTCATTGCTGTTACTGTCATGAATCTCTGTTGACCGCAACTAATAAAGGTTTAAAAAAAAAAAAAGAACTAAACAATCCTTGTGACATGTATTCCCGTTGTCCGTGCAACCACAGAAGCCAGACGTTACTCCAAGCTCACTAATTTACTAAGGACCCTTTAAGTCTCTTGGCCTTCATTGTCTCTGAAGACCTAGGCGTAGCAGTGGATGCAAAGGCGCACAGGTGTTGGAGCTTTGTCAACATCGCTCATCAGGGAAGAACACTGGTTCAACTGTAGGTATGTCATGTGGCCCATAAGGACATTGTCGTTTTTCACTAACTTAGCATGAGCACATTGCAGCATGCCTGCTGCTTTTGCACACGTTATTACACGCCTTTATTTTTGCAATATTTTAATAACTACTTTCATTTGAGATGCATCACTTCATGTTCCTGGGATTTT
The DNA here is from genome assembly GCF_964263255.1 of Lissotriton vulgaris. Classification (NCBI taxonomy): domain Eukaryota; kingdom Metazoa; phylum Chordata; class Amphibia; order Caudata; family Salamandridae; genus Lissotriton; species Lissotriton vulgaris. The sequence continues at coordinate 542,304,109 of NC_141697.1, forward strand.
GACTGAACATTGTGTACAAGGTCGAACAACAATGCCCCTTGTTATTTTGTTCTGGCCAGACCTTAGCTTAGACAAAACATTCCGATGCAGCTGTTGTTTGGACAAATGTACTTGGGTTTTATTGGACTACATGAATAGGTAGCACACACTTAGAGAGGGACCTTTCCAGGGAGAAGAGCTATACAGCACCTATGATGTAGATCTACCATCTATAGGCTAAGGTATGGGTTCAAAGCCCAGAGATCTATTATATAATAATACCACTTCTTAGCAAGGGGAGGGAGGATAGGCCCTGTAGTCTTTTTTTAATTGTCTTTCTATGATGATATCTTCCTTCATGATGTATGGACTAGCTGCTATGCTGACTGTATTTGTGCTATGCATTTTTCTGCTAGTTGTGGCTCGTATACTGCTTGTTAGGGCACATTAGTTTAAATAAATATTTTAAACTATTTTGTGTCTCTGTCAGATCTTATTTTGGACAAGCACAACAATACGACTGAAAGGGTGTGTCTTGCTACCGTGATTCTTGAGAGATCTGGGAGTGTTGTGTTTTGGAGTGTCTAATCATTTGTTTCTCTGTGAGTGAGTAGGAGAGCAAGCAAGGCTGTCCAGCTAGTTGGTCCTGGGCTCGTGGGCACTAAGGTTTTAGAAAGACCCAGTCCCTATACACCAAGGTCCCATAATCCTGCGCATAGTTCTGCGTATGTGCAGAGTCCCTGAAAATGGTACAGGGGCATGCAGGTCATCACGCTCTCTGAGACCCACTCATCAGCAAAAAGGGCAAGCAGCGAATGGTGCCGTGGCACACTGGCCTTCACTGTCTATGAGAACCCCTTGTCAAGTCCTTCATTAGGCCACCAGCCTTCATTCCGGCAGTCTTAATCTCCTCAAGCTTCTCATGGCGACACTAACAGCCAAAATTTAAGTGGCCAAAGTTGGGTGTGATAATTATTGCACTTGTTACAATTTGACACTGAGGTGTTTGGAATTTAATAAGCGTGATAATTATTGCCTATACTAAAATTTTGGGGAAAAACCTATGGGTTTTGGTGCTTACCACAGAAAAATCCGAATGTCCCGATAAAGTCGGGGCTTATACTCCTGATAACTTCCGTGAGGTTTGACCTTTTGAAATGTAACAAAAGGTGCAACTTTATAATACTGGGTACTCATAATTGTAGTCCCTGCACAAGCAGGAGAATAGTAAAAATGTTCCCCATAAAAATGTTCTAATATTATTGATGGCAAAGTGAGCAGGTTATATCATGAAGGCAATTTCTCTTCTCCCTTGTTAGGAGCCCTTCCCTTTGGCAATGGACCTCTAATTCACTTGGCAAGCTAATATACACATACTGCTACCTCACTGTGGCCCAGATGTAAGTAATAGCAAATTACCAAATGGTAAATACCGAATTTTACCGATTCGGTATTTACTATTCGGTAATTGCTATGTAGGTAAAATATTCGGTAAAAATACAGAATCGGTAAGATTCGGTAATTACCGATTCGGTAATTTCCGAATCTGTATTTGCCATTGATTTCTATGGGCCTTGAAGCCCATAGGATTCCATAGCGAATACCGATTCGGTAATTACCGAATCAGTAAATTTACCGATTTTACAAGGGGGACAGGGTGTCACTTTGACACCCTGCTTCACCCCTGTTTCTGGCTTCTGTGCCATGTGACACACATACATGCCCTTAGGGCATGTCTATGTGCCACATGGCACAGGTGTACATGCACAGATGTGCATGTACACTGGAGTTCGTTATTTACCATGGAATAGTATTCCATGGTAAATAACGATTCGGTAAGGGCCTGTGGCCCTGATTACAGTGCCACCTACATATGGATTTACAGAATCGGTATATTTACCGATTCGGTACTTTACTGATTCTGTAAATTTACCGAATAGGTAAATATACCGATTCTGTAAATATGAAGACCCCTACATGTCAAATCCTAAATACCGGTCGGTAACGGCCGAAATCGGCCGTTACCGACCGGTATTTGGCGACCTACATCTGGCCCCTAGTCACTAAGTCTATGTTGATTCTTTATCAGAATCGAAACGAGTATCTAGGTTGTGCTGCTGAATCAACTCAGAAAGAGGGCAGTGACTGGCAATAAAGTTCTATTTTTATCAACTCTTTCTACTGTGTTATAATTATGTTCCAAGAGCCAATCAGAATCTGACTGACATCTTTACTGCTGCTACTTTTCTCACAGCTCTTATTGTGATGTTATGCCACTTTTATCACCAGACATTGCTTACCAATTATAACAAGCAACAGCATTACGTTTAATTTACTCTACTAGCCCACAGGCAATGTTCTAAAGCCTTCTCCTTTTTACTTTGCAATAATTCCTTTTCATTTGTTACCGCATTGTGCTTAGGGTACAACCTGGTGATAAGCAGTTATTTCATGTTAATGTCCTCTGGAAGGTTCACAAATTCTATTTTATCGAAATCTGACAAGACCTCAAATCCAATTATGTACCTGATTTTCGTAAATGAAACCAAAAGAACTTGTGGGTGCAGGGGACCATCCCCATGGGTGGGTTTCACCTTAGTAATGCCCCAGAGTTCCCCATTCCCTCCCATGCAGTCACATAAAAAGACACTTTCTGTGAAAGGTAGAAAAAAACAAATGCATTCTGGTTACTCTGATCCCTTTTCGGTTTAAAGGGTTAAAACCATGCGGTTGTATGCTTGTGGCATTGAGTGCTAGGGAATGGAAGCAATTCCCTGACCCACCAAGAGCCAAGCAGAATAGTGTCAAATATATAAAGTGCTAAAACATAAAAAAGCAAACTTTTCCACAAATAGTTTTGGCACATGATTTGTGGTCACTGTGCTGTTAAGAATTTACAGTCCAAATGATGAAAGTCACATGCTTGGAAGCAGCACTGATGGATGTAAGTAGCACAGTTTAGAAAAAGCATGTCAACATAAAATTACGGGGCATATTACCAAGGGCCTTATCGCCGCTTTAGCAGGAATTTTTCCCGCTAAAGCGGCGATAATTTTATACCTAGCTGTCGCTGACACCAGTTAGCGACAGCTTTAAGGAGATAGCGATCATCTTGAAGCTCACTTTGCATGTCAGCGATAATTATCGCTAATGACATGCAAAGTGGGCGTGCCAAGATGTTAGCGACTGGAAACAGTCGCTAACATCGCTATCTCCTATTATCTACTTTTGAAAATATTCGCGCTAAGCATGAATATCTCCAAAAGCTAACGCCTGCCAAAAGCAGTTCTTAGTCATGTTATCCAATGGAAGGTGGATAACATGGCTAAGAGCATTGTCACAATAATGCATGAATATCGCTGATTTTTCAGCGATATTCATGCATTTCGCAGGATTTTTACCGCTTTTGAGATAAACCTTGATAATATCAAGGTATCTCAGCGGTAAAAATCCTCGGTGCTCGGCGATATAATTTTACCCGCTAACTATGCATAGCGAAAATTATCGCTATTGCTTGGTAATATGCCCCCTTGTTTGCTGAATTTACACCTTTTTATTTGAGCTTACAAACAGGGAAGGGCTGTGGATGTATTTCATAAACACAAATAAAAATAAATCTAACTAAAGGGGTTTTGAGTCCGTTGGATTATAAGGCTACATGACCCATGTAAAAAGTATGTCAACATTTTCTTCAAGAGAAAATCAAGTCAGTGTCAGTCTTTATAGAACAAGTTCTGATTTGAGGACAAGGCCCTACAGTATCTCCTCAACCAGCACTGGGGTTGGCTCAGTTACATCTTTTTTGTTTGCGGTTTTAAAGTAGTAATGGGCGTTAACACTAAATTCTACCCTGTCCACGGTCGGACTGGCTGTAAAGCAATAAATAAGCAGTGCTCGATGGGCTGGTCTTAAAGGTCAGTGTGGTGGCCGGATTTTCTGCTGTTTTAGACCTTTTTTTGGTCTGCTTAGTTGATTTTTTAAAAATATAGGGCATATTAGCAAGAACCTCGTTAAAATTATTGCAGTTTTAGCGGTAGGAAACTGCCACTAAAAAAGCAATAATGGGCTTGCTAATATGCGTTATAGAGTTCCAATAGAAGCCCAGGTTAGATGTCCTGCACATCTAACCCGGGCTTCTATTGGAATTCTATAACGCATATTAGAAAGCCCATTATTGCCGTTTTAGCGGCAGTTTCCTGCCGTTAATTTTAACAAGGTTCTTGCTAATATGCTCCTGTGTCTCATTTGGGCTTTTATGGTAACAAGGGTAGTTGATTAACATTATCAGCCAATAAAATCACAAGAACGAAAACGAAAGTGAAAGCTGGACCGATTTTTAATGCTGATTTTCCTGATATTAAATCAAACATCACGTACAGCAAGCTCAAATCCACGCAGTCTTCCATGTCTTGCAAAACTCTTATTTAGTGTGTCTTTATAAGTTCAAAACTGGCCCAATTTCCAAACATGGACCACTTTTTTAGCTATCTGATTAATTAATTGGGGCCACTTTTATTTTGGCGCCCAGGCCTACCTTCTGTTCCAGTCCAAACCTTACCATGTCTTAATTATTCAATGGTTTCAGTAAATAAGGATCTGCGGGATTGTAGGCTGCACATTGCATCTTAGCGAGACATCTAGTACCAGCTGTGGTCACCTAAAGTGTAGAAATTATGCATTTTGGTAAATGATTTGCACTCTACAAGTGTGCAGTACAGGCAATGTCGGTATGGGAATGTACATGGGCTCGGGCCTAACAGAGTGTGAAATTCCGAAGGGGAGGGGGGAAACAAACTTCAGAAAAATCAGTGTAGCAAAGCAATTGCAGACTAGAGCTTAAAAGTCAAAACTTTTACCGGGCGAAAAGTCTCAGCCCTAGCGCCATGCAACATTGATACATGTGAAAGAGGCTGTTTTAATGAGATAGATGTGTATAATACAAATTATAACCCTAGGCCATTGCCTTGCAGACTAACATTAAAGCCTCACAATACACAATACCCTTATCCCCTGCCCCTTAAGGGCACCCTTCGACATTATAAAACAACTCTCACTCAGCTCTGCCTGAATCCTTACATAAATTCACATCAGAATCGCTCAAAGAGGCTCAATTTATTGGATAGCTCATTTCAGAAAACGCCTAGCCCCTAACCCCTAAACCTCCACTGGGGCTAATCCACCTCCCCAGAAGCACAACCAACATTATTGAGGTCTGTACTCAATCATCATACCTGCCACTCAGAAAAACTCTCAATAGAGGTGTTTTTCTGCCCCTCCTCCCACCACAAACTTTCTCCAAGCAACCGTGCCAACATGTCACTCAAGTGAAACAGGTACAATTCTGTTCCTATGAAACCAAGTTGTACATCGTCCTTCCGAAATAAATGAGTCTCTTGAAACCTTGTATCAGCATGCAGCAACTGGAAAACTCTTTTCGCTCTACAAAAATCTGCATTTCCCTGTTGAGCTTTCTCCTCGCTCTATTAATCGCTGCCAGGTTTCTGGTCCCTCTCCACTCTCTCGGGAATTAATTCTGTCCAGATTAACAACATCCCTTTCCATAGTCCTTTTAATTCTTTCAAGTCTCTATTCACAGTTTTGAACAGAGTTCAATCAATCAATCAATCAATCAATCAAACGTTAGGCCTTTTAACTCAACAAGGTCGTTCTCTCCTAAGTGAATCAGCAAAACATCAGGACAACCACAGTCCTTGAGACCTGATGCAACTTTGGCAACTGTTCCCCCACTGCATCCCCCTTTTCCCCACCACTTTATGTGAACCTTTGTATTACCAAAGCTAAGCAGTTTGCCGAATGTCTAGTGCCAAAATAGACCCTGTGGAGGCCATAGGCAGTCGAAATTTCAGGCCCCTTCTCGCATATTATCTCTTAATGCCCAATGCACCAGATTTTTTTACAAACTGTCAGCTGCCAGAAGATGAACTTTTAAGACAAACTGTTATGTGAATCTGATGTCTCTGGTTTATGTACTTTAAGTTGTATTTTGATCCGTTGTCGCAGTGCCCCTAAAAGGAGTGGGGCCCATAGGCCGGTGCCTTCTTTGCCTATTTGGTAATCTGGAAATGCGAATGTCCTCTCCACTACATGCCATACCATCCGCTTAATAAATGAACGGCCGCAGAACCAAACAGCAATATTGCCTCTTGCTGGGCCAGGAACACAACCTGGAACAGATCCAGTGACATACAAAACCATTAAACACTGTATACGACATCACCAACAACTCTGGCCAAACATGTCTTCTAAAACACTCCGATCTCAATGCATGCATATAAGCCCCGGCCTAAACACCCCTGACTGCCCGCCTCAGTGGGTGCTTTACTCCTAAAAGAATGTGTTCCAAACTCCTGCAATGGCAAATGCAGCATTCTCAATACTTTACACCACACAAATAACAACTGTGAACTAGGCACCTTCGACTGATCATCAAGCAGAAACACCCATTCACCCACTCCAAACCTTCCTTTACTTAGACCCCCACCACCATACTGGACATACTCCTCGTACTGGGTATTCCTTCAACAGTACCTTCATCCCATTCCTTTCTGATTAGTTTTAGATTTGTTCAAAGAGATTCCTACATGCCCCCCACATCTTGTCTCCTCATACCCATTTTTCATATCCACCCCTAACAACTTGGGCACTTGGAACATCCCAAACATAGCCACACTCCCACTAATGAAAAAAGGAGTGCTTCCTCACCATTTGTGCAAACCCCTTGTACTTCTGTTACTAGTCTCCGCAGTGGTGCAAGCATTATTGGCTGCCCTATTTTTTGCCTTGCTTTCATTTCTCTAGCCCAGCCCTCCAAAATCCTGTGACCCATCTACTCAGCTGCTAGTTCTGAACCCCAATGAAATTTCCCTTAAAAGACCACCCTACCAATTTGCCTGCTATCTTATTTGTATCATAATGAAATGTACATAGTTGCAATGTCCCCGTCCACGATCCTGGTCGAACAATCTTCTCTGTGCTCCCGAAGTCAGAAACTCTGACCAAGCTTGAGCTTGTGTTCTCTTGGTTAATGGAGCCAAGGAACGCACTATCATGTGAAACATTCTCAATCACCTACTCTCCACAGGTCCTCTGCCATCGCTGTCTTTTGCTGATCTGCTCCTAGAGCAAGTCGACTGAATCTCTTCCACTGTGAAGAAACAATGAATCCACAATATCATTGGCCATGCCCGGGGCACGCCTGCCTCTAAAAACGATAATGTAGCGTAAGCAACCCTACAGAAACACTCCTATCAGTCTCAACACTCTTACATTCCAGTCTGATTGTCTGTTGACAATGTTAACCACAGCCATGTTATCCACATTCAAAATAACTTTTTTGTTCCTAAAGTATCTCCTCCACAACCAATACAACCACCAGTAGAAAGAACTATTCAGTGCTTCACGTCACCTGCCAAAAAAGGCCAAAACAACAACTGCTTGCTGAGTCCGAAAACATCTGCACAGACCGTCTCCGAACTCCCACATGTCAATGATTGAATCTGGTCACAAATTACTTCTACATCCTCAAATCTACTTTAGCTCCAGCTGATAGATGCATTCAGTGATGAGGTAGTGTAGTTCCTGCCAACATCAGTCCCCGGCTCCTACAAAAGGTCCTCCATGCATAAACCACTCTGCTTGCAACATTCAAGTGACCCAAAAAAACCTGAACATCCCATACCTGCACTTTTCTCTACTCTAATATCTCTTCAAGCAACATTTTCTCCTTCTTGTCCTCCTGCGACCTCATCTCCTATTCACGGAATCAATCGCGATACCTAGGAATGTCAAAACCATCCTGACCCACCTGTTTTAAGCACTCATGAAACTCCCATCATCTGCCATCAACTCGCAAAACACTTCAATTTTCTCCTGACAAGTGGATGTCTCCTCAGCCTCCACAAAAAAGAAATCATCCTAATATGGGATCACGGATGACACTTCTCACCCAAAAAAAACCAACCTCTCCAAAAAGGAACTGAACTTCACAAACAGTCCAAAAGAAATGAAACAGCCCGTAGACAATGCCTCAGTAAATACTCAGACCTGGAACTGTATGCTCAACATTTCAAAATAATCCTCTGGATGCAATGGCAACAAAGAAAAGGTTGACTTGATGTTACTCTTCTTTGTCTACACCCCAACTCCCATTGCTCTTACCAGGAGCTCTGCATCATCCACTACCACATACTTAACAGACACCACTTCCTCTGCTATAAAGACATTGACTTAATAGCCGTATCTACTGGAAAAATGTTCAATCAACTTGCCCACTTCTTTCTTAGGAACCACTGCAATCAGGGAAATGATGAGTCTCACCAATGGCCACTCATTTACATACCCCACCATTATACCTTCAGCTACCTCCTTCATCAGCTTCATCTTCACTACCTCCTTGTGTTGATTTGATGAGCACAAATTCTCAGACCACCTCTGTTCCCTTGGTCCTGCATCACTTATATTAAAAACAAACTTAGAAAGCTCCCAAAACAGTGCTGCATCCTTATTTTGTCATATAACTTCAGCCAATACTCCAACCTCACCATCTTAATATGAGTATCAGCCCTTTCCTAAATGAGTTGGGCAACCCCTCCTTTCCCACTGTAGCTGCCCATCTCTGACTTTTCTAGCTTATACCCCTCAAATCAGCTGTATGCAGTGCGCAAGGAGGTGTTTCCCACCACATTTTGAAAACATTGCCAGAAGCTGGAATAGTTTTGATTTCAGAATCCTTTATTACATGCCCAACACTCTATCCTATGACTTGCCTGTCCCCTTCTTGTGTGCCCACCACTCCTTGAGTGGCTCCAAAAAGTGTTTATAAAATAAAATAAACCCACCTGCTGTGTATGTGATAGGAGCCGGTCTAGTAGAAGCCATCCACTGCAGCCATAAGTCTGTGTCCAGCACTCCTCTTACCGCCTGCATCTTACTTCAGCTGAGCCCTGAACTACTCATCATACCTTACCAAAGACAACCTTCCTGATCTTACTTGCGTCTTGCTTATTACATCATTATACATAAACAAAACCACTGAGCGCACTGGAAACCTTTTAAAGGAGATGCTGGGGTATGTTAAAAAGGCAGCCTTCCAATTCTCTATTGTTTCCAGGACCCTGGGTCTTTTGGATAGCCCGTACTCCCTTTTCTTGGATCCCTCTTTCCCTCCCACCTCCCAATGTAGTACTTTTAATGCCTTTTTTACTCCAGCTTTAGATTTTTTTCCTTCCTAGGTTCCATCAAGTGAGCAGGCAGGGCAGTTTTTTGTGCTTTATATATTTGTTCTCTTTCGTCTACCCTTCTTTATTACTAGCCTTTCTGCTTTTTCTCTCTTCCGCTGATCCCCTGTAGGCTTCTCGTCATCTCCACCATCTTAACTTCGGCTCCCTCCCTTTACCTTCGATTACCACATGGTTCCTTTCACACATTATCATTTTGGATGTTTCATACCCCAAATTTCCAACTACACCCACAGACCACCAATTTTCCATCAGACTTACCAACCTGTATGACCTGTATGATCAGGGCCCCTGTTGAAGCTTGCTGTCTTGCTGGCAGCATCCACCTTCTCTCTGACTCTGAACTGCACTTTAAGAGGTAACCCTTTCTTGAGCATCCTGTCAGACACCAACAACTCTCTCCTTGTTATGCTTGAGACTACCCTGTCCCATTCATCTCTCAGACCATCACCATTAAGATCATTGTGCCCTTCACATGCCCCAAAGTCTTATCATCTTCAACCTACTCCTCCGATTCATTGAAATCCAAACCATATTGTGCTCATTTGTCCCCACATCCAAAATCTGAGCACCACAAGTTCTTTGTATATCCATGTCCCCAATGCAAACATTCCCAAACGTATCCACCCTAAGTGCTGATTATTTGACCGGGTGGCCGCACTAGACTTCCATGAGTTGTTCCTAGATGGTCCTTGATGACTCCGGGTTAACTACGCTGAACTGTATTTTGTCTTTCAGTAGGGGTATGTGAGCCTCACTGAACTCTTCTGCTCACTCTATGGTGATCTCCTTCTGCTCATGTCCTGCCACACCATTGCCCTCTGTACCTATATTGTTACCGTTGCACAAACCATCTTTAACTTTCCCCCCCTCACTCTCACCTTTTCCCATACCCATCTCCCTTGGGCAGCTCCATTCTTTTCCTCATCTCCTTCTGCTACCATTTCCACTCCCTGCCCCACTGCCTATGTCCTTAAACCTATCCCTTCTCCCTTGTGTGCGTTCTTCTCCTTCCCAATCTTTAATTCTTCCGCCTGGCCATCTTCCTTGTCCCATTTCAAACCTAAGGCTATCTCCCTCCCTAACTGCCTGCTTACTTTCCCTATCCACCTACTCTAGAGCTTTTTCCAGCAATACTGCTCCTTTCCTAGCTCCTTTTTGTGGTTCAAGAGCCGGCTCACTCCCTATTATTTCTAACTCGCTGCTCAGTCCTTCTTGATTTTCAGTGCTAGGCCAACGTCTCTGCACCGATGTCTCTTGCTGTCTTCTAGTCGCACCGGGAACAGCCCAACACTATTGCTTAAATTGAGAGATACCCGCTAACCTACCCCATGCACAGCAATTTCCCTCTTTTTATCTAGCCAGTTGGGACCCCCAAGACACTTCCTGGATGCTGGCCTGCCTTCTGTGGTGGGGAAACCCTGTGCACACCAATAACATTTGAGGCAACGCGCCCCCACCTGCCCATGCTCTTACCTTCCTTGAAGCATCAGATCCTCATATGGATACCCTGCTCTTATCCACCAGTGGTTATACGGAATGCCCTCAACCCCCCCCCACATCTACTACTTTCTATACTTGAAGCCACAGGTCCTCATATGGACACCTTGCTTACCTCTACCAGTAGTTATATGGAATACCCTCTCACCCCACTCTTTCAGCGCTCCTCACTGCCCTAACTGACAGCTCCACCTGGGAAAGGCTCTGTGAGGCTGCAGGTAACTAACATGAGGCTTTCAAACTTTAACCCCTTGCATGCTGGTGACGAACCCCAGCCGCCACGCTCCGTGGTGCTCGTGTGCTGATGACGGCTGGGGTTTGTCACGTCCCCGCCCTGTTCATTTGTTTACTGCACAGCGGCGGAAACGGGCCAGCAGCGAAGGGGTTAGAACAACTTCCGCAACTATGCCCTAACTTTTAATTGCCTAGACCAGTGGTTCCTAAACTTTTGACTCCTGAGGACCCCCATTGAGTCACCACTGGAAGCCGGGGACCCCCAAGCAATTTGTAGGATTTAAATTTCAAGCATTAAAACAGTAATTCGAAAAAAATGAACACACGTGTGCACACAAAACAAATACTCAAAATACTAATGATTTTAGGGGAATATTTACAAGCCCCTATCACCATGGAAAACCACTTTTTGCAACGTTCCCATGGCGATAAGGGCTTCGCCTTATTTACAAGGCTGCGTAATAACGCTGCCTTGTAAATAAGACCCCCTTTCACCCAATGCTTAGTGTTAAAGGGATGGGCAGTGGGTGCTGCAGTGCAACACCCATTGATTTTGACGCTGCCCCCTATTTACAAGGGCAGCGTAAATGGGAGGCAGTGCCAAAATTGAGACCAGGGACAACCGGGTCTTAACTTGGCGAAACAAGGAGAAATGCTTAATTTCTACTCGTTTTTGCATAACGCCTTGGATTGCTTGTCTTCAGGAAGGTGACCATTCCTGCACCTCAACAATCTTTAAAATAAAATGCCATTTTATAACTTTCATGTGAGCAGCATTAAGCAGCACACATAGAAGTGACAAAACAACACTTCAAGATTGTTTATGTGCAGGAAGGGGGACCTTTCTGTACATAAACAATCTTCCCTTGTTAAGTGTAGCACAAGAGCAGGGGAAATGCAGGGCTGCACCATATTCTTGTAAATATGGTGCAGCCCTGCGTTTCTGAAGTGGCGGAGACTGTGTTGTTAAGCCAAGGAGGCTAACGACACTCTTCACCACTTCTGTTGTATTTTATATTGAAAGAATTTGCAAGAAAACAAAAAAAGTTAATGGGAAGGTTGGTGCTGCATCTCCTGACTAACTTGTCAATGGTTGGCTTTATTTCGCAGTATGAGGCTCCTGCCAGGGCCAGACTGGCAACCCAAAGCAGCCCTTGGCAAATGATTTCAGACCAGTCCCCATACGGTGCACACAAGTTCAGTGAGTGAGCCTACAAAGGGGGCTTTGGGTGGCTCTCACCCTAAATAATTTAGGAAACAATGGTGCAGTCTACAACACATATAATTATATATTGAATTGTGGTAGCTTTTAAAGAATAGTAAATGCAGACCTGACAATGCACCAGAATATGACAATTTTTCTGGGGGTTCTTCAATGATTCCCCCACTATCACCCTCCAACAGTGCTTCTCATTTCTCCATAGCCCCGCTCTGTCACGTGTATTTCATTTTTTATAGCATCGCTCATACCATTGTTGGATGTCAGAGCACTTTAAATCACACACATATAGAGACAGTGAATCATACATGTAAATCAGTGTATAGAAAATGTTACATAAGGCAACGTGTAAAATTCACATGTCATTCATACTGGTAGGCATTTTTAAAGAGTGTTTGTTCTGGAGAAGCACAAACCCAGGATTCAGAAAATAACACAGTGGTTAGCATTGACTTTAACAATAAAAATGTATTTCCACCCGAATAAACCTTTTTAGCAGTATCAGGATAATGAAAGACTGGGAAAAAACATGTTACTAACTTGTACCTTACAGTTTGCAAGCAGCTCTTTGACGACAGTTTCTAGGTCTATTTGCTAGATTAGGAATGTCACTTATGAACTGCAGAGTAACAAAAGAATCCCTGTGACAAAAGCAGTTACCCACTGACCTATGCACATAAAATACTGTTTCTTAAAATTCATGGTACACTTCCTTGCAGTAGGCATATTAACCCTCTGTGCTATATTGGATACGTCAAAGCTGCCACCAGACAAAACTCTCATCTCTCTCCAGCAGGGACATTAATCACTGATGTTATCGTGACACTTTCATTGATCTTTGAAAACTGCTAATTAAACAAGATACTTTGCAGTGCTTTTAAAACTGCAGCCTGCTGACCCCCTGGAAATGTGTCAGGGACCCCTGGGGGTCCGCGGACCACAGTTTGGGAAACACTGGCCTAGACTCCACCTCCTCGACCCCTTAAATCATGGATACACACACACATTTTCCAAGGGGCCAATAAGTTTGGTCTGTGATGTGACCGAGCCAGGGCTGCACTGATGCCAGCGTGGTGGCGGTTGGGCAGGGGGAGTTGGTGGTAAGGGGTGTGTAGGTGAAGCAAAGCATAATTGGACAATGCGAAACCAGAACACCTGGGATTTTTCCCGGTTTCCCCATTTTATTAAATTGTGTGACGCTAGGCAATAGTTTTGTTTCACTTTCCCACCATTTTCTTCATTATCACAAATAAGAGGACCTGAAAATAAATGACTTAAGGATGTGCGCTGTACCAAACTTTCTCCTGTGTTTAATGTAATAAACTAGAATGCTGTTAATTTATAATAGTAACCCAGGTCACCCAAAGAGTGCACATACCAACTGATTTGCCTCTACAGTTCACCATTGGCATTATAATCAGGGTAGAGGGAAGAATTCATGTTTATAAATTCACATTTGAAAACTATCACTTTTAAAATAATACTTCTTAATGCACTGATATCATCTGATAAACTAATGTGAAAAGGGTCTCAAGGTTAATTAAATACACTTTTTGAATTTTGAAGAGGCTATCATATTTTGACATCTTGTACTGCAAGATGTCTTTGAAAATGATGATGTTCTTAAAGTTGTGCAGCGCAGGACTTCCTAGTTACTTCTTTTCTTTAACACAAATTAACATTTAAATAAATGTTTGGCTGTTTATTTAGCATCTTTTTATTGTTAGGGCAGGGACGAGTAAACAGCAGCCCAGAGCTGCTGTTGACCAGGGGCCAGCGTGTAAAGGTCAGGAGGCTGCTTGGGGCGCACGGGCCGTACTTTGAGTATCAGTGCCTTAAACCAACAGGCTCTCCGCAGTCCTTGGAATGCACCACCTGCCCGAAAAGCACAATGGGCATGGCACCTTTTGTCACCTGTCCCCATAAAAAAAGATTAATAATGTAAAATGGGCCTTATAATGAGTTTTGGCAGTCCTGGAGCGGGCGGCATGCCACCACTCTGCTCGAGGACCGCTGAAACTCACCACGCCCACCCACCAGATTATAAGTAATCTTGTAGTCTGGCGGGCGCGTGGTGTGGCGGTCTCATGGCAGTGCTGTTTGAAGGCTTATTGTCAGCCTTAAACAGCACTGCAGCGGGACCGCAAGTGCATGTTCCTGCACGGGAAGAAATGCACCATGTTGTGCATTCCTTCCCGTGCAGAAACTAGGGGTGCAAAACTATACGGGGGCACAACATGCACCCCCCCCTGCTTGCACCCCATGAAAAGGCGGTGAGGCAACTCAAAATATGTTTGGTGGTGCTGCTGATGCACCGCCAGCATTTTTTAACCTCAAAAGCTGCCATACCGCTGCAGGATCCTTGATCTACGGCGGTAGCAGCGGTTTAGTGGCGGTTCGACCAACACACTTATATTACTGCGAGTGATCCCGCAGTGTGGCAATGGTTAGACCGCCATCATGACTACAGTGACCGCCGTAACCGTAATAAGGCCCATCGATTAGAAGGTGGAACCAGAAAAATACGATTGAATCAAGTGGCGCAAACATTAACATAGAAATAAACACTACTGTAATATGTGTTAATAAGAGGACAGTGGTTACACTTTAAGTGACCACGATTGACACTAAAACAGTGACTCCATTTGGTACAGTAATACCGACTGGCCAAGTGCACAGTACGTGATCTACCCATAGGCTGTGATTCCATTTGAAAGGTAGGTAGATCCAGGGAAAATAAGCAGAAATTCCTGCAGCCTGAATTTAATTCTGCAGTGTATCCTCCTCAACTCTGTTTCTCGAGACCCATAGCCAGGTCTCTCTCAATGTGGGACCCCAAGGGTTGGGTAGTTGGTGTCTGGCTTAATTTGGGTAAAGAAAGAAGAGACCCAGGATCTGCAATCCTGGTTCAGAGCTCACTCAAGCTCCCAACTGCTTTGTTGTCATGCCGTCATTGCCGAATATCTCATAATTACTGATTTTGGTGGGAAAATGAGTGAGGTAATCCCATAGCCATTGATTATATAGTACAAGTCGGGTGCCCTAAGATAGGTTTGTCCCCTGTTTTAATAAATTTATAAAGGAGAAATTGTGATATTCTTAAAATACTGAATTCCAAACATCCCACAAGCAAGCAAGATAGAATGTGCATCTTTAGAGCGAGAAGACCTGTCCTTAAGGGCTCTAACATGTCCACGCTATACAAAACAACATAACTAAACTAACTAAATAAATAGATAAATAACATAATGGATTGTACGCTTGTTGATTTAATAAATTTATGAAGACTTTAACAGCTACCCATTGAGTGTGAAGTCTGATTTTCCACCTTGAACCAGTATTCTGACATAAGTGGTATTACAGAACCGAGGTCTGTTCACATTTCACTAGATAAAAAACCTGGCGGAATAGGTTTTGGAAAAAAATGCACAAAATGTTGTAATTACATGCGAAAACCTTTGTGAAGACTCCAAGTTCCGTGGTAATTCACAATTTCATGAGGGTCATATAATAGAGTGTTAACACCCCACTTGCAAGTTAAAGCCACTACGGTATGAAAAATTCTAGATGCGGTATTGCCACATAAGCGGTTCATGAAGGACATGGTGAAGCCCTTACTGTCCTGTCCCTTCTTCTGAATTTGGATTTTATCACCCTCTCTTCTTATGTAACAGTAGCTCAATCCCTTATGTTTAGAAGGGTAAAGAAATGCATGTAGTTGCGGCCAGTTGTGCTGATATGTGGCCAACCTAATTTTTCGGTAGAATAAAGTGTGGGGTCTGACATGACCATTATATTTGAAGAGTGCTTCTGACTAATACTTAGAGCTTTCCCTGGCAGAAGATCGCCCACATCTGGTGGGGTTGAGGGTGTGTCTTCAAACATAGAAATAAAGAAGCACTGTAATCATCCCTAAACAATGAAACAATTAAATCACATTTCATCAAAGGACCGGTCAGGTAAATGGCTCGTTCAAAGAAAAGAAGCAATGAGAAGTAATGAACTGAAGATATACTGTTTTTCCATTCATTATCAAATTCTGTTTCTAGGCTGGAAACAAAATCAGCTATCACTGTTATTGAATTACATAACGATTCGATTCAAATTCTATATACAGCAAGTTATAAAAAAGCCATAAAAGTACATAAAATACATGAATTAAAAGAACATTAAAATCATTTCACATAATCCACATGATACACACTTTTCCTTAGATTCACGGCTTTCAAATTAAAAAGAGAAACATTAAAACATACTTGGTATTCATTCAGTGCAGTCAGAAATTTAAAAGCAACCATGTGAGATCTAATATTCTGTGCAACAAACATTGGTTTAAGGTAATAAGGCCGGTACTGAAAATACATTTTACAGAACAACATAAAGTGTGATGTGCATTGTTTGCTTATTCCACCACATGGACATAAAGCCAAGGTTGAAGGATAGGACCTCATAATTGGGAAGGCAGCGGTCACGTGGTTGCAAGAGTCATTGTCAACATCTTTAAGTTAGCATGAGCCCGATAGCCATGATGCTGCTTTGGCGCCCGACACTACATGTTTATGTGCAAAGCTCTGTTTATGCCTTTCACATGAGAACTGCTGTGATCATTATCTGCCTGTTGCTGGAGTTTAGTCTGAACATTGTGAGCAAGGTCGATAAACACTAACTCTTGTTATTCTGCCCTGGTCAGGCTCTAGCACTTACACAAAACATACCAAGGCAGCTGTTTTTGCTGGACTTGTACTTTGATATTAAGGGGATACACGTTTAGGTAACACACACTTGGAGAGGGACCTTTCCAGGGAGAAGAGCAACATGCATCTGTGATGTAGAAATACAATCTATGGCCTGAGGTATGGGATCTGCTGACATAGCCCAGAGATCTTTTATTATATATTAATACTTTGGCTTACCAAGGGGAGGGTGGTTAGGCCTTATAGTCCTCTATCCACTGTCTTTATAAAATGACATCTCCCTTTATAATATATGGCCTTGCTGCAATGCTAATTGTATTGATATTATGCATTTTGCGACTGGTTGTGGCATGTATACTGCATTTTAGAGAATGTTAGTTAAAATAAATATCTTAAACTGTCTTCGTGTCTGTCAGATCTTTTTGTGGAAAAGTATGAGAGCGTGAGCGAAAAGGTGTTCCTTGTTGCCGCGAATCCTGAGAGATACGGGAGTGTTATGTTCTGGGTTGTCTAATCATTGGCTTCTCCGTTTGTGAGCAGGAGAGTGAGTGAGACACTATAGCTAGTTGGTCCTGGGCTCGTCGGTACCAAGGCTGGAAAAAGGTATGGGCCCTATACACCAAGGACCCATTTTCCTGCGCATAGTTCTATGTATGGGCAGAATCCCTGCAACAGAACCAGGTGATGAATAAGTTCAAATCTGAAACTAGTCAGAACAAAACGATGTTCGGTATTAGTAACACAAGGCAGGTATTTCTGATAGCCCTCCTTAAATCCAAGGGACAGATAAAAGGCAACTGTCGACTTAGGGGCTGATTCCCATGTCATCAGGAAAGCATACCCACCGAATCAGGTTAGGAATGCCTTCAGAACAATTCATATTTGGGGAGTCCTGCTGATCGATTACGATGTGTCCGGATGTTTACGGACTCGGTTCGATTGGACTCCCATTGACTTCAATGGGAGCCTGTGTTCCGGACAAGAACATAGGCCCTAATTAAAAAAAGGGGTGGGTGGGGAAAACCTTGTACACTGTGGTGGGCACCGCATGGTGCCTGCCACACTGTGCATGGTTTGGAAAGGGGGTCCCTTGGGCAACCCCAAGCGCCCCATCCGGAGGCCTACGAGTGACGGGGGGCCTGCTACGGGCCCCCAAGTTCCGATTCCCACAGCTGTTTTGTCTTGGCCAAACTGATTCAGGTTGGCTGCCCGAATCGGACATCGTACTCGCTCGTTCCTAAACCGTATACATTGGGCTGTACGATTAAGCTCCGAATGACTCGGCCTGCCTGAACCCCATTCCGAACTGATTCGGACAGCCCGGACGGCTCCCTTGCATTGTACTTGGTCATCTGGAAAGGTGACCGATTAGGTCGGAAACAAAGCTTCCAAATCAGATTCAACCGAATCGAATGCCGTTCAGAGCCTTTACGGACAACATCAAAATCGACCCCTTAGTCTTCTCAATGCTCTCCCACCATTCAGTTCTATGTGATAAAAAAGGTGTCTTCAATACCTTTCTTGGTAATAGGTAGAACTTGGAGGGGATCAGTCCACACTGACAATTTAAATAAAATGATAAAAGAGGAATGTATGTATATTAGCCAGGGGATACGTGAGACATTATCCAGAGCTAAACAATCTAAAATAATGAATTTGGTAAAACTGGTTTCGTTTTTTGACCATATGAAAAGCCATAATATTTGCGGTCTTACCAAGATCAAATCCTCCAAATACTGTAAGCCCACCTCATGATGAACAATCATGTTTGAGGCAGAGGCTGTTAAACAGACAAGATGTTTAAGAATACTATTTTCCTCTACCTGCATTGACTTACACGAAGGGTAGCCCCAAAAGCCAGCACCATGGGCTATTAAATTACATAACATTGTGATGACAATTCAGAAAACAACTGTTTAGAAGAGGCCAAGCTACATTATAATTGACCAAAATCTACGGAGCTGGTCAGCGACGGGAGCGTGGGTATCATCACCAGGTGCAGTTGGCCGAAGTCCAAGGTTCTGAGGGACCCACTGCAGCCACATTTCTGTTGCACAACTAGGCATTTACCTTGCTTGCATTAGGGCTCATGTCACAGTTGCTGGGCTGAATAGCAGAAAGCAGTCCCAAAGGTCTGAGGGATACGGAAAAAAGTATTGAGTAGATCATGGGGTTGGTGGATGAAAGGAAACTAGCCCAACTAGCAGGAAGTAGAGAGAGGAAATAAGGAGATCGGTGTTTGGGAGTATTCAAAAAGACCAACTATAGGGTGGGGCAAAAGAAAGATAAACAAGCATTGGCATAGCCAATAGGTTTCACCTTTGGGACCTTCTAAGTGTTTAGCCATGCAACAGTTGATGTTGATGTACAAAGGATATTGTGCTATTGAGCTGCATAACAAAATACTTATAAGGCCCCAAAGGCGAGACCTATTAGCTATGCCATTGCTTGTTTTATTGTGCATGGAATTAATAAAAAGGTGTTGTCCTTATCCCCTTGGTAATGCGTGTCTCCCGGTAGACTTGAATGCCACTCCCTCCAGCTGAATACTACTTAACAACAGATATGTGCTGTTTGGGTACCACTTGGAGTTGTGTGCCACGCAGTACAGTTATTAAGTTAGTACGCGTGCCAGCCGGTGGGACTGTGCGTCACTTCCTGGAGTTGTTTGCCGCTAGGTGCAGTAGGGCGTCGCTCAGTACAGTTAGGGTGAGGCTGAGCGCAGTTGCATGTGCCTCACGGTGCATTTGCCTGCGTCTGTCTTCAGTACAAAGCATTGCTAGGCATGAGCTGAGTGTCTACGCAGCTTTTTGAAGTCCAGGCCTCAGTCCATGATGCTTCAGCTGCAGTTTGAAAGTCAGGCTAATCTAATGCCATGTCTATAAGCAGCTCTGTACCACCCCTGCCCGCAGTGGGGACCAGCAGCTGGCGCCTGTGCCCTGGCTCGGTGAGGCACTGCCTTGTGTGTGTGTGTGGGGGGGGTCAGAAGGGCCCGTTGTTAGACAACCTTTCAGTGATTGATCATGTTTCGAGCACAGAGGCAGAAAATAATTCCCCTCTCTACTTCTTTTCTGAAGATTGTTTGCGCATTCCCATCCTTCTGATGTCTGATGAGCTTCCATATAATGAAGGATGCTTTGTTTTTTCTAGCTCAGAGAAATAAGGGTGGAGTGAGAACCTGTGGGAGGGTCACTGTATATGCGTGTGTGCAGGGTCATGTGTGCGTGAGGGTCACGGGTGTGTGTGAGGGAAAGGAAGTGTGTGAGAAGCAGGGATGTGCAGAAGGGCTTATGTGAGAGACAGAGATGTGTGTGTGGGACTCAGGGGTGTGGAGGGTGCATTCTAAATCAGAAGCCCTCCCAGTATGGGTACAATAAAGGCGTGCACTCTGACGAAATGAGAAGTCTGTTCATGTGACCTACCTGAGGAGAATATGGGGTAGTGGGGAAAGAGCCCTGCTGGACTGGGCGCATGGGGTAAAATGGTTGGTGATCTAGTACGCAAGCTATGACAGCGAGTCATAAGTTCCCTTTCAGGTCAACATTATTAAGGCAACAGTGGTCCCTTACAAATAATAATGCTTAATCAGTGCTGCTCAATCGCGGGTGCCCGGCACCCACGATTGAGCAGCACTGCATCCTTACTATCGGTTATCCTACCGGACTATCTTGAACGTCCCTATATTCCCGATTGTGGTCCGCCTGACATTCTTTGACACGCCGAACCTTGGCCCTTCTTCAGTCTTACACAAGCACATTGCTAACCGGAATCGAATCCAAGCTAACTCCAACAGGTCACAGCAACAGCCGCCCGGATATTCCTGTGACTGGGTACACAATAAGCCTTGAACCCCTTGGCTTCCCTCTTGGCAAATGAGGCTGCTTTACTATTAGGCATACATGTCCTGATGAGATCCGTAGAATGTGTTAAACGGATCGAAACGCCGTTGACAACTATGAGCACCTTACACACATGGAATGTTTTATTTTCCCTTTAAAAGTGTGAAGGTGTCAATATTGTTCTGTTTTATAATCAAAACTGTGCGATTAACAAGTTTGCAGAACGTTAAGCTCTTGCCTAAGCCCTTTTGTTCGTTCCCTTTATTTGTTCCCTGTCCTGATATTTCTTGTGTGATTGACTGGGTACAGGCTTGTGCCCTGTCTTGTATATTGTGTGTTATTCATGTTTTACATTGACTGAAAAGTAAATACCAAGACCTCTGCCCGGCTGGGCATTTCGTTTTCAAATATAGCAACAACTTTGTCTATATTTATTGATTAAGCATTATTATTTGTAAGGGACCACTGTTGCCTTAATAATATTGACTCCCAAGGTCCCTTGCCGACTTCTTTGAGTTCCCTTGTTGTTTTCAAAAAGCCCTTTCAGTTCAACGGCACGGCTGGAGAGCCAGTAAACAAAGCCAAGGTCCCAAAAAGACGACATCCGCCCGCGAGCATGAAGTGACGCCACGTGGGTCAGCAAAATGGTAGTATGGGACAATCGGATACACAACTCAGATCACCAGGGGCCAAGAACTAGACTGAGGCAGTACCACCAATGAGAGGAAGTTTAGCAACCAGACATCTGAAAGTTGAACCTGGCGGTAGCTACCATACTTGAATGTGAAAGTGCGCTGTGCCACTCACCGATTAAAAAACTTTGAAACTGCGCCCTGCCACACAATTATAAAGTAGAAAAGTACTTCAAAGCGCACCGCGTGTAAACAAAAGCAAGCACCAGTGAAATAGCTAACATGCTTAAGGTGAAAGTGTGCTGCGCGTCACACACTAATTAAAAACAAGCTGCGCGGCCATGAAACTGACACGGCCGCGCAGCCATGAAACTGGCACGGCCGCACAGCCGTGAAACTGAAAGTAAACACGTCTGATCGCGCTGGAACGGAGGCAGAAGGCAGCTGCGCGCGTGCACGCTCGCGTGAATGCAAGCGCTAGTCCACCAAAAGCCTGTGGCAGCACTTTCAAAACCCCGAAACTAAATGTCTCGGAGCAGCGCATCTGCTGGCTCAGCGAGACCTAAAAAAGGAGATTGTGCAACTAGACATGTTAGATGTTTTAGTGAAAAAAATTGCATTTGCCAGGATGCGTCAATGAATAGACCCTGAAAATTCGGTCATGACTTAAGTGAGGTTTGATTCGTCAGAACTAATGCGTCAGAGAGGAGATTCGTGTCTCTCACCAAGCTAGCATGCAACCGCAAGGAGAACAAAGAGGGTAGACAGCACACAGAGCAAAGGACTGCTGCTTGAAATTTGCCTCGAGGCGCTGGCAGCAGGAGGCAAAATCCAGATGCTGAGCGTGAATATGTGGCAGACTCATAAGCGACCTCTATAATTAATCCGCACTTCTCTCTGCGCTAAACACAACATTAGAGTGTATTTGAAGGTGAGCTCGAAATAATAAGACGCACCGCTTGAGTTAATTGTCTTTAATAACAATGCGCACGTGCACGCTCGTTTCGCCTACACGAACTGACGTGACAGTATCTGTGAAAATTTCTCTCACGGAACAGGAGCAGCAGAGGCAGCCGAATTTAGTGCTTCTTCACACAAAGGACGGATACATAATGTACAACAAACTTTGAGCACAGCCATCAGTGGATGAAGACACACGCACGTGCACACACAAGAGGATTGACGGCTTGCAAAGGGAGAGATGAAAGCAGAAGCAAAGAGCAGTAGTGTTAAAACTGTACAACTGTACGGTGCGCACCTCAATATTACGACGTTCTCCCATGCACTGTTTATGGATCCGTAGATCTCTGTTCCTTTTTTATGTAATCTTTCTTCGTTTAGAGGCCACGTCTGGCATTTTGTTCTTTGTGTTGTCTCAAAAGTTAATTTTAGCAGGGGGGCAGGGCCACATTAGGCTACAGATAAAACTAGTTGGGGTACCTACAACTAGTAGGGCCACCCACAGGCACTGGAATTAGAAATAACCATGACGGAGTTCAGAAGATGAGTGAGAAATAAATATGTTTTTGATTTCTGGTTTTAACTTGTCACATTTGCTGTGTGTTCAAAGACAGAGGTCAATTGTCAGGTTTTGTCTTTTGTCAAATTGCTGCTTATTGTATTAACACAGAGATTGGTGCTCATTTTTCTTTCCCTGACCGCAAAGTTAGAGAATTTAGTAAAGTGAACTATGTAACAATGTAGATGGGGTACATGAAGTGTGTAAGGAAAAGCTTGAGGGTGTCAATTTTTTTTTAACACAATACAACTTAAATACCTGCAAATAAACTGAACAAATTATTCAAAATACATCAGCCGTTAGGAAAGAACACATGAAGCACTTTTTCTGTAATTCTGAAGTATGATGGAAACAAAGATTGTAATATGATCAAAACAAATCAAGGCACTTGATGATGGGTAGAAAGCAGAACGCCTTGCCCCCGTTCTGACACTAGGCTCGGGACAGGGCTTTGAAAAATGAAATGAAATGATAATAAAATAATTTAATTAATTTAATTATCATTTTATTTTTCATCTCAGGGGGCAATTTGATTAGTGGGGCAACGCTCCTGTGCCTTAACGGAGGAGCTAACCATGTCCTACTTATATGCCTGGCATGTTCCGGTTTTTGCTTCTCAAAATATGGTCCCCTTCCTGAGAGCTCTCCAGAAGTTATCTGCCTTTTCATCATGTCTAAATGCGCGAGGAATGGAAGTCCGCTGCCTGAAACATAAAACTTACACAAGAAGCTCATTCTCGCAATGAAAGTTCACCCATGGGGCCCAAGTGACCACATTCCCAGATCTGCCGGAATTGCACGTGCTCAAAAATGTGTACTCCGTCAATTGGTCTCTCACCTCGCCAGCCACCTCTCTACACCCTGCCCAGAAACTCAGCGAGGGCCGGAAATGCCTCCTGGAGCCCATCAAGTGCGAGCCCAGATGAACTGTAGTGTCAACCTCGGACCAATCAATATTCTGGTCTGAAATCCAAATGAATGTGTATTCTGGGGCCTTTGCTACCAGAAACGATAGGCAACATCCAAAAAGTTATCTTAACACATCCCACTGCCAATGTGTTCCATGTTAAGACGGTGCGACACGTTTAACTAGACCTGCTTCCCCAGGTTTACATGATTTTCTATATCTTGGGCAGCGTCAAAATCCATGGGTATTGTGTGGAAATACCTACCACAATGCCCATGGAAAGCCTCCAGAGCACAGAGTAGGGCGACACAGCGATTTCTGCTGCATCGCCTTACTCAAATTTTATGAGGCCACTCAAAAGGCAGGCAGGGTGGCTTTGCATGGCTTCATAAATCTGATTCAGAGCCCTGCGTCACACACGTACCACTTTACAGGGTGCAAAAGTGATGCAAGGCTCTCTTAATAACCCCCTAAGCAGGGCACAAGTCCTAATCAAAGAAGTGGGGGGACTAACCCTGTTAGGCAGTATGCAAGTGACGACATGGCACTTGACATCACAGAGTGTGATATTGCACCTTGCATCACAGGAAGCGGCATCACAAACCATGACCTCACAGGAAGTGACATCAGATCTAGAGACCTCACATATGTGTAGTAGGCCTATCATGAGTACATTTGAGAGTATTACAATATTTAACAAATTAGATTTTGAGTTGGGGGATGTGGCAAAATCTGGCCTCAATTTTTACATTTATTTTTTAAAACCGTACCACAAAGAAATTGGCAAGAAGGAGAAATCTGGCAGTAAATCTGTTGTGCTTAGTTGGTTGAAAACTCTATATTTTAAAATATATTATGGGGTTAAGGCACCTTCTGCAGCGATCTTTGTGTACCAGCTAAATCTCAGGGAAAAACAATATGGTAAGATAACTGTGGAGGATAACATATTTTCTGGAGAGATCTGTGTTTTGTCTAGTCTCAGTTTTGGATCATAGTAGCATAGAGGATTAATGGGTCACCTGCAAAGCACATTACCTTTGTTGTTGTAATTCCTTACTAGAAAACAGAAAACAAGACATTTGGCAAAACAGGATCAGTTTGTTTAATTAAACAGCTCGGCCAGGAGAACAGTTGCAGGCACAAGGTTTGAGGACTGTCTCAATCAATCAATCAATCAGCAAATTTGTAGAGCGCGCTACTCACCCGCTAGGGTCTCAAGGCGCTGGGGGGAGGGGGAGTCGCTACTGCTCGAACAGCTAGGTCTTGAGTTGTTTCCTGAAGGAGAGATGATCCTGAGTCAGCCGTAGGTGGGTGGGGAGGGAGTTCCATGTCTTAGCCGCCAGGTAGGAGAAGGATCTTCCTCCGGCAGTGGATTTGCGAATTCGTGGGACGGTGGCGAGGGCGAGGCTGGCGGATTGAAGCTGGCGAGTGGGTGTGTAAAATGCGAGGCGACTGTTGAGGTATTTGGGGCCCATGTCGTGGAGATCCTTGTGTGCGTGGCTGAGGAGTCTGAACGTGATCCTCTTGTTGACGGGGAGTCAGTGCAGGTCTCTCAGATGGGCAAAGATGTGGCTGTGACGAGGGATGTCCAGGATGAGTCGTGCAGAGGCGTTCTGTATGCGCTGGAGTCTTCTCTGAAGTTTGACTGTGGTTCCAGCATAGAGGGTGTTCCCGTAGTCTAGTCGGCTGGTGGCAAGGGCCTGGGTGACCGTCTTCCTGGTTTCGTGGGGATCCACCGGAAGATCTTTCGGAGCATGCGCAGGGTGTTGAAGCAGGATGACGAGACGGCGTTGACTTGCTTGGACATCGTGAGGGAGGAGTCCAGGATGAAGCCCAGGTTGCGAGCATGGTCCGTTGGCTTGGGGGCGGTGCCCAGGGCAGGGGGCCACCAGGAGTCGTCCCAGGCAGAGGGAGATGGTCCCAGGATGAGGACCTCCGTCTTGTCTGAGTTCAGTTTCAGACGGCTGAGCTTCATCCATTCTGCGACGTCCCTCATTCCTTCCTGGAGGCTGGCTCTGGCAGCGGTGGGGTCGTTGGTCAGGGAGAGGATCAGCTGGGTGTCATCAGCGTAGGAGATGATGTTCAGATTGTGTTGGCATGCGATGGCTGCCAGGCGGGCTCATGTAGACGTTGAAGAGGGTGGGGCTGAGCGAGGATCCTTGGGGAACGCCGCAGATGACTTTGGTGGCCGCGGATTGGAACGGGGGGAGGTGGACTCTCTGGGTTCTTCCGGCGAGGAACGAGACAATCCACCCCAAGGCCGTTCCTTGGATTCCGGTGTTGCTGAGGCGTTGTATCAGGGTGGGGTGACATACGGTGTCTCAATATACATTGAGCTTGCATTGATCTTATATACCAAATTATGACAAGCAATAAAAGTTTTCAGAGTACCATAATTGGTGAAGAATATTGGTTGCTGCCTTAGAGTCATAAATTAATGGTCAAATGGTTCCTACAGGTCGGTCGTGACCTTGCATCCACACAGTGTGGCCAGTGATGAACAGTTGTATGACGGTACATCGCATGCAATTACTTCGCATGCCTTTTACACACATTTTTTAACGTGCATGTTTTTTACTGAGAAAATGCAAATTCAAAAAATGCATGCCAATACCACACATTCTTTTTATATTTAAAAATAAATGTATTTGTGGGGGGATATCCCCCACTCCTGCCCCAACTTACCCTAAATGCGTTGTATTGGCATGCGTTTTAAATGCATAATCGCAGTAAAAATATCCGCGCTAAACATGCGTTGAAAAGGCTTAACGAGGTAAAAACCTTGTTGTAAAGGCTGTTTCCTGTGGTGAATACATCCAGATGTCCGGTATGGGGAGCGCATGATCACTGTGTGTGCTAGGTCCTGATTGGCTATGTGTTCCGAACTCATTTGGCATCTGACTTTATGACTAAAAGCTTGTGTACCCCCTCTGGCCATGTGTGCTTTAATGGGTGTAATCTTCCCTGACCATTATAATGTCTCTGCGCCTATCTGTGGGAATGATCAAGAGTTTCCTGCCCAAGTGTTTGCCATTATTAGAAAAAACAATGGCCCAAACCGGGATTAATCATTAGCTCAATAAATCATATGCTCACAGTTGATCATTTTTCATGACTGGATGAGTGTTAGAATTAATCTACTCTGTAGATCTAATCAGTAAAGTTTTTTGTTCAACGAAAAGCAACCACCTGAAAAAACTTTGTTTATTCCAAAAAGGAGTTTTTAATAAATTACTCCCGCACAGCGAAAAATAAATATATACATTTGTACATCATTCAAGAACGAACGGTAAAAAAGGGGGAGCAACCTGCTTCTAAAAGGGGGTGCCGGAAAGAGAAGGAAAAAAAGTGATTTAAAGAAAAAAGGGTGTAAGCCTCAACAGAAAAGTGACATAGGTTTAGGGTAAATTGAAAAAACAAAGCTGCAGAAAATTCAGCTGATTACACAATAAGGCCACTGATTGCTTGTTACATTTTTGTCATTTATACAGTCCGATGCATGTGCATCCGACCAGGCAAAGTCGCCGGTAGCAGACACACAACCCGCGCCTCCAGGTGCCGGTTGAAAAGCGTTCACATGAGAACACATCCCAGTGAGGGTCGCCCGCAAAGGATACGATAAGCAAATTTTCGGCGTCTGGACTGAGCAACACATCTCCTCAATCAATACCCCAACAAGTGATGTACTTATGAGAACACAAAAAGTAACGGCCGGTGCCTTATTTGTGAGCTGTATTTACTACAGCTGGTGTCACCACTTGATAAATTGTGTGGAACGCCCACGACCACTAAATTGGAGTTGGACTGTGGTCAAATACTTTTAACGTCCATCCAGGTGTAGGAGGACCGTGATCATCCCATTAAAAAGGAATTTTGGGTCCACAGCTTTAAAAACCACGGTATGAAGGTTGTGTCACACACGTCCTGAGGAAGACCCGCAGGTCGAGGTTCACAGTTACCCCTGTACCCCAAGACGGGTCGAAACGTCGACGCTCCTTTTCATAAACAAATAGGACCACTTTTTTCAATCATTATACATGCCAGTTGAGACTGTATAAATGACAAAAATGTAACAAGCAATCAGTGGCCTTATTGTGTAATCAGCTGAATTTTCTGCAGCTTTGTTTTTTCAATTTACCCTAAACCTATGTCACTTTTCTGTTGAGGCTTACACCCTTTTTTCTTTAAATCACTTTTTTTCCTTCTCTTTCCGGCACCCCCTTTTAGAAGCAGGTTGCTCCCCCTTTTTTACCGTTCGTTCTTGAATGATGTACAAATGTATATATTTATTTTTCGCTGTGCGGGAGTAATTTATTAAAAACTCCTTTTTGGAATAAACAAAGTTTTTTCAGGTGGTTGCTTTTCGTTGAACAAAAAACTTTACTGATTGGATCTACAGAGTAGATTAATTCTAACACTCATCCAGTCATGAAAAATGATCAACTGTGAGCATATGATTTATTGAGCTAATGATTAATCCCGGTTTGGGCCATTGTTTTTTCTAATAATATCGATTACCCAGGTCCAACAACCGTTTTGGGTTACCCCATTTTTATAATGGTTACCAAGTGTTTGCCAGACAGCTACGCACCCCCCCACCTGTGACCCATCGATCAGTAATCCCGGGCCTAGGTCACAGGGCCTGCCTGGTAAAATACTTGCGTGTCAAGGTAGAGGTGGAGTTCAAAACTGGTGATTCTATTAATAAGGAAGATAGTTAATTTTTATTGATAAATGCATCAATATCCATATTAACGTTCCCCTCCTCTAGTTGATTCTTCAACTAAACTATATAATTCATTCATTTGTACCTTTCCTTTACTTGGGCCCTGCTGTTCCCTTTGCTTGCTTTTGACTAAAACTTCCTTTCTAGTTACTTGCATTTTACTTAATTTGAGGTCTGCGTTTTTATAGTAGGTGATGCCTAATTGTATGACCCTGTAAACCAAAAGAAACACAATAATAACTGGCAACAGTGATTTACACAGACCGAATATCCACAGTGGGAGACAGGAGAGCCAATTCGAAAACCACTTTTGCTCAGGGGCACCTCCTTCTTCGCACATGTCAATGTTCCATTGTCCATATCATTTCCTGGGATGAATGTGCAGCAGGCAATGCTGATCTTGGCACAGACTCCTCCCTCCATTAGGTCATTAGTCCAGCACATATCAATGCTGCATTACTATGAGGTAGATGGCTCGCATTTATTCCTTGATCGAATTGAAGCACAGCTCAGTGTTGGTCATCATTTTGAGCATTTCTCACCGGATGATCTGAAGCCAGCGGGTATTAGCTTTTGTCTGCAGGGTGAACAAGGGTATCAACCCCATACCCCGAGCTGTGCCTCTGTGAACATTCCAAATTTTTCTGTGAGGTCCTTGAAGTGAGCCCAGCCAAAATAGTCAGCCACTCTCTTTTCATGAGCTTGGTGAAGCAAAGTGCTCTTTTTCCTTAACGGGTGCTGATACAAGTCTGTTAGCTCTTCTCCAGGAATGACCAGGGTCAGGTGTGCAGGGTTACATGGGAACACAAACTTCTCCATCCGGAAACCAGCTGAGTATAGGCATGCTCGTCGCATTGCTAATAGAAATCCAGTGTGGAGGTGCCCCAAAGCATATCCTAAATGTGTAGGATCACCCCGCAGTTAACACTCATGGCCATCAGAAGCTTTCCTTTGCATCTGCCACAGAAGGAATACAGTGTAAGTTTCTGTACAATCAGGGGTTGCCCTTACTCTTCTAACCAAGTGTATCCACCCACCTCGGTGTCACATATTTCCTTACATGGGTGAGCTATACTTTCAACCCTCCACAATGCAACCCATTGCCATTTTTATCACCAAGCTGGATAACTCTACACAAGAATTCCATGTCGGGAGACCACTTGTTGTTAAAGAAGACCACCCTGGACACACTAAGAACCACTCTCAGTCTACATGTCAATGCTGGGGAGTATGTATTTGTGCACTGAGTTGGGGGTTCGGCTACCTCCCAAAATATTTCTTCTCTGGGAAATCTCGGGGCTAAATGGTATCTTCCTCTATGGTGCCCTTCCTATGCATCCTGTCTAGCTTGGGATGGGTATCTGTGGGCTCAATGAAAAGGTATGTCGCTGTTGGTTTGGTGTCGTATTGGGTCAGGTTTACAACTACCCTGTGTGGTTTTATCTTGTTGGGTTGGATCTTGGCCCGTATCCTACATAGGTAAAGGTGAATGAGGCACTTTGCTTTCTCTAGGAAGGGTAAAGCCTATCTGTGCCTACAGTATATGGGATCAATGAGCACACATAACATGAACTGACTGATGCTTAGGACCCTACTGTGGTCATGTGTTGACACCAGGTGCTATGTAAAATAGCTCTGTGTGGTGCATGGGGGATGCCAGAATTCTGTTTAGTGTAATTATAGGTGACATACGAAAGGTGTCGAAGCAGGCACTGTAGCTCTCCATTAGTGACTTTCTTATGACTCTGCAGTTCCTCTGTAGTACTCAGTGTAGGATTACCCATAGTAAGCTGATCGTACCCAACTATACCAGTATACATAACTTTTGTTGTGATGTGGAAGTTCGAGGTGTGAATCCCTTTGGAGCAGTCAGTATTGCACTCGTGGCTGTGTTTCTTCTGACCATTTTGAAAATGCTTGCGGTATTTAGTTCATGAGTGTCATCATCATGGAAGGGCTTGCCTACACAAAGGAATGGTGCGCCCACTGTGGTATTAAGCAGTCCCCTTACTGAGGCTTCGTGGGTTTATTTCTCCTTCCATTGGCGTAAGTTTGGAAATGTCCCTTTTTTATTTTTCATGGGGGTTGACGATTCATCGCATTCGTGCACTTTTGCTGTCTTCTCTCAAACAATCAGGATTTATAAAGCCCAGCTAATCACCCAATAGGGTATCCAGGCGCTTGCATTCCCCGGAAGCTTATTCGAACAGCCAGGTCTTGAGGGCCATTCAGAATTCTGGAAGTGAGATGATGGTCTGGGGGTGCTTGGGGAGGCGGTTCCAGGAATTGCTGCAATGTGGGAGAAGGAGCGTCTTCCACTTCTGCTTCAGGAGATGCAGAAGTATGGGCAAGTGAAAGGGAGGCGGTGCGTAGTCTTTTCAATGGTATGTGGAAGTTCCGGTAGTGGTTAATGTAGGTGGGTCCTTGGTTGTGTAGAGCCGTGTGTGTGTCGATCAGTAGTTTGAATTGGCTTCTCTTCTGCATTCCATCAGGTGCCAGTAGAGTTTCCTAAGGTGGGTTGTGATGTGGGTTTACCAGGGAAGGTCGAGCATGAGTCTGGCTGTGGCATTCTGAATAATCTGAAGTCTCTGTAGAAGGTGTGTGGTGTTTCCTACGTAGAGAGCAGTGCCGTAGTCCAATTGGCTGGTGATGAGGGTTTATGTCATAATGTTTTTTTGTGTGTAGGGGTAGCCAGTTGAAGATCTTACTTTGCATGCACAGAGTGGGGAAGCAGGCAGAGGAGATGACATTGATCTGTGATTTCAAGGTTAGCTTGTTGTCAATGATTATTCTGAAATTTCTGGCTTGGTTGTACGGAGTGGGTGCGGGGCCTAGGTCTGATGGCTACCAGGAGACATTCCATGTGTTGCTGTTGTTGCCAAAGTTCAGTACTTCCATCTTGTCTGTGTTCAGCTGCTAGCAGTTGTTCTTCATCCCGTTAGTGATGTTTCTCATGCACCTGTGGAAGTTGGTTCTGGCGGTGGTGGGATCGTTGGTGAGTGAGAGGATGAATTGAGTGTCGCCTGCATAGGAAATTATGTTGAAACAGTGGAAACTGATGATGTTGGCCTTCAGCGTCATATATGCGTTGAAGAACGTGGACCTGAGGGATGAGCCATGGGAGACACCGCAGGTGATCTCCTTGGATTCAGAGGTGAAAGGTCGAGATGGGTCCTCTGGGTTCTTCCAATGAGGAATTAGATGATCCATATGAGTGCGTCACCTTGGATGCCTCTGTGGTGGAGTCTTTAGATTAGTGTGTAGTGGGATACGGTATTGAAGGCTTCCGAGAGGTCAAGACAGATCAATGCTGCTGCTTCTCCTTGGTTGAGGAGGATTTGGATGTCGTTAGTGGCTGCGATCAGGGTGGTTTTGGTGCTCTTATTGCTGCGGAAGCTGGATTGGGAGGCGTTGAGTAGCTGGTTCTGCTCTAGGTGTGTCATGATTTGATTGTTGATGATCTTTTCCAGTACCTTCACTGGGAATGAGAGCAGGGAGATTGGCTGGTAGTTTTTGAGTTTGTTGGGTTGGCAGATGGTTTCTAAAGTAGTGGTCTGACTTCGGAGTGTTTTCAGGTGTCGGTAAATGTTGCGGTGGTGATAGAGGTGTTGAGTAGGGTTGTAAGTTCCTGGCCGATCAGTTTCCGAGGTTAAAGATGTGGGGCAGGCATGGTTCTGTGGGAGTTCCTGAGTGGATGGATTTCACGGTGGAGGTGATGTCCTGGGTGGAGAGGATGCTCCAGGTGGTCAGTGTGTAATTTGTGTCAATTAAGGTGGTGGCATATATGTCGAGAAAGTCCGTAGTTGTGCGTTGGGGTTTGAAGTTTCTGTAAGTGGTTGTGATCTTGTCGTGGAAGAAGTGTGCGAGGATGTCACACAGGTCCTGTGAGGGTGTAATGTTGTTTTGGCTGGCAGCCGGATTGGAGAATTTCTTAACAATGTTGAAAAGTTCCTTGATGTTGATGGAACTGGTTTTGATGTGTGCGGCAATGGCTGTCTTTGTTGCCCTCAGCAGACGGTGGTAGAGGTTGAGGGAGATTTTGAGGGCTGCTTGGTTGGAGGCATCCGTGCTGGTGTGCAAGCTGCTCTCCAACTGTTTGCTGTCTCATTTCGCTATTTTGAGTTCTTGGGTGTACCAGCTGGCCTTTTTAGAGTGTTTTCTTTAAATGTTGCTATTGATGGGGAACAATGCTGTCTGAGCAATTGGTGATCCAATTGTTAAAGTTTTTCACTCCCTGTTCAGGGTTGGTGGCCCCCGTTGGGTATGTTTTAAACATTTTGTGAAGGGTGATTATTTGTTATCGAGACAGATCTAAATCTCTTTATAAGCCGTTGACCGTCCCTAATAATTGGAACTTTGATATTTCCATTCTGGGTAGTTAGATCGGTGGTAGGTATGTTTGTGAGGTGGTGCCATGAGCACAAGGAGGAATAGAATTGTGCAGGCTTCCTGTGGG
Source organism: Lissotriton vulgaris (assembly GCF_964263255.1). Classification (NCBI taxonomy): domain Eukaryota; kingdom Metazoa; phylum Chordata; class Amphibia; order Caudata; family Salamandridae; genus Lissotriton; species Lissotriton vulgaris. The sequence goes on from NC_141697.1 coordinate 542,337,071, forward strand.
TGGTGCTAGTTTTGCCATAGACACTTCACCCGGTGTGTGTCTAAGAGCCTGGTTGTCATGCATCCCCTTCCCATGGCTATTTTCCTGCTGGGGGCTACTTTATTTATATTAGCCCTGTTGCGCTTGTTATGCAATATGTAGCTTAGTATTGCTATAGGTGCATGGAAAAATGTGGGAGGAGGGGGTTTATCGCCATTTGGTTGCAAGTGTCTGCCACATTCCCCGTGAGCATGTTTTGGTGCATGTGACCCTTCATGTCCCCATCAAGTGGTGTGTAATGTGGGCCCTCCCTCGTGGTCTCAGATACCTGGTTCGCTGAACTCAAACCCACTTTTTATCTGGAATGTTCCTTTTGGGCTTATTTTGGGCAGTTTCTCCTTTTTAGTTTAGGTTGGACGTTTTCCCTAAAATGCTAATTTAATTGTTTCCCTTCCGCCTCCCCGGGTAGAGGGTCTGATGCTGCTCTGTGGCTTTCCGCGCTCCCCTATATTGCCCCTGTGGGTTCAGCAGATAGTGCCTACGGTTCCTGGATGGTGCCTGCCCGGTTGAGGCATTGTAAGTGTGCTATGCTTGGAATGGGGCTGTGCCTGGAAGTGGAGCACCCAGTGCCCTGCTTTTTATCAGGTGCAAGGCTTGGCTCAAAACCCTCCATCCTTGGTGCCCCTCTCCCTTGGACCTCACCCACCTTGAAGGTTCAGTGAACCTAATATGGGAATCTCAAGCACGCCATTGCTGAGACAGGGTGGCCCAATCTTACAAAAAATCTGAGAAATCAAGATATTTTCACAAAAAATGGCAGTAGGACTACAATCTCATGTCAGAGAGTGGCGTAAAAAATGCCTTGGAGGCGGCGCCCACCAACAGAGTAGTAGCAAACCCCTGTGCACTAAAGAAAACCTTATCACGGCTATTATGCTGACAATAAAAAGACCTGCACCAAAAACTCACTAAGACTAGCCCAATGGGGTTTCTCAAACTGGGATAGATGCGTGATCCACTGAAATCCACCTGGACAACCAACCAGAAAGGAGTGGGATGTCCACATGAGACATTTGCTCACCCTACACCGAGGCCTCTAACCTCTGACTCGTGCTTGCAGGGGATGTGGAATTTTCTAGGATCTAAACATGCCATGTCTCAAAACCCATTTGTTTCCTGCTTGACTGCACTAAACTGGCCGTTTTTATTATCTGATGGTGTTTGGAAAAGCGCTGGGATGCCCAAGGGTAACTGCGCGCTATATAATATTTTAATATTAATAATTTTAATAATAATGTGCGAGAAGAACACTGGTTCCTGTCATTGAGGATGGTTTCGTTCATAACTGAAATGGAGGCCTTTTTGAGCCTTTGAGGGGCACTTTTGGGACTACATGCCAAGAAGGAATTGTTGAGGGTGGGCATAATGCCTGGGAATAGGTATCTTTTGACCAGGTAATTGGAATGTGTCCCTTTTAAACTTGGCTACAGGACCAAAGTGTTGGCCTTTTAAAACAGTCCTTTCCCCACCCCTTTGTCGGACTACCCTGCCCCTGAGGTGTGGCTGGCAAACCCCACCCTGGGGTACAAGCAGCAGAGTGGGGCCTAGTTACTGTGGGTGCTTCAGGCAGCTTGATTATTCTGTGCTCCCACAAGCTCACAGTCAATGCCAAACTTAGTGTGGACACCTAATTGACAATTCTGATGTTGGCCGTGAATTCCTGGCAGCAAGTAAAAACGTTTTGGACCCCAATGCTGTCTGTAGTTCTTCATGTTCTGAAAAAGGGAGAAGGCTATACTGTTTGTCTATCACTATCAGAGGTGATCCACTGGGGGTTAGGTCATTGAAATTATTATTATTTTCCTGTCTTTGTTTACTGAGGGGATCTATTTCACTGTAAATTTTTGCTCTGTGATTGTGTGAAGGTCCTACTTCTCCATACGGTCAGACCTCCCAGTTGGGGTTGTGGCCCCAGTGTCTGTTGCATTGGGTTCCCTGTCTGTGCCTACTGTTGCCATGCGCTCGCCCTGCTGCGGTTGTGTGGCATCCGGCTGACCTCCCTGCGACTGACTGTAGGGTATGTTCGGATTCTTCTGTGTTTGGTACTGAGAGGGATATTCATATGTTTTGAGGTGGTTGATCCTGGCTCATTAACCTGTGCTGCTTTTGCTGCTTGGGGAATTACTTTATCCGGCACTTGTCTACCAGGTAATTTCCACCTGGTTGAGTTAGCCTTCCTGGCCTCCCTCACCATAACCTGATCTCACACCTGGACTTCTTGTTTGGAACCCTCTAAAGTTCGGCGGTGAAGCCCCCATTGTGTCTGGTGCCATCTGCACGGTTGTGGCCATCAATGCCCCCTCGAAGGCAGTCTTTTTCAACTTGTGTTGAACTACTTTTATTGTTCTCTTTGGGCCTGCTCCTGCTTCTCTCTATCCTCTTCTTGTTCTTCTTGTGATAGTGGAATATATGAGCTTGTCTCTCCTGCCAGGGTTTGGTATCTAGACCAACTATGCTGTCCAGCCCGCTCTGTATTTTGGTGGGTAACCCTTTCTCAAGGATATTGTAGAAAAATGTGACTTGTGGGCCTGTATCGGTCCACAGCTGCCCTGTCTCTTGTCCCCATCTTTCCCTTTTTCTGTTCAGGAAATCGCTAATCCTTTCCTCTGGCTTCATGGTTCCTTGCTCAGAGCTGCAAGAAGCTTTGGTTAGCCTGGTTTCACTGTCATATTTGCTCTCTGTTCCGGACTATGCTCCTTGGGCAAATCCTGCAGCTCCACCCTCGTCGTTGGTTTCTGGGAAACTGGAGCTCCCTTCATCTTCTGAGCTCCCTGAGTCGCTATCGAGAACCGGCATGAACTTCCCTGACACACGTTTACGCTTGCCTGACCCAGGGGGAATGTGTATCTTACCCACTTTCGAGGTGTTACATGTTGAGTGTGCTAGACGGGGAGTTGAGCTTTTGGGGACCTTCTCTAGGAACTTGGGCTGTGCTGGAGGTGTCTGAGCTCGCTTGCTTCTAGATTTCTCTGGCTTAGACTTGTCTGACCTTCTTTTGGGAGGAGGGTCTATGCTTTTTCTGTTATAGGGTTTGGGTATCCTAATGCAGGGGGAGCAGGTGTGAATACGTCGATCCTTGCATATGGTGGGGGTGGTGCCAAAGCCTTAATTGCTATCAACATCATGTGTATACTAAGTTTTTTTTATGTGTCTTAGTGTGCTCATTTATATTCATGTCAAATGTTCCCTCAGGCCAGGGAAATGTGAGAGCATTTGTGTGTAAGTGCCACTCCTGGCAAAACGTATTCTTTTTATCTGTTTGGGGAGCTTACTCTCCATGTGACTTAGTAGGGAATTCATGGTAATTTTAGTAATTTTGATAATACAATTCAAATGAAGTTTTACCTTATTTGGTTTATCCAATTGAAGTGGTGCACTCTTACAAAGTTTGTATTATGTGAGCTCAGCGCTAACAATTTCATCAAACACTTCGAATGAGCATTTCAATAACACAAGATAAGACTGCATACATAGTATTGTAACTCAGGGCGAATATGCAATATGTTAGAATAAAACCTGCATGAACTCAAATCTTCACAAAATACATTTTTCAAAGACAATCAATGCAATAACATCACATACAGTAACACATTTCAACAATGGTCGCCAGAAAAAAATTACTTTGCCAAAAATGGGTCAGTTTGTCACATATTATCCTCTAGCAAGAGAAGACTAGTATGGAACACGTTCCTGAGTAAACTGGATAGTCTGACACTATCCGCTCTCAGAAAAAGGTGGTAGTAATATTCACTATTTAGTAATAACTCTACGATCACCGGCCCCTCTTGGCCACACACAAGTTATGCCCAGTTTCCTGGGTCCAAGTTTTCCCTATATGAATTTAGCCTTGTAACACCCAGGGTCGAGCTAAATACACCTCCCACACTCCTTCCAGATACTACGGGTGTTAAGAAACCATTTTAGCACTGGGAAACTGTTGAACTAAAAAACTATGAGCCTGAGCTGTCAACTCCTAACAAAAATCAGCGTCCTGGGTGTTATCAAGGGCTATACACAGTATTACACTATATTCACCTTAGCTAGCGGTGTGCTGTCGAACAAAGGTGACTTCTGCTGGAATGTCTCCGAGGTCACCATACGACAAATACAGTTGGGACACATAAAGTAGGTAGTATGCCAAACCCTGTCTGTGGCAGGGTGCTCAGGTTATCTTTTACTTTTCTCCCTAGTTTGCCATTCACCACGAGTATTAGACTATGTTTTAAGCCCTTCCATGCTCATGACGAGCTCAGCTCGTCATGACCACTCCCGTTTTCATTGACCTCCAGCACAGGAGGGGAGATCTCAAAGAGCAGCCAAGGTGTTAAGTTCTGATGTAGTCTCTTACTTACTGTGACGGCTGCTTCAGGATGGACTTCCACCCTGGGGATTCAGCAGAACTTCCAGTCAATTGAGGTGTCTGCCATCTTTCTGATTGTGCAGTGTGAATCCATCCGGATGGTGGCACCTTTCTTTGGCTGTAGTTGGGTCCCGATCCTCCTATCTGGCTCGCCAAAATGTTGCTCAGGTTCAAGTTCCTTAGTAAAAAACAGAAGACATGAGGCGTTTTGGAAAACAGGAACAATTAAACAGTTCGGCCGGGAGAACAGTTGCAGGAACAAGGACCGAGGACTGTCCCAATTAACATTGGGTTTGCACTTATCTTATATACAAAATGATGACAAGCAATAAAAGTTTCCAGCATTCCATATATGGTGAGGAAGGCTGGTTGCTGCCTTAGAGTTATAAATGAATGGTCAAATTGTTACTACAAGTGGGTTTTGAACTTGCGTGGACACAGTGTGACCAGTGGTGAACGTGTCCAGATGTCCAGCATGGGAGAACATGATCACTATGTGTGCTAGGTCCTGATTGGCTTTGTTCCTAACTCATTTGGCATCTGACTTTATGGTGTTTTCAGAAGTGTGCGTACCCTCTCTGGCCATGTGTCCTTTATTGGGGGCAATCTCCCCTGACCATTATGATGTTGCTACCCGTATCTGTGGGATTGGTCAAGAGTTTTCTGCCCTGGTGTTTGCCTGCCAGCTATGCACCCTCTCACCTGTGACCCATCAATCAGTAATCTTGAACCTAGGTACCAGGGCCTCCCTGACTACATACTTGTGTGTAGCGGTAGATGTGGAGTTCATGACAGGTGATTCTAGTTTTAAGGACAATAGTTCATTTTTATCAATAAATGAATCAATGTGAATAAATGAATGAATGAGAGATTTATAAAGTGCAAACTCCTGCCCAGGGGTGTCTTGGCGCTATACAAGTACAGCTACAAAAAAGGTAGTCCTTGCAGATACTCTAATATCTCCTAGTCCTGGCAGACGAGCCAGGTTTTCAAGGCCTTTCTAAAGATAGATAGCAAGGGAGCAGCTTTGAGTTCCAAAGGTAGGCTGTTCCACATCAGAGCTGTAGTCCTGAAAAAGCACTTCTCACCTCAGGTTGTTCTCCTGAAGGGAGGGACTACAAGGTTCATAACTGAGCCTGATCGTAGCATCCTCCCTGGATATACCATTTCAACTTATCCTTAAATCGAGGTGGCCCTGTTCCCAGCAGTCATTTGTAGGCCAGACAGAGTGCCTTGAACCTAACATGTTGTTTGACTGATAATTGTTATGATAATAAAGGCTGGGAGCCAATGATGTTTCCTGATGGCTCCTATGGCAAATTCAGATTTATGGATTTAAAAAAGAAAGTAAGCTGCAGCATTTTGCAAAGTCTGAAGCTTATTCAAAGATCCTGATGCAAGATTGAGATATAAGCTATTACAGTAATTTAGCCTTGAAATTAGAAGAGCAATGATTACTATCTTCAAAAGATCTGATGGCAAGAATTTTTCAATTGTTTCTTACGAGCCTCTGAGAGCAAAACGAGGCAGATGTAAATGTATTCACTTGATCTTTAAGCTTCAGTTCTTTTTCCAGCAAAAACCCTAGGTTTTTTACTTTAGTTACTGGTTCTGGGAGGGGACCCAACTCAGGAGGCCACCATTCCAGCCCCCAGAATGATGGATTGTTGTAAAAAATGATAACCTCCGTTTTCGCAGAGGTCAGCTTATGGCAGTTGTTATCCATCCCATTACTTCCATCACTCATGCAGGTTCTAAAGGCATGGCCCGAGTTGTTCTCATGTTTCGCCAGTGACACCACAATTTGAGTGTCCTCTGCGTAGTAGTCTAAGGAAAAAAACTGATTTTTTAAATAAGTTTAGCAAGCGTGAACAATGTCGGGCTCAATGCAGAGCCCTGTGGGACTCCCCAGGGTAGAGAGGAGGGCCTGGATATATATTCACCCAACGCAACTCTTTGTTACCTGCTTGCTAGAAAGGATGAAGGAGACCAAGTGCTGGGTCCTCTATCCCCAGATTCTGCATAAGGTCAACCAGGATGGGGTGATTGACCGTATCGAATGCCGTAGAGAGGTCCAACAGAATCAAGGCTGCAGTCCCTCCCCGATCAAGCGTTTCACAAATTTCCTCAGTGACTAACACCAAGGCAGATTCTGTGCTAAGGTTTTCCCTGAACCCATTTTGGGTGACTGCCACAGACAGATTTCCTCAATATACTCCTATAGCTATTCATTCTTTACTTTCTCTACCAATTTAGTGGCAACGGGGAGTCTAGATAAGACGATAATTATTCAGGTCCAGAGTGTTCAGATTGTCTATTTTAAGAAGAGGCAGAACAGAGGCAGATTTCCAATGTGCAGGGAAAGCACCCTCCGAGAACATTATATTGAAAATGTGACCAAGATGTTGTGCCACTTGTGCTGGAACAATATGCATTATTTTTGGAGGACAGGGGTCTTGTGGAGCACCAGATGTTATCCATATTAACAATGTAACACACAGATAACAGACATCTATTTCAATTAAATTGCCGAGTGGGTTACGGCTTTTAACACAGAGATCCTTTTCTTACTTGCAGTTCGTACATTGTAATCCCATGAAGGAAATGTGGCTCCTACACCTTGTAACCCTCACTGTCTTATGTAACACATCCAGTCTGTACATTGATTTACATACATATGATTTATTGTCAATGTATAATGTGCACGTATGATGTCAAGTGCTCAGACACCGTGCAATGGGATGAGTAATGCAAAAGTGTTATAAAAGAAATAAAACAAAATAGTGGTATTCAAAATGTTATTTGTGTAAATACTGGGACAGAGCAACCCATCTGAAATTATTTAAATTGGATGCATATCTCATATACAGAGACTGAACAAAGTCAACAGCATGCCTTTCTTAAGTACCTGTGAAGTGATAAGCTTTTTGCCTTTGTTTCCCCTCCATTATATTTAGGTGTGAGGCTCCCCACCAGGATACCCAACAAAAGGAGGCCTGATGGCCCTTAACTTTGGCTTTAGTTATGGGAGCTCTGGAATCTGATAAGCCCCTCACTGCCTAAACATTGCTGCTCAGAACAAAAGCAGACAACTTGGAGGCGCTGCTGAAAGTGTTCTGGTGTCGGAAAGGTACACCGGGCAAGTTTAGCATATTTCTGTGAGGCTCAACATCTTGGCAGGGTAGACGCCGTCCACCCTGTGAAAATACTGGGTAGATGCTGTCTACCCTTGTGTACTGTCGACTTGTGCCCAGGCTCATGCGTGTTTATCAGGTGAGAATGTGTTCGAGAGATAGACTGAACAAACAAGGTACAAAGATGAAGTGAATGTGACAAGGGTGTATTCGATGTTGAACGGTCGAATAGAACAGTTTGCCTTTCAAAAACAGCCGACAACAGCATTCATTAGGTTAACTCATAATGTTTGCTACCAGTGGAGTAACACAAAAAAAGGGTTGGGGTGCGGGCTGAGTGTCCTTAAATGTTAGTAAGAGCCCCTAAATTTCCAATATCTCACAGATATTCAATGGCGTTGGGTTGAATGGGGGCCCCCTCGACGGTAGCACACCCTCCCCTGAAGGTGACCCCCCTGCACCACAGGGGCTACGGGGGTCTGTGTTACGCCTCTGCTTGCTACATTCAAACGCAGTAACAGAATTATGGAAAAGGGCAAACATTGAAACAGTGCTTGTATAAGAGGAGACACTCTGCGGTTGTTATGGTCGTGAGATTTCAACACTCGGTTTGGGGCCCTCCCACGCTACCACCCTCCCCCATTCCCTACTCCCCACACACCCACCGCAAACTCTGCATCTCTGCATATGCAAACCGTGCCTGTTTGTGTGTCTCCGAGTGGGGTCGTTTGGTTTCCAGAGTAAACACGCGCATATGTTTCTCATTTCTGTCCAGCATGGGAGTTCCCGGAAGGTTTCCCGTCATCTTTGTAAGCAAGCCATAATTCACAGAGGGGTCTTAAAAACAACTCTCCCTTTTTGCCAAAAAAAACGAGCAAGAACGGGCTGTCACTTAAAAGCTTTCCTGCCATATATTAACAATTATTGCTCACTGTCCCAAACGCGCTGTATCGCCCTTCGTTACACACGCTGTTCGACCTGCACTTTATCAGCAGCCCTTTCTGAGTTTGCACTTTGCATCAGTACGCTTGCCGTGTACGTGCTGGCTGGCGTACCCTTTGACAAGCGAATGGATGAGAACTTTCCACCATTAATGGATGCGGCCACCAGGGAAATATTAACATGTGCCATTTTAGGCGTTCCAGCGTTCGCTGGCTGCTTGTCAGAAAATTCTGGAAGAGTTTTTAAAAGAGCAGTGCCTCAACGTATATGAAACAATAAAATACAGATCTCCCTACCCCTGCTGTACCCCGGGGCCTGGTGCAATCAAAAACTCTCGTCAAAAAGTGTTGCCACCATAATTCTTGCTTCTCCGCTCTGAAGGTCTTGTCTTTCATTCTTCACGAGACGACGCCCAGGGTCGGACTGGCCTGTAGGTCAAGCTGGCTGTTCCCGAAGGCCTGGTCTCAAAGAATAGCGTATTGGCTGTTTTCTTTGGTGCTGTTTGTCGGTTTATTTTGTGGTCTGGTGGGCAGGATTTTTACTGTTGATTTCCTGGCTATTACCACAAACATTGCGGCAGCTAGCACAAATGCATGTTGTCTTCCACACCCTGCAATTCATCTACACAATGTGTCTTTAATTCAGTGCTTAATTTGTAAGAAAAAAATTTAAAGTGCCGGGCCCTTGTTTGCACCATCCATTACCCCTGCCAGCGCTTCCAATGACAGTACCAACCCTACTACTAACCATCACACTCCTACAAGTGGGACAATTCAGACTATTCCAGGACCCCAAAGCTAGTTTTGGAGACAGGTTTTAATAATTTTTTCATGTATATTGAATTAGTAAACAACTCTTGTTGTGCTAAAAAAAATCAGATAAACAGCATCACCCTGTTGCAGACTGTCATAAGTGCTGGTATTAACAATTAAGTGCTGGAACTGAGCACTGGAAACCACCGGCTCAAACGAAGCATTGATCAAAACTGACCGATTTGCACATTTTGGCCACATTTTTTAAGCTGTCTGATTTGTTGATGGGGGTCACCTTTATTTTGGTATTCAGGCCTGTTCTCTGTTCCTGTCCGACTCTGCTAATCTCATACCTGCCAACTTAAAGAACACTGTCACTGTGTGAAGTGAGGTGGGACCTTGAAGGGACAGGGCCTCGTGCCAAGACCCTGGGGGTGAATGGTTTGATTTGTTCTGCATTCTGTCCATCATTTATGTGTCTTTTGCTTTCTTGCCCTAAGTGCATCGGGTATGCCCAGACGTGGGTCCCGAGCTCCCTATGCCATTGGATTCAAGCTATCCTGGTTGATGAGGGGTGAAACCCAGAAACCAGTCCTAGGATACTTGTTTCCAGTCCAGGGAGGACCTGGTTTGGCAGTTCGGGTTGGACTGTTCCCATGAGGCGCAAGGTCAAGACTGATTTACATATGGCCAGGTCTAAACTGGGATTGCATGGAGAGCAAAAGAATGATGGATTTAACCCAGATCTCTTGACTGAGGGTGAATGTTTTGATCTGTCCTGCATTCTATCCATCACATGTGTTTTTTTTAGAAGTACCTATGAGCAGTGCTTAATTTGTGCCGGTGCTTTCCGGTGCTTAGCACCAGCACTTATTTATCAGGGCCGGGTCCACGAGTCTGCTGCATGCAGTATTATTCGCATATATATTATATATAAGTATAACTCACATATATATATATATATATATATATATATATATATATATATATATATATATATTTCCACAAAGCCTCCGAGCAAAGGAGTCGGTATTTTACCACACAATAGGATTGTGTGGTAAAATACCGACTCTTAATGGCCTGTGGCACTCTTAGGAGTGCCAGCTACATATGGATCTACCGATTTGGTAAATATACCAATTCGGTATTTTACCGAATCAGTATATTTACTGAATCGGTAAAATTACCGAATAGGCCCCCAACATCTCAAAAGCCAAATACCGGTCGGTAACGGCCGAAATCGGCCGTTACCGACCGGTATTAGGGCTCCTACATCTAGCCCTGAATGTATTATCAATTGCCCTAGGCCTTAGCACACAAAGTGGCAAAATGTATTATGTACTCCACTCACTACGATTCAAGGGGCACCAGGGTGAACTCAGAATGTGGTTTTCCTGACCGTGTAGGCCTCTCTCTGTGTTTGGTTCACATCAGTTCTTGCAGTTATTGTATGACGTGACCACCCATGTGAGAATAGATTGTTCCAGTAGTGAAACCATGCCGTAATTAAATAGTAGTATGACCGCTGAATTTAAGTTGTGTCTTCTGTGTAGCTGCTCTCAAGCACATGCATCGATTTCCTCATTTGAGCCTCCGTCAGCCTCCAATTAATATTCATTTGGTTACCAATGCTACCATACCGATGACATGCTACCGAGTACCAGATGCAAAGACTGATCAATTTGTTATGCCTTCAGTCCACAAAGATGTGGCACCAAACTATGTGTAACTGTCTCCAAATACATTTTCATTTGTATATAGGATTTGGGGTGGCCATATTAGATATACTGAGCATCAGAATGACATTTTCCTGCCTAGGGGTTTGTTTTAAAGCTGCTCCTCTGCCTGTGGTCTTACAGCAGGGGCGAATGTTTGAGGAGTCTAGAAGTATTTCAATGGACTGGAAGTCAGTCGCCTATCACTATCACAGATACTGATCCCTCGCAGGCTGAGGTTGGATGAGTAAATGGGGAACTGCCAGGCCTGGAAGGAAGTGTTCTTCTCTTGGCAGCAGGGCTCACAGTGGAGAGTTTAATTTTCCAGGTAGTGAAGTCCTTCTGCTCTCGTTGCGGTGCAGTGCACCCTTCACCAGTGACACTGACACCCTCCGCATAGCTGCCAAGGTTTCAGATTGCTATGAGTCCATTTTCATAGTTTTAGTCAATTCAGTGTAATTATGAGTGACATTTCAACAACTATGAATGACACTTTCTAGTTAGCAATGAAGATGAGAGATTAGAAACATATATAGAAACATATCAGACATTGCATGCATTTGTGCATCAAGATTGTCTAAAGCATACGTTTTGAGCTGAATCCTCACCCTTTATTATATCATCCGCTACATTATGCCCCCAAACAGGGTGTTACAGGTCTGAGATTGTTCTACACCTTTGAGCAATGATTCTAATTTGTAGGTCAAGGTTATGGTGAAAATGTACTCTATTTTGATACTTAGAAAAAATATTCCTCTCGTGTGATCAAAACCTTACTACGAGGAAGGCTCCCTTGCTGAAATTCAGATCCGGTATACATCTGACTTTTAGCTGTGCCAGTTGAGGATGTGGCCGGAGCTAATAGAGTAAGTGGGTGGAGCCAGTGGAGGAAGTGCGTGGAGCTGGAAAAAAGTAGGTATTTCGCTATATGTTCTCATATGATGGCTGTTTGCGCTGGTTTTTATACTCATTCAGAATGGGTAATGTGGTGCCTATGATAATGTGCCTGCAAGGACCCTTGCAGTTCATTTGCATGCTCCGGGGGCCTGGGAAAATGCTTCAACTGGTGATGAGGGTGCAATACGTGGCTCTGAAGAAACAAGGCGGATCTCCCTGAGAGTTTGCAAAGGTACAGCAAACTGCTTGTGTGTGCCACGTGCGCTCCAATGCAAAGCAATCTGCGGTTGGCATATGTGGAGTCAAATCCCCGCTCCAGCCCATACACAGCCATCGAAGAAATTGAAAGCCCTGCAGAGGAACACATTAAAAAATCCCAGCAGAACCCACTGGTAAGGCTGAAAGAAGAAAGACTGCGCGGTGCCATAACACAGAGCCATCATCCATACAAAGCAAACACTACAGGTAGTGATGACCAGGTATGAAAACAGAAACTTACTTACTGGCACAAGGGAGTGAAGTGTGACCTCAAATTGGACAAGACGACCAGCCCCAAGCCATAGGGGTGTTACGTGGAAAGGGTCCAGGTTCTACTTTGCACAAATAATGCTGCCTAAACAGCACATGCCCTCAATGGCAGTAAAAGGAGGCCCAAAGTACGATGCAGCTGCATTCCGGAAGCCACCACCTCCATTTAACACAGCAAAGAAACATTGGTGCCAAGTGGACTGCATGGGTCAAAACACTCAATGACTTCATATATGCGCCAGAAGAAGAAAACAATAAGAAAATCATTAAATATTTGAAAAACCTTGCCAGTGATGGAGTGAAAGAAGTGCTCAAGAAAGTCTAGCAAACTTATGCAACATCATACCAAAAGATAAAAGAAGCGTTGGAAGCCAAGTTCAATCTGATGCCGAATGTTGACTATGAAGGGCGCATCTTCATCCAAGCATGAGAACAGGCTGGTGAAATGATAGATGAGATTGTTAAGAGACCTGATGCACTTATCAAACTCTGTTGTGGTGCCAAAAAAGGACAGTGGAGGTGCAGTGTGCATTTGTATTGATATATGCCAGGCCAACAAAGTAATCGAGAGAGAAAAACATCCTGGTTCCCACATAGTGGACATGATCTTGCAGCAGAACAGAGTCAAAGTCTTCTTCCGTCTTGGCCTGAACAAATGATACTATCAACGTGAGCTGGAAGAGAACTATAGGTACATTACAACTTTTTCAACTCATGTTGGTTTGTTCAGATACGTAAGACTGAGTTTTATAGTATCTTCGGTTGAGGAGATATTTTAGAATGTTATTTGATGAGTAATTCAACCTGTTACACATGCTTTCAATTACAGTGATGACATACTGGTATTCGGGACAACACAAAAAGTGCATGACAAGACTCTTACACAGTGTGCCAATTACTTGCTGATGCAGGTCTCACTCTGAATGCAGCAAATCAAATTGCAAGTTTCACAAAACCCAACTTTAAAACTTTGGGCACACATTCCTTGATGCGAAAATGACCCCTGTTCGGATAAGGTGCAAGCACTGTCATACACATGCCCCCCATAAGATGTAACCATACTGCGATTCTTCTTAAGGATGGTCAGTTACTCCTCAAGGTACATTCATGACTTTCCTTCAGTGATTACCCCATTGAGAGACTTAACAAAGTGGAGTGTCCCATTCCAGTGGTCTCTTGAATGCAACCAAAGTTTCAGAGAAATATAACATGCGATGGAGAATGCAACTGAAATGGCCTATATTGAACCCAAGCTACATGCTGAGATCACAGTAGATGTGACCCCAGTGGGGCTGGTGGCAATCCTTGCTCAAAAAAATGGCCATCTGAATGCCCAGAGACACATTGTGGCCTATGCCAGTATAAGCCTATCTGAAACAGAACGTGACTACTCTCAGTTGGAGAAGGAGAGACTGGCTGTAGTGTAGGCCTGCAAACATTTTCATGTGTTGTTTTATATGGGAAACATTTCACAATCAGCACAGACCATCAGTCATTGCTTACCATCTTTGGAAACCCAAAAGCTAAGATGCCCCTTTGCATCGAGCAGTGGGGGTTGCGACTGCAAGGGTATGACCATGCAATTGTACAGAAGCTGGGGCAAGATCGAAACCCTGCAGGTTATTTTTCAAGAGTGCTGCTGCATCACCACAGCTCGACATCCAAAGGAGCTGAAGAGTATCTCAACTTCACAGTGAGGTGCAGAACGCCAGCAGCTCTATCTATTGAACAGATTGTTGCTGCCATCAATGCAGATAAAGACATGTAAACCTAATTACAACACAATCTTTGAAGAAAAGTATTTGACCCTTTGCTGAAGATTTTGAATTTAAAAAATAAAAAAATGTACAGGATAAACTATCCATCACTGAGAGGGTATCATCTTGAGAGGCTTGTAAATCGTCATACCTGAGAATGTAATTCATTGAGCTAGCCCATGAAGGACATCATGGCATTGTAGCCACCAAAAGAGCCCTAAGAGACCGAGTGTGGTTTCCTCACCTAGATTAATGAGTTGAGAAAGAGATGAAAGCATGCCACCTTTGTAACTGCTTAGCCTCTAAATTGTGATGCAGTATCCACTGACAATGTCTGATCTTCCTACACATTCCTGGGAGAGAGCTGCAGTTGATTTCTTTGTGCCTCTAGGAAATGGACTTCATCTCATGGTAGTCACTGATGGATATTCGTGTTTTTCTTTGGTGAAAGAATTATCACTGACAACCCATGACAAAGTCATGGAGTGGCTTGGTGATATCTTTGTAGCGTGGGTCATCCCTGCTATTCTCTAATCTGATAATGGCCCGCTTTTCATTAGCAGAGAATTCAAAGAGTTTCTTGGTCAACTCAATGTCAAGCATCAAAATAGTACACCTCCCTGGCCCCAAGCAATAATGTTGTTGAACGATTTATGGGCACACTCAATAGGGTAGTTCAGCGAGCATCGATGGGAAGAATCAATCTAAATCAGGCCATGTGTGAAGCCCTTTGTGCCTATATATCAACTCCTCACTCCACAACTGGTGAGAGCCTGTCATCTTGCTATTTGGGAAAGCAATCGGAACCAAACTACCAAAATGGACATCTGATCGATCGATAAATGCCGATAAGCTTCATGTTACAGGCACTCCTCTAAAGTGCAAAATAAAAACATATGCTGATCAGTGACAACACGCCCAAGAAACAGTCTTTGATAAAGAGGACTGGGTACTGGTTAAACAGAAACGGAAGAAGACAACGGACCCTTCATTTGCTGTCGACCCTTAGAGGGTTGTAATGTACAAAGGACACATGGTGACACTGCATCGTACCGGAAATTTCATCACACAGGACTCGTCACACTTTAAACACCTACCTCAATGTTTGTCAACTCCTGAAACCACAAGCGAACCAACCCCAACTGAATGTCCAGATCAAACATCTGAGTCTATGTCATCGATGTCTGATCAAGGTGAATATCAGCTTCCTCATACCACCCAATCTGGCAGACTATTGTGAGCACCTGAGCTACTCACTGAGGAAATATGATGCTAATGTTGTCTGTACTTTTTATTGAACTAAGGGGTCTTTGATAACATGCGCGCCTGTAACGTCGAAGTTCTGGGCGGACTCTAAAAGGGAATTACGTAGTCTTCTGGAAGGGGTTAAGGTGTGGCCATGAATGGTATGACACAATGCGTACAGTATGTGATCGTATGCTGAGGAATAAAGACATCTGTTGCAGAACTCCATGTGTGGTTTGTTCATTTGCATGCAAATGGGCAAGGAAAGGCACTACAGGTAGGACTTAGGTCTCAGGGGGTAGGGAGCTCCAGATACCATGGTTTATAAGTTCAGGAATAGGGTAATTTAAAGCTGGGCAAACAGGAGCAAAACTGTATTTGTGCACATCTGGAAGTTGAGAGAAAATTGTATGTGGTCTGGCTTTTTCATGGTGCACTTACTATTATCTTTCACATGATGCATCTACCTGCACAGAATATATAATATTGGAATGATGACTTGTGCAAAGTGAAAAAGTTGTCTTTTTACAGCAAAAACTGTTTATGCACATAACTCCTCATTTTTAACACCAATGATTCTACTGAGGGCAAAAAATACACTCAATTCCAGGCACAAGTTTTAATTACGCAGAGTTGTATTCACTGCAAATAGGAAAGCCAGGATCTAAAAGACCTCAAAAGCATGCTGGGACTGTAGGCTCTTCTTTGTACTGAGAAACGTGAAAGTAAGAGTCACAGCATACTAACAGCTAGAGGCTGAAAAGCCAACACAGGATGAAAGTCACCCTCCAGGTACTGGACAAATTTAAAGCATTGAAATCACATCTGGATAGATGCATCTCAGGTCTCCTGTAGCTGACAGCATGGGCCCCTTTAAGAGATTACAATGGAAGCGTTGGCCAGTTTCATGACTTGCAATAAAAATGCAAACAAACAAATATTTTAAATTTGGAACACCTTGGAACCACGTAGAACTACTTACAATAGAAAAATCAGTTATTAATACTCCTGGCTGTACAACCCGAGCTAGTCTCTCGTGGATAGGCTGAGGCCTGGTATGAATCATTTTCAGAAACAAATGATGCAATATTAGAGAGGAACTCGAAGCTCTCTCATGGTCTCTCGTCGCGATCAATTACCCATTCCTTCGGCTCTTATTCACTGAAGTCAATCAAACCTCTCTGTCCATCAGTCAACATTAAAAGAAACTTAAAATCAACTTCATCTTGCCTGGAGGCAAGCCCAGGCTCCCTCCAAGGGACTTAACTACTGGATCCCATTATAGCTGCCGTATAGAGAATATGTCTACCAGAAGTGGAATCAGTCCAGGTGCACTCCAGATGGCCTTAATTAACCATCAGCTATAACTGGCATCAGTGATGTAGCAAAGATGCCATGGACTCTGCCCCAAGCATGGAAAATCGCCCTTTTGACTGCTGTTGTGGTAGTAAAATACAGCAACTATCAGGGTTCAGTGGGTCCCAAAGTCTCTGAGCCCTGGTGCCACTGTATCTGCTGCACCAGACTCACATTATATGCAGGGTCACTGGAATTATGTGATTCTGTGGCCCTGGAGTTTTGTGTATGATTATGGGTGTACAACACATACCACATAACTTGTGATGGCAAGGATCAGAGGTGCAGAGATGGATACAGTAACGTCTTCCCCTTTCCCAAGAGTACCTGGGAGTTTGGTAGCATGATTGATGGCAAAATGCGCCCAGGGAAAGAGGAGTCATTCAGCCAGTGGCGACCTCTGAAAGCTCTCATTGTTGATCCACGTGTCAGAACATGGTGTCATAACTAAGGCCCTCATTAAGATGTCGGGCAGAAAGCCATGCGACTGCTCGTCGGAGGCATTCCACCCGACATCATAGGTTTCCATCCGACCGTCGTATTATGATAATGGAGGTCAGAGGGAAGCCCATGGAGGAATTCCGCTCCGCTCCTGATGGGCTCATGGAGCCCATCAGGGCGGCGGGGAAATTCTAATCCCAAAATGGCAGTGGAGCCAGCCTCAGCTCCCCCGTCAGGATTATAATGTTGCTTTCTGACTGCCCTTTCATGGCGGTCCGACACCCATGAAAAAGCAGGCGGAAAGTGACTTTGGGGGCGCCCATTCCCCCTGGCCCTCTGCTATGGGGCCTGGGGTGCCCATGTGGTGCCCCACTAAATATCTCTGCACTGTGTGGCAGGCACCGCATGTTGCCTGTCATACGGTGCAGGGATGTTTGAATGCATTCATTTTTTCTATTGCAGTGTGTGCTACAGCCCTTTTAGATAATGGATGTTTCTGACTGCATATAGGGCGGACACATCCTAACACTAAGGGTGGAACTGCCGACTAATAGTCAGGCGGATACCATCCGCTACAGTGTTGGTCAGACGCTCGTCTGACCTATATCATAATATGGCCTATAGCCTGGCAATTAGGGTGTGCAGGTGCTTGGGGCATCAGTGATATCTGCCGCTAGAGGACTGGTCCAAGTGGTGCTTGGGAAGGCTGCAGCCTTCAAGAACACTGCGTTTGCAAGAAAGGAGGAGAATAGAAACACAGAGAGGATCGCCATGTTAGGAAAGGACCCATAAGTATGCTCCTCAATGCAGGGATGATAGACACTAGATAAACATTCCTGGGCAGAAGAACCACCCACTCTAACTGAAGAAAAACATGATAAACAGCAAAATGGGGTAACACATAAAAGCACACTCAGAAAGGATTTGGGTTACAAGAGTTAAAAAGCTAAAAATAATATTAAAGATATACTGAACAGTTTGCTGAAGGGATCAGGCTACATACGTGCTTTCTGATATCTAGAGAGCTTACATAGCCAAGGAAAATTAATGGACAAATACGTCGAAAATATTTTTATCCTTCATGAAAAGGAACCAGAATGAAGTATCTTGCTCGAATTCCTGCAGATAAGTCTCACCATCCAAACAAGCAATCATGAGATGCTCCAAAGCATTTAGGAAGCGACAAGGAGAGACAGCAAGTTCCAGAAGATGGCAGGATCAGTGCTTAAACTAGATACATGAATGGATAAGCTGAAAGGTGCTTCCAAGTCACAAAAAATCCAATACTTATAAACAGATGCGGAGATACAAGAAATACATTAATTGAATCAAGTCCTGATGAAGGAGAACGAAAATCTGATGATATGCAGACAAACAATCAACACCAAATGAGAACAGCAAACTGCTGATGATTAGCCTACAATATGGGGTGAACCAGTGACCTTAGGCACAGTACTGATCTGCAGATTAGTTAGATCTGGGAGGAGTTTAAAGTGTAATTGGTGAACTACCATCAGATGAGATGCGTAGCGTCTGGCCTGAGAGTGGAGCAGCGGGAGACAAGGTCTTGGCTAAAGCTCAAAGAAAAGAAAAACTCTTCTTCAACTCATCGCAGATCCATTTATTTCCAAATGTTAGCCTGCTGACAGAAGTGTCAGCCATAACCCATCACGAAAGAGGAAATCATGCACCAAGTTAAAAGGAAGGTTTCCTATAAGAGGAATCAATATCATTTTGGACCCTGTGGTGGCCTATAAACAGTTGGCCTACTCATGAATGCACCTGACATCTGAAACAAGGGGTCGAAGTGATGGGTGAAGGGTAACAACCACACCACAGCATAACCTGATGGTCTAAATGTTGAACAGAGGATTGAGATTGAGCTTCAGTTATAGAGAGTTGACAAAGTTCATTGATTACCTGTTGCCTTACATGTCACCATGTAAATCACTGGTCCCTACTTAACATTATTACTTTCCATTGAATGGCATGAGGAATGCAACATTCTTGTTTTTCCATTGAATTAATCTCGGTAAGAATGACACCTTCAGTACAAAATAATAAAACGTGGAAAGTCCAACCAAAAAAGAGCAATCCATAGAAGTAATGGAAAAGTCTTGTCGCAAATGCCTAAAGTGAAAAAGATAAAACACTAAATCCACGCATGTCACTGGATGCCTGAAGTTGCGTAGAGGTGTCTAAACCGACGGCGGAACCACTACTTATTTTAAAAAAAAAGATGAGTGCCAATGCCAAAAATTCTTCTTAGCTAAGTACCGATTAATATTGAATCCCGGGTCACCCACCTCTAAGTTAGCACCCTCCAATGTCATCTAGGAGTGCCCACAACTTTCCTGCTAGATTCACACCCAGCTGCAGGTCAGTGGTGGAGGTCAGGGGCTTCAAGGCTAGGCCTGTACATTTGCACCACCCTTCATGGAGCACAGGAAATGGTCTAAGTGGACATAAAGGTTGTGAGGGGCTGAGTAGTGTGAGTATTGTTTGGCATGTGGGTTTCTTGCTCTCCAGGCATCTGAGAGGGACCATCATCTAACCCAGTGGTTCCCAAACTTTTTTGACCCGCGGCTCCCGTAACCAATTGGCTATTGCCCATGGCTCCCCACTGTTA
Source organism: Lissotriton vulgaris (assembly GCF_964263255.1). NCBI lineage: Eukaryota > Metazoa > Chordata > Amphibia > Caudata > Salamandridae > Lissotriton > Lissotriton vulgaris. The sequence goes on from NC_141697.1 coordinate 542,356,866, forward strand.
CTTTTTTTGGAGGGTGGAGTAGATGTAAGCCCGGTCATGGGCATACTTGCATTTTTCTCCCTGAAAATAATTGGGATGAAGCTGATGAAGGTATTATAATCATATACGCAGGGTGTTTTGTATTACTAAGGCGCCTCCAATAAAATACTCCTAGTTACACTTCTTTGCTCATGCCTTGTTTAGAGTACCCTCTCAAACTTTTTTTATCCCACTTACAGTGTTAGATAGCACCCCTATGCATGAAGGCCCTATTGCCAAAGGGTTTCTGTGCTTGAGGAATATTTGCATGCTCTTCCATTTCTACCCATGTCATACGTGCCAACACATCTGACTCAGCAGGGCGACTCATGATTTTTTAAACCACATACAGCTTTATTTTTGCTGACCCCTCCCTAAAATTGCCTCCAAATCAATGCAAGTAACATAAATTCAATTTTTTTTTAATGTCTCTCTTTCTTGCTTCCAAATGTTGGCATTGTGCCGTATATGGCGTTTTACTTCCCTGTAATCAAGGAGAGAGCAAGCCTCTCTGAAAATGTGTGTGTGTGTGTACTGAAAGACATGTATACTGGAAGTACCCATGATTCAAGTACAAATGTCAAAGCTTAATAATACTAAGGGGCCAATGACGATGTCGGTCGGAAAGGCTCCAAATGGGATTCGGATTTTCTGAATCTGATTCGGAGCCTATGTTTACGACTGAATCGGATACATTTTCGACCGACCGATTATGATTCAGGGAAACCGCTCGGGACATCCAATTCGGTTTTGATCGGCATTCAGGCAGCCCAAGTCGTTCGGAGCCGAATCGCTCAGCTCTATAGACAAGGTTTCGGAGTGAGCGATTATGATGGCCGATTCTGACAGCCGTTCCAAATCCATTAGCTCGACGCAAAACGGCTGTCGGAATCTGACTTTGGGGGCCCGTGGCAGGCCACTCTTCACCCTCAGGCCTCCGGTTTGGGCCTGTGGGGGTACCCATGGGTCCCCTCTTTGCAACCATGCATAGTGTGGCAGGCACCATGAGATGCCCGCCACAGGGAGCAAGGTTTTCCCCAACCACCCCTTTTTTTAATGGGAGCATTGAAGTCAATGTGAGTCCGACTGAATGATGTTGGGAAGCATCGTAATCGGTCGGTCGGACTTGCAGAACCCAATTCTGGTCAGAAACCATTCCGAAACCGATTCGTTCGGAAGACTTTCCGAACGACTTTCCTGTTTAATAGGACAACTGTACTTTCCTGATAACCTACATTGGAGTAAAATACATTTGGAAAAAACAAAACTATTAACAAGTCTAACCAAATAAATCAGGTATCTTCCGCTTACTTTGGGGGTATTGGAATGTGGGGATCCAGTGAAATATGGAGGTCATCTCCCTCAACATGTCATCAATTAAGCACTACGTTTACAGCTTTAGACATGTCACTTACAAATCGACATCATGGGTTTAAGCCTAATTAGTTTAACTGAAGCCAACAGACCCTTCAACATTAAATGCATTAAAGTGTGTGGTGCGCAGCTTCCCAGGCTAGTTTTGATGGCTCCCCAGACAGCCAAGGAGCACAGTTTTTGAACCACTGATCTAACCCACTGAACAAATTGTGAGGAGTGGAGTTGTGCAGGTGCATGGATGACCCGTGGGTGTGAATGTCGAGAATAATGTTGTAGTCCCGGCCAGGGCCAAACTGGCCGTTGTGGACACCTGTCATTTCCCTGGTGGTTTGTTACAGGAGGTCGGCAATATTGGCCCCTGTAACAAAATCGGAAGAAACCGGCCCTCGCAAACAGCTCAGCTGCACCACCCCCCTCCCAACAGGGTGGGCCGGCCGAGCAGTTTGCCAGGGCCGGTTTCAATTCCCAGACCAGCCCTGGTACCCGCCCAGTACCCACAGCATATCTGCCCAGTGGGCCAGCACCCATGCAGGGAGGGCCTGAAAGTGGATTGGTCTGAGTTCGAGGCATACACACATCCCAGCAACACATGGGTGCTGTTCAGTGGCTTTCTACAAATACATATCTACTGTTACTGTCCGCTAATGTGTTAAGCATTTGGAAGGGTGTACCCAGGCGGACCCCCATCAGCAAGCCCAGTGCATATACTGAGTACGTTGTTTCATGAATGGTGCCGCTTCAACGCTGCCACAGACTCTGAAGTTCTAATATGTGCAGTGTGCCACTTGATATGAGTAAACGGAATAGTGGCAAAGCGGTGTGTGCATGCCTCGGATGTTAAGGGTTAGAAGTAAGCCTGGGCAAAACACTACGCTACGCTCGCGTAGTTTGTGCTATTTTGCACTATGCGAATTTGAAGTAGCACAGTGCAAGCACGCGTAGCATAGTGCAGCGGTCATTTTTTGCTTGCTCGCCGTCCTCAACCTCAAGTTGGCAACCGCGAGCAAGCAAAATGACATCCCGGCGAGACTTATTCCTCGTTAGCGATCAGCAACATCAAGTTGCTGATTGCGAGCGTGGAAAATATACCTCCCGGCGAGCTTCGCAACGCGGGGAGGTCAGGTTTCTCATTGCTAGTGGTCGCGTATGCTCGCGACCCCTCGTGATGAGAAACGACCAGTCTGTGTTGAGAAAGCTGCCGCTCGAGTAGAAATCTACTCGAGCGTCAGAAAACGACTGCATGACTGTGCGAGATGCAGTTTGCACTGATTGCACAGTGCGGACAATCATCCGGCACTGTGCAATCAGTGCGAACAGCATCTTGTACAGTGCACTACGCAGTTTGCGAAGCTACGCGTAGCTCGCGTAGTGTGAAGTGCACTTCGCCTAGGTACTCGTAGCTCTACTTCGCTAACTACGCCCAGTGTTAGTTAGAAGTCTGATCTGTTGGTTGTGTGACATGTGTCAGAGGTACGAAGATGTGTAACAACTGTGGCCTACGATTGATGACCCACCATCTAACCCCTACCCACAGGAGACAGTAAAGGTCAGAATATACTCATGCTGTTAGGTGAACTGGTACAGAAAAAAAACGATACTGGAATAAAGTCAGGAGCCTACAGCAACAGGCTACACACCTAAGCAGTTACACTAAATTAATTTTAAGAATCGGGGGTTTGTAGCAGACTAAGGGTTCATTAGGATGGAAAGGGGGTGCTGGTTAGCAGGTGGAAAATCAAAATATTTGGTAGCCTGAGCTTAGTTGCTGTAGCGTACCAGCCACTGGATGCAACGTCATTGGTCAAATGGTTCACAGGAACCGTCCAGGGTGGTGGCCACTCTCCAGTGCACCGGTGGCGGCCATGGGCAATTCACTGAAGCACCGGGGCATGGAGCACGTCAATTTAGTTGGTCGGCTAAGGTCTGAGGTGTGACCAGGGGATCAGGAAGAGTTTCTGATTGATAAGAGGTACCTGAGGAATCATTGTCGGAACTGCTCATTAAGTATGCGTCAGGATCCATTGATGGGAAGACTGTCAGAATGCCAGAGTTGTGGCGACAGCCGATTGTCATTCCCTCCTTAGCTCCCACTGCTAGGGCACTCCAGAGCCCCTGGGTGGCATGTCAGTAGGGCTAATGCGCCGGCCTCATCACTGTTTGGCACGTGGCAATATATTTGTATCTGTGTGGGCGAATGTCTCCATTAGTGTGGTTCTCCATCCAATCCCATGCCTGGGAGGGCTCGATAAAAAGTGTGTACGCTTGTTGTATCTTCAGCTTCCCAGGGTAAAGTAGCGAGCATTGGATGTGAAGATCACGGAGCGGGCACTTCACGGTGAAGAAGGAGGAGTGGTGTCACTGCATGAGTAAGGTGTAATTTGGGAACACTGAGATCTTGTTATTTGTGAATTCGAGGAAGGATTTCTGTCTGGTGGGCTGCTGGATGGCATCAATGATCCTACAGCGAAGAAGTCTGGTGACTACGGGATGGAGCCGCGAACCCAGTGGCAGGCGTCGGGCAGGGACGCTGTGTGCCCTCTCGAAGGAGAAGTCCTAGGATAGGGCAGAGGGGACAATGATTTTCACCCAGTCTTCTAGGAAAGCGATCATCGAGCGGGAGTGCTCAGCCCTCCACCGGAGACCTACCACTCGTAAGTTGTTGCATTAAGCTCACCCCTCTGCATCGTCCACATGGCTTTCCAGACACTAGACTCTTTTGTCTATGTCATGAGTGGTTTGCTCTTGGTCACTCACTTGGGGTGCAAGGTGTCTCAGGGAGCATTTGTTTTCTTTCACTCTGGAGACCAATTTCCTTTGGTCGTTTCGCAGGAGGCCAATTTCTGCTCAGAGCTCCTTGATCTTGGTTTCTATTGAAGTGCAGGAGGTCTCAACGCATGCAGGATGGTGTCCAGATTATTACTGATGTCTTGGAATTGAGTTAGCTGCTCCTGCACCGGTCTTTTGTGGTCTCATGGTGTGGGGATGCCGGCTTGGACTGGCCCCTTGTTGGCTTGGCTTGACCCACGTTAGGGCCTGGTCCATGACAGTGACACTTGCAGTGACCGTAGTACCCAGGCCGCCCAAGGACCCCAAGAGGTTGCTCACCACACCAAGGGGGAGTACAGGTGGGACACTCCAGTTGAGCTGTACCACCGGAAGCAACAGTCTGCCTCTCAAACCAGTCACTGGGGCTAGTCTCACTGCCCAACACCTGTAACATCCCTCCCAGGAGCAATGGACCCACTCCGGGTCAAGCGGCTACATTGTAGCTTGGTGTTTTCTTGGGGTAGCCCAGGCTAGATGGTTTATGTCCTGGCAGGGCAAGGTGTAACCTGTTACCTCTTCATGCTCCCCCAGGGGTCCCTCACTCAACCGTCAGCAGAGGGCTGCAGTAGTCTTCCCTGTTGATTGGTCTGGGTTATGGACTAGGGTCTCACTCTCCCTCTCTGTGCCTACAAGGGCCCCAGAGTCCAGGGCCAAAATTCAGAGGAGGCTGAAAGGTGAGCCCCTCCCCCTGGGACCATCTCCCTCCACTGTGGCCATTTGGGCAGGTGACCGAGACGTGCCTGTATTTAGCCTGGAAGACCTCTGCCAATGTTGTTCCTCACCGTGGGGTCATCAATATTGTGGTCAGGCCAGCAGGAGGGTGGGCATCCTGGGGGGAGATAGTGTGCCATCTGCTGTGTCGGTCAGACGGGGCCGCTCGCTCTGGGGCCTATGCTGTTTTGGCACCGGTGGAGCCAAAACTGGCCATGGCACCCCAGTAAGTATCTTGTTATGGGCTTGCCCTGTTTCTCATCTTCGCTGCCAGAAGAAAGTGGTCTGGGTACACAAGAGGGCCGCACTCTGCTGCACAGTGTGGCCGGTCATCAGCAAGAAAAAACGGAATCTTAAGCATCTTGCTTGACAGACTCCATAACCCAGGGATTCGAGGCACTGCCCTGGCCTGGATAAGATCATTCTCAACAGGAAGAACTTAGCAGGTCTGGTGTCGGCCTTCCGTTTCCAAAGAAAAAAACCTTGAGCTGTGGAGTCCCCCAGGGATCGGCTCTCAGCCACCTCTTTTTTAATGTTTACCTGGCACTACTAGCCGAGGTTATAGAAGACTGTGGGGTCAGAGTGGTCTCTTATGCTGATGATACTCAGCTAGTATTCTCTTTTAGAGATCACTCTGACAAAGGCCTTTCTAATTTTAAACAATGCCTCACAAATATTGTATCATGGATGACCTGTGAAACTCTCAAGTTAAACACTGATAAAACCGAAGTGTTGTTTTTTAATCAAAAGGCCCCTTTGTTGCCATCGTTGTGGTGGCCGGTCCAGCTCAACCCTCCCCACTACCAGTTGATTTGGCCCGAAACTTGGGCTTTGTATTGGACAATGAATTGTCGTGCAAGGTCCAAATCAATAAAGTCACCTCTGCTTGCTTTGGCACATTGCGCATGATTTAAAAAAAAATTCCTTATCTCCCTCGGGACTCGCGCAAGACGGTCATCCATGCCCTCATTACCTCCCACCTGGATTATTCCAAAAACCTTTATGTGGGAGCTCCAGCCTATCTCATCCATCGATTACAGATTATACAGAATGTGGCAGCAAGGCTGATCTGCAACATCCCTTACCGGCACACAATTACCCCTCATCTGAAGAAACTTCACTGGCTCCCTGTATCCTCCCACACCCAGTTCAAGGCCCTGGTCCTGTCTTTCAGGGCAATGAACGGTAGGGGACCCGGTTATTTCCGGCGTAGGCTTAAGCTGGTGCACTCAGCCCGCACTCTCAGATCCAATCACCTCCCCCTGATGCTCCCCCCCAGGTTCAAACGCCACAGGAAAGGTGGTAGATCGTTCTATAATAATAATAATAAAATAAGGGTCCTCGGCCAGCTGTGGCAGGGTCAGCTAGGCTCAGGCAGGCCACCCCCATGGGCAGTGGGCATTCTAGTAGGCTCTAGTCTCACCCTCCATCACCCAGGGGACCCCCAATCCTGTGTCTCCTGGGTGCTTGGTCAGGCCCGTGATACGGTAGCAGGAGTTGGGCACCGGGTCTTCTCTGTGGCCAGCCCACAGTCACTCGCGGGGCCTCCAGGCATCTTTTGGCAGTGGATGAGCCTAGGACAACGATCTGGCCGAAGCCCTGGTTAGCAGGATGCATGTGGATTTTCTTGCACCTTGCCCCAGAGATCATCTATAAACGATCTGCCATTTTAGGCGGCTTAGCCACGCCCCCAGAAACAGTCCTGTATAGTTACTATATTTATGCTGAGTTAAAAAGACCTACACTTTTGACTGCACAGTTCTTTCTGTTTCATCCTCTCAGCTCTCATATTGAGTCTATTGTTGATCGTTCCTCATTGCTGCTAGCACTGATGCATTTTAAGATAAAGCAAGAGGATCCTATTCTTTGCAGAACCATTTTTCAATGTAACCATGCACAGTCCGTCCTCGTTGTTGGTATCTTTCAGCGTTGTCAACTAAACTTCTGCTCAAATATATTTCAACAATGATTTATTCAGTTAGTATTTATTCTGCTTAAGTTCAACCCTCCAGCATCCCTCAAAAAACACTTTTCCATGATTCTTAGCTACTATTTTTACTGCACGCCCCAACAACCCTTAAAACACCCTGTGCTTTCTATTTACATTTAAATTGTGAAACAATCATCGTTAGTTTTATTTGTTATATTCATGTTTATTTTCAACGTGCATATTTATTTAAAATGTTCTATCTTATGCAGGTTATCATGCCATTTAAATCAGAGTGGATAAATCCACAAGAGATAGCAACAATTTTAGTAGGCCGCAAATCCAAGATTAAATTTTTCTAGCATCATGAGATGGGAAAGCATGGCTTGTGGGTGGCGGTGTGGGGAAGGGGTTTGGGTTTGTGGGGTGGGAGGTCTGGGTGCGCAATGTAATAAAAAGAAAAACAATAAGTAAACACTAACTTTGCCGGGGTCCTGTCTCTGCTCCTGCTTTCCTCGTCGGACTTGAGGAACAGGAAGCACACCCAGGCTCCCCTGACCAATCACAGCGCTGCAATGGAGCGTTGTGATTGGGCTGAGTGTCCTGGTTCGACGCTCAGCCAGGGAATGGGGGCCTGGGCATGTTCTCCGCGCAGGCTATAATGTAGCCTGCATGGGAACAGGGAAAGTGTGCATGGCTGTTTTAGGCGGCCGGAGTGGGCCAGCCAAACAGTCATGTTCACTTAGGAGTGGGCCACTCCTCCCCGCCCTGCTCCTAGAGCAGAGCAGTCCCACCCATCCGCCCACCCGCTAAGCAGCATGGAACTCAAAGTTACTATCATTTTATGTTTCCTTTAGTTTCCACTGCTTAAAAGCAGTGGGGCGACGCTCCTCCGCCATACCGGAGAAGCCACCACTGTGGGAAAAGGATATGTTAGAGCATGCAGAAGCAGAGAAAACCCACCGAAAAGAGGTCAGAAGAGATCTAAAATTCACAGAAGATATACTTAGCTGGGAGGTTATCCTATCTTAAATAGATTGGTTATAGGAAATAATGGGAATGACCCGTGTTGCAAAATATTGTTGCCCATGGTGAGTCTATGTCTGAGGGGATATGAAAAACATATAGCGCGTTTGGAAGGATGTCACTAAGAAATTTTCTGGTAGCAGTTATGTCTTTTTCAAGATGGGTCTTCAGAAACCCTGAGTGCTGATTTTAATAGTTATTTCTTCACTCATTTCCAGTGACTTTGTTGCTATTTTATAGAACACAATCTTGGCAAAAGGGCATTAAAGCGCTCTACATGAACACCTAATTACATTAAACAAAGTCAGATCTTTATTTGTTTTTATAGCCACAAGAAGATAGAAGGCCACATTACGACTCTGGTGGTCCGAGGACCTCCTGACTCACAGGGGCGCGGGGTTGACGTACCACCCGCTCTCGCACCGCTGAAACTCGTAATCGGGCCCTAAGTGATTTAACCAGGATCACAGGATGCTGAGCCTACACTGGGTTGATAGCTATAACAGTTAGGTCACACCTCCTCTTGCGCTGCGTAAAAACAAATGGAAAAAACAGCCCTGTGTAGTGCAGTATACAAAGTATAAACTCTTTGGGTAGAATTTTTGCTAGGCGTTCCTTAGGACAGAGTGGAGTCACATCTGCCACCATTTAAATTTGAACTCATACTATTCTACTTACCTTAGCCCTTACAGTATGGTGCTGCAGGCGCAGTCCACACTGTAGTGTGTGGCAGCATGCAGGAGGATGGCCTGCAATGGTGTAACAAAGGACCCTGTAACCCCCAAGGTGGGTAGGGGCCCGAGCTCCATGGTGCCTCCTCAGCACAGTACCCTGGCCTGAGAGCTTCTGAGTGAGTCCAGAGTAGGCCCCTCCATTTTACTGTGCAGTGTGGCTCCCTTAAGTTATGTTACGCACCAGGGCCTGGGGAATCCCAATGTGTCCCATGAAGGCAGCAGCCAGGCACACCGGGCAAGCAGAAGCTGAGATATACACTGTCACACACATGCGGGGACCATTATGCAAGGCCATGGCCTGGCGTGACCCCAGGAAACAGCCCAGAACGAGGGACTGGGCCAATCGCAGTGAACGCAATGGAATGAATATGTCACAAGATTCCTACCATGAGTAATCATTGGTGTTTTGCCGCTGGGTCTGGCAGTTGTTGAAGTGACAAAGTGAGTAGGAAAACCAAACCAGGATACCATGGTGAAGTCAAATGTTGCAATTACGCAGCAGATGCTTCGGCCTGATCTGGCCTTGCAAGGGCACAATCAGGCAGGGACCAGTGGGTTAAATATGGTGAGCCTTTGAGGCTGCTGCCCAAGCCCTTCTTGGACATTGTATGTCTATTCTGTTCTAAAACACAAACCCGCATATTTATGAGCTGTTTGGGCCAACGGAGTCACTATTAGTGATGCTCCGGAGGGGCAACCCTTGAAATCATATCTATGAGGCCATGCAAAGCCACTTTGTGATGCCTCATAGATATGAAGTAAGGCAAGGCAGCACAAATCGCTGCGTTCCTTTATTCTGCACTTTGAAGGCATTCCATGGGCATTGCAGTGGGTGTTCCCACGCAACACCCATGGATTTTGACGCTTCCCCATATTTACAACAGCATGTAAACCTGGGTAAGCGCCTAAACCTTACACCTCCCGAGGTGAGACGTAACAAGTAGAATTAACTTTATTTTTCCTCACTTATTTCTCTTTCTACAGCACACATAGAAAGAGGAAAATGCCTCTCAGGATTATTTTAGTGCAGGGAGGTGCCCCTTCCTGAGCAAAACCAATCCTGCCGACCACACATACGCCCTTGCACCATGGTGCAAGAGTGCCTACATTGGTACTAGATTGCCGAAATGGCTCCAGTGCGGGGAGAAAGAACAGGAATGCACCATAATAGATAAATACAGTGCATTCCTGCCCTTTCTCTTGACATAGGGCAGCGAAGCAAGGTGACTTGCTGTGGTGCCCTACGTCATAACCGCATAAATGAGGCCCTAAAGGGCATATGTATCACTTTTGTGCCGCAGACCAGCAAGTCACCTTTCTGCTCTGCCCTGCATCACAGGGAAAGAGCAGGAATTCCCCTTATTTATCCAATATGGTGCATTCCTATTTTTTTTCTTGGCTGGTGGCATTATTTCCCAAAAGTACTTAGCAGTTATATTATCCAAACGGCATTGTGTGAATTCCGTCTATGGATTATAGTGAGTGCATTTTCCTCATTATGGCTGTGGCAGGAGGAGGTGTGTTGGATGGCAGAGGGGTCATCCGCTCCGCCTCCATTGTAAACACAATGGAAAGACTATGATGTCTATGTTATGTTATGTTATGTTAATTTATTTCTTCTATACCGCTTGGCTACTCCGAGGAGCATCCCGGCGCTTTGGCGAAGAATATCAGCAGGTGAAGCAACAACATAACAACTAAAATGCAGACAGAAAAAAGGAAAAAGAACTATTTGGTAAAAAGCCACGTTTTAAGGTCTTTCCTAAAAGCAAGAAGACTGGGAGCCTGTCTTAGGGAAAGTGGTAGTTCGTTCCAAGCCTTCGGGGCTAGGTAACGGAACGACCGACCTCCCATTCTTGCACGCCTAATGGCCGGGACTGTCATCTTGGACAAGCAGGATGACCTCAAGGTCCTGCTAGGTACATATCGGGAACAACGTTTCCCTATGTACTTGGGGCCTGTGCCATGTAAAGCTTTGAAAGCAAATGTCAGGCTTTTGAAAAGAATTCTCTTTGCGATCGGTAACCAGTGTAGGGTGTTCAGTAGGACAGTGGCACCTGCTCTTCTCCGGAGTCCATAGATGGCACGGGCTGCCGAGTTCTGGACTACTTGCAAACGGGTCAAAAGATATTTCGGTAGACCCAAGAAAAGAACGTTTGCGTAGTCCAGTCGAGATCCGATCAAGGCCTGGACAATTATCTTCCTATGCTGAAAAGACACTAAAGGAAGAAATTTCCTCAGCATCCGTAGAATGCCGAAGCATTTACCTGAGAGGCACAAAATATGCGGCCCAAAGGACAGTTCACTGTCCACAATCACTCCCAAGTTCTTGGCCTTGAAAGACACATTGTCAGGGGGAAACATATCTTGTGGCCACCAAGATTTCCAGTTAGGTTCAGGGGCGCATCCAAAACAGAGCAGTTCCGACTTATCGGAATTGCACTTTAAGCCATTGCACCTAAACCACTCAAAGACGCACAAAGGCAATCCCTGATCTGTATGCCGTTGAATGACCCGCCCCTATCACATGTGAATAGGAGCTGGGTGTCATCGGCGTAGGATACGATCTGGGCGCCAAAGGACTCCGCGACTACCGCCAGAGGGGCCATAAAGATGTTAAAAAGCATGGGGCTGAGAATGGAACCCTGAGGGACCCCCACCTCTAGCGGAGCCATATCAGCGGAGAAAGGGGGCGCCCAGATCGTTTGCCGGCGGTCGGCCAGAAAAAATTTAAGCCAATTCCACACCGTTCCTCGAAGGCCGCATTCCCAGAGTCTTGCAAGGAGGCCATCGTGAGGAACGGTGTCGAAAGCCGCCGACAGATCAAGCATAACCAACATGGCTCTTCCCCCAGAGTCGAGTACTTCCCTGATGGCATCAGTGACCTCGAGTAGAGCCGACTCCGTGCTAAAATTAGCACGGAAACCAGATTGCGTTGCGTGCAACAGGTCATTTCCTTCAATGAAACTGGAAATCGTCCGATGCACGAATCTCTCGGTCACTTTCGCCAGAGCAGGGAGAAGGGAGATAGGCCTGTAGTTGGCATGGATAAGGGGGTCTAGGGTAGGTTTCTTGATCAGTGGTAGGATCATGGCACGCTTCCATGCCTGCAGAACCACACCTGTAGACAGGGAGGAGTTCAAAAGGGGGTTCAGCAAGGCATTTAAGGCAGGTGCCACTTTCCCCAGATGTTTAGCCGGGCACGGATCAAGTGGAGAGCCAGATTTCAGACCTGACAGAAGATCGAGAGAAGTATTAAGACACAGATGGGGAAATTCAGAAAGAAAAGGGCCTTGACCCTCCACAAGAGATGAGGAAGATGAGGGACTCGAAACCAACTGTGGGCAAGAGTAAGAAAGAGAGGCTTGAATGGTTGTAATTTTACTAACAAAGAAGGTGGCAAGCTGTTTTATCCATAGTTCTGAGTGAGTGTGAGAGGGAGTGCAAATGGCTCGAGAAGTAAAACCCTGAACAACTTTAAAAATTTCTTTACAAACATTTTCCGCCTCATCAATTCGGCGCTCAAAATAGGCCTTTTTTTCTTTCCAGATCGACTGATGGTAGGCTTTAGTTATCGCTCGAAATTTCAATTTTTCAGTCGGATCATAAGCCCGCCTCCAGACTCTCTCGGCCCTTTTACAGCCCTGCCGTTGCGTCCTCAACTGGGGAGTGAACCACGGGGCGGACGCTCTTCGCTCACCTGATTTAGGCTTTTTTTCGGGGATTAAGGTCTCAAATCTGGCTATGAGCCATTTATGGAAGAGAGCAAGATTCTCTTCTAAATTGCCCAAAAGCATATCCACCGAAAGCAAATGGAAAGGGCGTGAAGTCCGCGTGGCCTCTATTGATTCTCTCACCCGAGTGAAGGCGGTGGCAGGCACGGAAAAGGAAATCAAGAAATGATCAGACCACAGTACTGGCTGTATGGAGGTTATATTGATAGATTTTGTTGAAAAAACCTGATCCAAGGTATGGCCTTTATTGTGTGTCGGTCCTTGCAGGAACGGAGACAATCCTAACGGGGCTGTGATGTCAATAAGTTTCATAGCATCGGGGTCAAGTTTATTGTCCATATGAACATTAAGATCCCCAAGAAGAATACAGTGATCGGATCTGAGACAGGGAACTGAGAGAGCTACTTGTAGTTCATCAAAGAAAAGCCCCGCAGGTCCCGGAGTTCTATACAGGAGAATCCCAGTACAGGCCTGGAGGGGAGGAAGATGAAGGGAGAAACCAAGGGCTTCACATCCCTGAATATTCTCTACCGGAAAGGTTGAGCAGGGAATGTTTTTATTTATAACAAGTGCTACTCCTCCTCCTCTGCCCGATATTCTATCCCTCCTGAAGATGTTATATTCCGGAGGGATGGCATTGGCCAGGTCAGGTGTGGAGCAATCACCTAGCCAGGTCTCTGTGAGAAATAGACATGATATATTGGAATTCTGTAGTAAATTCCAGATATCAAGAGAGTGACAGTTCAGAGACCTGGTATTGAGAAGAAGACATTGAAAAGGAGATATTGCCCTGCGCGGTTCCAGTAAACACCGGTAGACGCCAACCGCAAATCGAGCAGCCTTTCCTTAAAGCCCGGCCGCCAGGGAAGATATGGTGACATCGACCTCGGGGGAGGCGTAAAGCAAGTAAATCTGCCGAAGTATAGATAATCATACTTATGGAGCAGCACACACGTGCAAATGAAGGAAGACAAGCCAGCCGTCCTGCCCCGTCCGCTACCGAGACGCTGACGGGCGCAGACGGGCAGGACTCTGGCAAGACTCCGGCAAAGCGAAGGCCGACCCGCTGCGCGATCCCGCTGCGCTCGGAGGACTGGTTTAAGTAGTGCCTCCAGGTGAGGAGCAAAGCGCACCACCAGGACACTCAATATGGCGCTGAAAGAGCGTCAATGCCCTTCCCAAGATGGCGCCCGATTAGCAAACTCGGGAGACCCTCGACCACCCCGGAACCGGGCCCGCTCAAGCAGCGGTGCTCAACCAATTATTGTGCAGGTAAGGGGAGAGCGCAGAAAGCACCTCCGAGTAAAATCAGGGGAAAAGATAAATAAAACGAACCAAAATACAAAACGGGCAATTAAAAACGTAGCGCGATCAGCACGCTGCGCAAAATGCTGTAATGAGCTGCCAGCACCTGGCAGATGATTCCTATCAATTTCTATAGCAGAAGGATCCCTATAGAAGGCACAGAAGTCTTGGTATTATGTCTAGAGTGCAAGTATGAATGGAGCAGTTGTCAGATGTTCTAAACATCCTTCCACCATCAGAATAAAAATATATGTCTTGATGGTGAGTGTTAAATATAAATGTGCACCGTCATATGAGGGCCCACCCTCTGCCTACTCTCCTGCACAGAGCATTAGAGTGAATGATAAAAGTGTTTCACTTTGCAGGCCCGCCCTACCAGTAAAAAAAACAAAAGCTACATTTGTTTGTTTGTTCCCTCACTCTCATTTTGCTACAAATTATTGTCAAGGGTTTTGACCTCCACCCATTTATTCACAAATATTGGCATGCCTTATTTGTGCTATGTTGGATGGGCTAGAAGGGTCCTTTCTAAATATCCTTTATTTTTTTTACTCTCAGGAAACAGGTATGTTTATAATCTCACCTGTATGCATATTTTTTTCATTTTTAAAAACAATATAGGTGGGCATATTCCAACACCACAAAGGCCTAATTTATGTGGGTGACAGGCCTGCTTTCAAGCCCCTGAGGTGGCGAAGGCACGTCTCTGGCTTCCCAGCTGTAGGCCACCCATCAAATGTATGTGGACCTGTTAGGTGAAAGAGCAAACATACCTGCCAGGCTGCTGTGCCATGGCAAAAGTCAGGGGGGAAAAAAACCTACAGCGGGGGTTTGAAAAACAAATAAGAAAATGTTTTATATTTTTCTTCTACCATTTGGGAGATTCTGATGTGTTTTCCTGCAGAAGATTGCCATTCGCTTCAGTAAACACATCATAAACATGGTGTTGTAAGACCCCCTTGAAATGATGACACAGCTAGCGTCATCTCTACTGCTGCTCTTTTCCCCCTCTAAATGTAATGGTGGAATCACACGGTAGGCAGATGGAACATCTACTAATTTCTGGTGGATGTCCGGTTCCTGTTCATCTCTAAAAAGCATAGAGTAGGCCTGGCATTTGCAGATAGTCTTTTGGATTTGACAATGCTTTTTGCCTTTCTTTTGCAAAAAGTTATGATTGGAGAAGTTTCAGTCAGACCTCATCAATCTAAAAAAAAATTTTTTTGCGGTCAAAAGGCACTTATCTTGTCAGGGGTATTAAGTGCAATATAAATACAATTTCTATAGTAGTCCTTGGCACTGAAGGGAACTGTTTAGTGTGTACGTGCCCCAGTAACATCAGATGGGGGTATTCAAGGGTCGCTACTGGGACTCGAGCTTGCTCCCTGCTACTCCTGGTACTTCCTTTTGTGACCCCTGGCCTCAGAGGAGATAAACGTTTTGCCCTCTCTGAGGCCAGGGGTCACAAAAGAAGTGCATGGAGTAGTAGGGAGCAGGCTAGAGGTCGCAGCAACGACCCCTGACTACCCCCAAATGAAGTCCATAATGTCCTTCTTCTTAAAGAGAGGAATGCAGTCACTCAGAGTGAAGTTAGCCAATGAAAGAAGTGGGCTGACCCATTGCCCCATACTAAATGTTGTGTCAAACCCAAAATAAGATACTAATCTCATCAGGCGTAGTAAGCGCTATTTAATTGCAATTTCAATAGTAGTCTTTTGCACTGAAGAGAACTACTTTGTGTGTGATTGGGTCCCTTTGAAAGGTCGGAATTCCGTCACTCACAGTAAGGTTAGCCAACGACTCAAGTGGGCTGACCCATTGTCCCATGCTGTATGCTACAGCAGACGGAAGAAAAATATGAATGACACATGAACAGACCAATGGTTGAAGAGGGCTGACTGAAAGCCCCTTTGAGTAAGTAAATTATACATGAAATGTTACTCAAATCAAAAGGTCTTGGCTAACACTAGACCTAAAAATGAGGCCGCAATATTTTTATATCTCTCCATTAAATACATATGAACTAAACACATCAGCTTGGAAAGCATTAGAAATGCCTCAGATCTTTATGGATTTGCCTCGATTTTCCCCACAGTCTCTGAAATGGATACCAATTTGAAAAAAGAGAAAAAAGTACATGTTTGTGTACACTATGTAACAAAGTAAGTAATAAAACCCCTTTTCTAACATGGTCTCTGGAAATACTGCTAGCTCTTTGTGGGTAGGAAACTTCATCTCGCTTGTCTAGCAAAAAAAAAAAACACTTTATGAGGCAAGAGTGGACAATGCTGATCAAAAGGTAATTAGCACTTGGAAAGAACCTTGATGTTGTTCAAAGCCTCACCTGCCCTGCAGCTGCTGATGAAATCAGAGAATTCCCCCGGGGTACTCTTGGAGTGCCTCGTGCAATGCCTGGGCCAGCTGCTCTGTGAGAAGGCATGATTGCTGGGTGATTCATCGCTTGTGGTTTGAAAACATTTAAATGTATCCAACGCCCTTAACTAATTTAATTCACTCCTCCATATTTAAACATGCATCATAGCACCATCTAAAGCCATGGCTTCATTCTAGAAATTAATCCCGATCGAAAGATGGTAACTTAATCCGAATGACCCGAATTAAGACATGATTCGAATTCAGAGGAACTTCCGGAAGTTTTAAAACAATCTCGACTCTTGATGAGGGCATTTTTTGTCCACGTGCGAACGCATGAATGAATATATCATAATAAGTGACTTAATATAATGTAACAATTTTATGGATGGAAAGGAGAAGAAAACAGATCAAAGCAATATGTAATTTCAGAGTGTATTTTAATCAAATTGCAGTTATTGACTTTCAACTGTTTGTACTGAAAGTGGCTATGGGTAAATTATCAGAAAGGTTTCCTTGTTAGGTCTCAACAAACACAACACATGTGCTGACGCTTGCAAAAATCTTTTGTTACTTGAAAAAACAAAAAAGTATTTTGGCATGTTCATTACTTACCAGTGGTTCAGTGGCGTAACGAAACTTGAGCCCCCCCCCCCCCCAAAGTACATGGAGGGGGCCCTCTCTGGACTCACTCAGGAGCACGCTGGCCAGGGTACTGTGCTGAGGGGGCCCCAGGATCCAGTGGCGGCTCCTACACTCAGACGGAAGAGCGTCGCCTCACGGCCTTCAAGCAGGAAAAGAAAGGAAAAAATAAATTGTTAATAACTTAATGTTATTACCATTTTATTTTCACCTTCTGCTGCGGGCGGGGCAGAAGAGCAGGGGAGGAGGGCACAACCCTCCTAAGTGCAAAATGACTGTTTGGTCTGCCCTCTCGGGCCACCCAAAACAGTCATGCACACATCCCTGTTCTCCATGCATCTTGTTTTACAGCTTGCATGGAGAGCATGCCCACCCATGCAGCCTCTGGCTGAGCAACGTATCAAGGCGCTCAGACCAATCACAATGCTACATTGCAACGTTGTGATTGGCTTAGGGGTACCTGGAGTCGGACACAGGAGAGCAGGAGCAGACGCAGGACCTGGCATTGGCGGCAGGGTAAGTTTTTGTTTTTGTTTTTATTGCAGCCCGCGCCCCCGTCTCCCCCCTACCCCACCCTTGTGCACCCGCCTCACCACCCACGAGCCGTGCCGGCCGCCCCTACCTGGATCCCAGGGGCCTCCCGCACTGCCGGAACCTTTGTTAGGCCACTGCAGTGGTTGGCTTCATTGTCACTCTGAGTTTCTTGCTTTTTACGAGGTGAGCGTGGGCCAGGATTTCATGTGTTCGTCTCTTCCCTGAAACAATGGGCTAATGACTGATTGATTTCTTCATTAGTGTTCTTCTGCACTGTGATTGTGGTACTTTTTTTTATTCTTGCAAGACAACTTGATTACGGATCGATGAGAACTTTGTAGTCTACAAATTACGTTATGTTGTAAAACTATTTTTGTAAATTGTGCAAAGAAGTATTAAATCGCTTTACAATATAAAGTAGTTTTCACGCTACAGTGTTGTCTCTGACCCATAAGTTTGGAAACATAAACCCTTTGAAAACAATGCACTTTGATGAATGAAACAAGTAACCCACAAACATATATTTTGACAGCCTATCGCTTTTCCTGATTATGAAGCTATAAACACACTCCTTTCCTTTAAGACAGTTGCCAGACAGTATTTGTTCTTAAGAATTAACATTTGCTACCAAGTCACACTTATTTGTTGGTTACCTGCTTTATAACTTAGAGGATGTTTTACTCATCATCAACCATGCATACCCTAAAATCACCCATACCTCCCTTTATCCTCCCTTTATCCTTTACCCACCCCGGAAACCTGAAATCACCCTTTACCTCTAGCCACCCCTGAGCACTAAAATCCCCCTGACCTCTATTTATCTCAACCCACTCCTGACCCCAAATATCATCCTTGCTCCCTTTTACCATTACCTACCCCTAACTCCTAAAATCACCCTTACCTTCCTGCTCTGCAAGGCTTTTTGGCACTGTCTCAATGCGGATCCAACAGGGCGAACATCAGCTTAGAGGTAAGCTAATTAAACAATTGAATTTTTTTTTCCTTCTTAATTGCCTTTTATGTATTCTTGAGTTTTAGATATCCCCGTCATGTTGTGATCCTTCTTACTTTTTACAGCTTCAAACCGCTTTAAGAAGGGTGCAGCCCTTGCACCTATTTATGGATGGCTTTTTTATAATTTATTTTTGTTCTCATCGCTTAATATGTGTTTTGCCAAGCACCATCAGCCTTTGGCTCACATTTCCTGCCCCCATTAAAAAATACAGATTGATGGATAAATGTGTATTTTAATTTCTTGCTGATTTACGTTGCTGACAAGGTGGTCTTTGTTCTTGAACATTATATTGTGAAGGCAGAGAATATTCCCATACTAACAAAATAGATCACTGTGCCTTGTGGTAAGTGCTGACCGCGTAATAGCACTTTGTTTTAACTTCTAGCCGTGCTGCTCACCAGCCACGCTACTGTACAACATGGCTAAAAGACATTGACAACGCCAATAGCTCTCACATAGGAAAGACATATTGGCTTTGCCAATGCCTGTTGTATTTTACTAGCATTCTGTCTGTTAGGAATGTTCCTAGTAGTGCCCAACATGCCTCTTACCCCCTACAAACGAAGAGTCCACGATAGTGCCACTGTTTAAATTGCGAAAGAATAACTTGAAGGTCAATCTTTTGGTCCACTATTCATTTTAAACTTGGACTGTAAAATATTGGGCAGAATTTTGGCAGCTAGGTTCATCACGAGTGCTCCATGATCTGGTACACTCCGATAAGTCAGAGTTCATCTCTAATAGAAGCATTTCATCCAACATCAAATGCTGCTCCATCTGTTTAATAACCAATGATCCAATGCCTCGGTGCCTCTAGTAGCCTCCATTAAAATGGAGAAAGCATTTGACACACTGTGCTGTGATTTTCTGTTCACAGTCCTGAGGGAGATGGGATTCAGAGAATGAATGATCTTCATATCACGACTATAGATGGACTCGACTGCCCGAGAGAACATGGGCTGGATCATATCCGATCCTTGGCAGCTGCTGGAGGGACACACCAAGGTTGCTCCTTTTCCACATTCCTATTTGCTTTATGTGCAGAGAAGGGCCTACCAGATGATCTTGCTATACTCTTCTGGTTTTTTGTTGTACCTCAGAAATACTTTACGGGGCCTAGATCTGACAATGGAAATACTGAACAAGTTCAATGAATTATCTGGGCGTAGGGTGAGTGCAGACAAGTCTTGCCTCTTCCCACTGTTCCCTGATAGTGACCTGGAAATTGCTTATTATCTACAATGCCCCCTGCTTGGCAGATAGAGACATTTAGTTATCTGGGATAAAGGTTTACCATGAAGTCTTAAATGTTACAGCGGGTGTAAGAAATTTAATTATTATTTAGGGTTGGGAGACTGTTTGTTCACATCAAGCAATAATCGCAACTCCTGCCAGGGTGCACCCTTAAAGTCAATATATTATATTGAGCTCAAACGCCTAATAGCTATGGCACAGAGCAGACAGACTTAACTTAGGGCAATGTGTAAAGTATTTTTGCATCCCCAAAGCAGTGATAAAGTCAAAATACTAACTAATAGGAAGCAAACTTGCTTCATATGGAACGGATATGGATTACTCTGGGGTTGGCAGCGGTGAAAAGAAATGTGGCTAAGTTGTGGGGTGTGGATCAGATACCACAATTAGGAGACCGGAAACTGTATATGGACTGGTGTATGCTAGCTGAGAAAGTAGAGTAGGAAGGCAGAGGTTGCCGCCAAAAATGGGCAAACCTTTGGGGACACTGGAATGAATACAGAGGTGACATATATGAGGGACCAGCCGCCTAGACCCTGGGAAATCAGTAGTCAAAGACATTTTAACTGGGCTAGGCTGCGGCTGGTGTTCAGAGATGAGGAGTGGCAGGATATGGAGGGGTCTGATGTGATTATGATAATGAGGTCAAGGGATTTTACAGTGCACAGTTATTTTTGTATGTATCTTTTTTATTAATAAAAAGATTTGTGAAAAAAGCCCACTAAGCAATAAAAGTCCCAAACCGACATAAAAACAGAATAAAATGTAATGAACAAAATGACACCAAATGGAAATATGAGTTTGTGAAGTTTAAAGCAGAAATAGAGCCACAAAGCGCAAGCGCCAATGATAGACTATGAGAGTGCTATACCGGGACCTGGACGTCATTTGAGGCCAACCGGGATGGAGCCCTGGTGGTGTACAAATAGTGGATTGATCCCGGTGGAAAGTCTGGAAGTCAAAAGATTCGGAACAGCTTCCAAACATTTTTCTGGTTCCCCAACAGCCAGAGGAGCACACTTCTAAGGCACCCAAGACCTTGTGGGATGGCACTTAGAGACTCTCAGGGTGTCAGGAATAGATCAACAGCAAAGTCCAGCCCAAAACCAGTTGCTACTGGTATGCTTCGCACTTTAGGGAAAAGGCCTCTTCAAGTTTTCGTGTCCCTGGAGCCACACAGGATGTAAGCCATCTGACCCTTAGAGTCCACTTCTTTGTCCTGGGAACATGGGGGAGCAGGTAAAGTTCTTTAGGGCTTTTGTCAGGTCACAGGCAGCAGCTCCAGTCCTCTTCTGTTCTTCCACAGGTACAAAAAGTGTTCTGAGAATGCTACCTGGGATGCCACCTTTATGGTTGGAGCCAGCTAGTGGATGGGGGGACTCCTGGGTGATCCCAAACCAATGGGGTGAACATTCCCGGGGACAACGGGGACAACTCTAACTACTTTTTCAGTAGTTTTTCTAGGCTTTACAGGAAACAGGCCAAAAATGGCCTGCGGCAGGCCATTTTCAAGAAGATGAAAGTTGTTGGTCACACTAAACTTGGGCTCTGATGGCTGGGGATGTGTGTGGCACTGTCATAGAGAAATCAGTAGTGTCCTTCCACATCTAATCACTAAAATCCAGTTTTAAACAAACTCTGTACCAAGAACAAACCAGGAGACAAATGTCTGGTAGGACAAAAGCAGGGTCCTGCAGCATCCAGACAGGGGATACACAATAACTGTGCCGGCATCCTGCTTGCTTCCTTTCTAGTCTCTAAAAAAAAAAAAATTGCACATGTCAAATTATATTTTACCTGCTCATAGTAGTACCAAAGCCTTTGAAGTATAGCACATTGGCATGCTTTTTAAACATTCAGCCATTTTATAGTTCATTGTTGTACATTGCAATTAGCCTGACTGCTCAAGTAAGATTAGACTCATTTTGAAGTTGGCAAAGCCAAGCGAGTATTGCAGATAACGAGATGTTCTAAGAACAGATTCTCAAAAAGTGGTCTCAAATTGCTTGCCGACTTTTTGCAAATCAATTCTGATTTTGCAAGCCGACCTATGTACTAATAGGTCAGTTCTCTCTGGGTCTCAGTTCAACCTACCTCATCAATATTTGTGAGGTAGGTTGAAAATTGTGTCTCACTCCAGTTAGATGCTATGCCAGGGATGGTGGTCTGCTGGGTCAGCAGACCATGGTTTCTGTGATTGCTTTTAAATAAAGATTTTTTTTCAAATACTCCCTTTTTCCTTAAAGGAAACAGGTTTTTATTTAAGAAATAACAATTGACTTTAAAAAAAAGTTTGTTGGCATAAACTTTTTTTCCAGTCAAAAAGGGGATTGTGTCCTCCTAGGACCCGTTGCCCTTTTGCAAATCGATTATACCTCTTTCGAGGAGTCAGTAAACTACCAAGGGTTTTTAACTGAAATTGTGGTCACAAAGCATTGATACATAGCATTGTGTATCGGAATTTGGAAGCAACACCCTAAATATGCCTTTTCCAAATTGCAATTCAAAATGCATTTCGAAACCCATGTTGCGATTCTGTAACCAGTTATCAAATCGCAAAATGGGTTTAGTACATTTGTAAACGCCATTTAGCAGTTGCAAACCCTGTGGTTTTGCGAATCGCAGGTTTTGAGTCCACTAACTGCCTATATACATCTGGAGAAGTCAGCTCTCTTCTATATCCTACTTTATCTTCCTCCCAAGGTCTTCACATATTTTTTCCACATTATCCTCGCCCATTAGTTCACTTTGAACCCCTCATCTTTGATGTACACTAGCGAAGGGGAAGAAATCCAAGACTGTCTTATCGTAACCGAACATGAAACAAAGCACTGCATTGATACTACTGTGATTCGCCTATAACAAATTATGAACTAATCTAACTTGCTTGTTGCTGGATATGCTCTTTGCCCTACATATCAGGTTGTTGAGAGCTGCTGCTTAATCAATGTAAGATCTGCCCAAGTTGCAGAACTTGTTGCCCTTACCTGAGCTTGTATCCTTGTGGAGAAAAAGACTGACTGTATTCACCGACTTTTGCATGAGTTTCAGATCCTCTCAATGCAGAGGGATCTTCTAATGTCTACCAGTACTCTGATTAAGAATGGTTAAATATATTGCTTCAGCCATTCTGAATTGTATTGATTAAGTGTGCTGCCCACCGAATTCTCCAATGAAGTTGCTATTTATGTGGTACAGACCAATCTGTTCTCGATTCCGTCTTTAACCCCATAACTGCTGGGGCTCCAACCCCCCCTCCCCCAGTGCTGAGCCCTTTTTTGGCTATTTGGGCAGTTTGGGCTTAGGGCTTCATAACTTTAGTCTACATTAGATATCCGGACCACATTGGGTTCTTTTTTTCAACCTCCTGGGGATTCCCAGGGTTTGTGGATTACACTGGAGGAGATCAAGAAAATGGCTAAAACATACCTACCTTTTGAGATTTTTAGGGAAAAAAATAGGAAAAAATTCTGCATTTAAGAAGGGGTCATATGTGTAGAACCCTCAAGGGTTTCGCAAAGAAACTAAGGGGGTCATTAGGATGGAGGATTTTCCGCATCCTCCGGGCCGGCGGAAGCCACCGCCGGCCCGGAGGATGCGGAAAATCCTCTGCGGACCCACCAAAGACCCACCGCCACATTAGGATGGCTGGTGGGTCATGGTTTAGGTCCGCAGCTTTTCCGCCGCGGCTGGCTTACAACCGCGGCGGAAAAGCACTAAAATGGTGAAGGTGTCTCTTAGACACCTTCAGCCAGATTAGGATGTGCATGGAAACATGCTTTTCCGCGGCGGCTTTTCCGCCGTGGAAAAGCATGTGTAACTGCACTGCAGGGGCCCATTGCGGGCCCCCTAGGTGTAGTGGGGGGTGGGGGGTGCACATGGGGGGTACCTATGGTACCCCCCTGCATTTGCGTGCACAATGCAGCAGGCACCGCGCGGTGCCTGCCGCTTTGTGCACGCAAATGCTGTGCATGCATTTTTAACATTGCTGCGGGTGCAGCTTGAAGCTCCACCCGCAGCAATGTTAAAAATAGAGGATGTGACCGCCACCCTGGCGGTCACATCCTAATCTGCACAGAGGGAACGCCGCAGCCCATGCGGACGTTCCCTCATGCTCTGGGGTCGCGGACGGACTCAAGTCCGTCCGCGATCCTAATGACCCCCTTATTGTTGAAATAAATAAATATTGAGCATGAGTAGGAAAAAGAGCCGTTTGTGACAATGCTATCATCTGTAACTTTGTCATGTTGCATGATTTACAAAAACAATACACCATTTGGTCTGCTAGACTTCTCTGGTTGAGGGGATATATAGGTTTAGTAGGTTCTCCAAGAACCTGCAGTACCCAGAGCAAACAAGTGGCTGCACCATACAATGTTTTTTCCTTGTGTACCAAGTATAAACCGAATCATGTGGTGAAATATGGAGAGTGAAAAATGGGTATCAAGGAAACCTATGTATTTCTGAAACAGGAACAAGAAATTGAGTTTAGCAGCAGTGGTTATTTATCCATCTCTGAGTTTGTGGACATCCAATACTAGCACGGGATTCAGAGGGCATTTTTCAAAATGTCTTCTTTCTTACACATTGGCTTACATTTGGAAGGCACACATGCTGCTGCGGTCGGTAGTGGGTATACCTGCAGAGCGGTGACGTGGGGGAGGGGGAGGGGCAGGGTGGTGGTAGAAATCTATGGATTATGGAGCTTTACATATAAGTAAACATATAAATAAATTGAGGTAATATAAATTTTATGGTCAATTGTGTCCCCTATCGTAGACCCCAACGGCTCC